>NC_140910.1:187180-403932 GCF_045865225.1 Trachurus japonicus | reverse complement strand
TTTTACCCATCACACAAACGCTGCAGACTAACTTGTGACCTGAGCTACACTGGTTCAAGATGTCGTTCAGTCAGAAGGATTACATTTTCTCCCACACCATCACCAGGGCCAGTGAGCCCAATCAGCCTGCAGTTTTCAAAATCAACTTGCAAAGCCTCATTCCGTCAGGAAACTCCAGCACTCTATTCGTGATAGACTCCATGAGCCTTGCGGCCTACAAGCACGGAACCTTTCAAAAAAATACCAGTCAAGTTCGCTGTCCTGGACAACAACAACAAACGGGTACTGACAAACGACCTGGACAAGCTGTCCTCCGAGTGGCAGGTTGACATCAACGGTGGGTCCCGTGTGAAGATAGCAGGCACAGAGACAATACCTTTCAGTCGCACACTACCCGTGTACGAGGAGGAAAACAGACAGGCGCTTGTCAACGTTTTGGCCTTCATGATGTCAAACAGCCTTTGGGTGTCAGACAGAGCCAGGGGAGCTTTCGAGGTCTTCGAAAGCAGCACCCGAGGGGAGTTTAAATTCACCTGTGACATGTGTTCACAAGTCGGCGTAGCTTGCATTACAAACGGAACCGGTGGACTTTCCTCGTTCTCTTTCCCACTATGTGTGGACGGCTATGTGTGCATACCTTCCCAACAACCCTGTGCTGACAAGGATTACGAGGCTCTCGGACACATTGTAGCTCTCTTACGATCAGCCTCCTTGGACAGCCTTGACATGTTACAACAAGACACTAAAAGGCTCGCCACCCACCAATCTGTTCAAGGCTTAGACTACAAATCTTTTCTTCGTAAACGCAGTCACAGAGGGCACATTGTAATCCCGCATGCAGTGATGAAATGTATCGCATCACTGTACCACACGATGAGTGACTACGCTGACAACTTTGCCATTGTAGATGAAAAAACACTCAACATCAAAGTCTTAATAGAGAGCCCTTCGGAAAACATTGGTGAAATCAACGGGCGTTTGTCCTTCACCATTATCTACGGACAAACTCTTTCCGACGTTTACAACAAAGTCAGCCATGGCTTGTATCATGCGGACAGATGTGAGCATAGCGAAGACCTGACAAGTCTAGTCGATACTACACAGTTGAGCAATGATGTGTTGATCAGAAGGACACAGTTGAGTTTTATGATGAATGATGATATGTCTTTTGAGGACTGGTATCGCTTCTACTATGACTGCCAACCATAAAGTAATCAATGTTGTGGTGTAATGTATGGTATAATGTATGTGAATAAAACGACATCTGAAACACATCACCAGTCTTTACATTTTTATTGAGTGGTGTCAACACTTGTACTTGTACTTGAACACTGTACCTAAAGCATAAACGCTTACAAGTTCACATACTCTTTACATGTCTTGCATGCATGGGACGCTCCGGTTCACTTGCATCACGCAAGAATGCAGAGTTGGTCATGAAGCGTACCCCATCAACCCTACAGATGTGTGACAGTAGACTTGTGAGTTCTGAGAAACGTACACCCGATCCAAGTATGAAGCCCGATTTATCAAATGTCACTTTCAACCTCAGCCCCTTGGCACTTACAATCTCAAACAGGTATCCCAGACTATCATCATCTACACAGTGAATTACTGCTGCTGGGTCTGCGTAGAGTCTTCCCCTCTTTTGTAGATATTGTATTATGAGGTGAGGTTCGGAAGCTCCCCACCATCCGCCTTTCAGCAACTCTATAACGCTGCATATCTCTTCCACTACATGTGTCAGTGAAAAGTATTCGGGATTGGAAGGTATCGTTGTAGGTCTGGGTAGCAAGTGTGTGAGGGTTTCACGGGCCAGCTTTCTCAGCATCTCGATCGGACTCGAAAAATCCCCTTCTACCAAATCACTGCATATGTAGCGTCCTTGCCGGATAAGCAAAGGAAATGACAGTACACCATTCTCGGTCTTCGCTGTGAAAGAACATACTCCTCCGGGTGTGTCACCAAAGTATGCTGAGACTACAATATCCCCAATGCGACGTCTCTTAGACGTATCCATGAATGTCCTGATTGACTCTTTTGGCACCGAGCCCCACCAGCGCTCACCCAGCCAACTGACAAATGATTCCCACGATTCCTTCAATAGTGACCAATAGAGTTTATTTTCTACAACCTCCTCTTCAACCTTGTCTTCGCAAACCCCCTCTGCGAGATCTATCTCATTGTTGAAAAGCTCGTAGTGGTTCACAAGCCTGGTATCCTCAGAATCGGTTTCACTGCTATCCTCCAAGTCACCTGCAGTTTCAAGGCTATCACCATGGGTGTAACACTCTTCATTTTCAACAATGTACTCTTTTACGTATCTCTTTGATAGCAAGCAGTGGCGATTACACTCTTCAACAGGATTATTCTCTCGAGCTTCATCATCACTAAAGTGTCCTTCGATATCTAGGTCTGTAATGTCACTGTGACAATCGTCGGACTCGCGGTGTCTCGGAGGACCGTCGGGATATTGGTGCCAGTCAGCTTCATGGTCACTGGTGTCCTCCAAATCCCCCGGAGGTTGATGTCCATCAGAATGGACATCTAGGTCTGTAATGTCACTGTGGCAATCGTCGGACTCGCGGTGTCTCGGTGGACCGTCGGGATATTGGTGCCAGTCAGCTTCATGGTCACTGGTGTCCTCCAAATCCCCCGGAGGTTGATGTCCATCAGAATGGACATCTAGGTCTGTAATGTCACTGTGGCAATCGTCGGACTCGCGGTGTCTCGGTGGACCGTCGGGATATTGGTGCCAGTCAGCTTCATGGTCACTGGTGTCCTCCAAATCCCCCGGAGGTTGATGTCCATCAGAATGGTGGGACAACTCTTCATGTTCATCACTGTCCTTTCCCCAGTATTCGTCATCATATGCACACATTGTGTAATCATAGCAAATTGATGTTGGTGACAGTGAAACAATCTCAGAAGGAGAATCAGAATCAGGATAGTCAGAATGTGAGGTCAGACGCCTGGATGCTTCTGCTGTAACACTGTTCTCGCCTCCATCTACCTTGCAGTAGCCATGACAAGACTGCTTCTGAGGACTTGTGACACAAATAACTGTCTCATAATGGCTGCAACGATTCTCCAAATAAATCCCCTGTTTGGAGATCTGTAAACCGTTACAACTGTATTGAAGCCAACGGTTGGTGTAGTATGTGTATATGCTGACACCCAAATAATCAGATGTTGCCTGAATTTCCACCTCTGTCGCCCACCTACCTAGAGAGCTCATTCCAGATTTTATAATGTAGTCTGATACCGATAGGTAACCCCTTCTCAAAATACTGACATATGCAGCTTCATTACTTTGCACGTGATTCACCACAGCTTTTCTAATTGTCCCGTGATGCTCTCCAGTGCCACTCACAGCGACGCTGACTGCTCTAAAGAAGCAATTCCCGTCGCCTTCTATCTTCACATTCTTGCAAGGAGCTCCTAATACACAAGCATCTGTGAATATACTATACTGCTGTCTGCAATCTACTTTAAGCTTTCTGCATAGTTGTAACGCAACCGCAGCTCTAACAGGGTCAAACTGTAGCTTTTTACCTGTATTCTCATTAACAAACTCAATGTCTGAATCATCACTATTATTCATTATGAGTCTTTCCCACAGTGAATTTCAGATTTTCATGTATAAAAAAAATCATTAGTATTTTTTTTTGTCTGATTCAGATATCATGTTGCTTCCCTGCCTAAGAACCTGGTGACCCGGTTGTGGACTGTTGACATTTGGGAGTGGATTTTAAAAACACCCCCCATTTTGTCGGGCTGCCATCCTACTTGCCATGAGTTACCGTTGAAACATTTTCATTATCCCTTGTGTTGTCCTCACATTAAACAGACATCCCTTGTCTCCTAGGGTCACATTGTCCCCAATGATTGATCCCGCTGTCCTGATATTACGATTGCCACACACACACACACACACACACACACACACACACACACACACACACACACACACACACACACACACACAGACAGCATGCAGGAACGTACGCAGGGGCTCATCCCGATATACACGCGCGTGGGGTCGGGGGGGGGGGGGGATTATTATAAAAAAAATTATTATTATAATTATTACTATTATAAAAAAATATAAAATATCCCATACCTTTATCTTTTTTATCTCATATGTATATTGTACAGTTTACACAGAAACATGACCAATGACAAGTTATGTGTAGATAGGGGGGGGGGGGGGATTATTATTATAAAAAAATTATTATTATAATTATTACTATTATAAAAAAATATAAAGTATCCCATACCTTTATCTTTTTTATCTCATATGTATATTGTACAGCTTACACAGAAACATGACCAATGACAAGTTATGTGTAGATAGGGGGGATTATTATTATAAAAAAATTATTATTATAATTATTACTATTATAAAAAAAATATAAAATATCCCATACCTTTATCTTTTTTATCTCATATGTATATTGTACAGCTTACACAGAAACATGACCAATGACAAGTTATGTGTAGATAGATAGATAGATAGATAGATAGATAGATAGAAAACGTGGTCACCAATCAATCAATCAATCAATCAATCAATCAATCAATCAATCAATCTAGTTCCAAATTCCCAGCAGCACACTCACCGCAGTATGGAAGCGAACAGCTTTTGCAGATATATTTGATAGATAGATAGATATATTTGATAGATAGATAGATAGATAGATAGATAGATAGATAGATAGATAGATAGATAGATAGATAGATAGATAGATAGATAGATAGATAGATAGATAGAGTGGTCATCAATCAATCAATCTGGTCACCAATCAATCAAAAAATAATTATTATTATTATAAGAAATATCCCATACCTTTATCTTTTTTTATCTCATATTTTTATTGTACAGCTTACACAGAAATATGATCAATGACAAGTTATGTTTAGATAGATAGATAGATAGATAGATAGATAGATAGATAGATAGATAGATAGATAGATAGATAGATAGATAGATAGATAGATAGATAGATAGATAGATAGATAGATAGATAGATAGAGTGGTCACCAATCAATCACTCTGGTCACCAATCAATCACTCTGGTCACCAATCAACAAACAATCAATCAATCAATCAATCAATCAAGTTCCAAATTCCCAGCAGCACACTCACCGCAGTATGGAAGCGAACAGCTTTTGCAGATATATTTTTTACACCCGCAGCACAAAGTGTAGGTTTTGTTGTCCTTTTTCCGGGGGCAAAACTGACACCTCTTCCTCTTCCTCGCCCCCCCGGTGAGGTTATCTGCTCCTGCTCCTGCTCCTGCTCCTGCTCCTGCTCCTGCTCCTGCTCCTGCCCCTGCTCCTGCTGCTGCTGCTGCTGCATCCTCACGTCCATCGCAAAATCTAGATCTAGCCCCCATCCGAATCCCTCGTACGATTGCTGCTGATGCTGTTGTACGGGGGAGACGCTCCCTCCTTTCTATCAATGGACTCACCAGCGCCTTTCCCAGCTGCTCGAGAAACACCCTCCTCTTGTTCCGCTTCTGAGACATCCAGTCAGGGTTCATTTCTCTCCATATCACGAAGGCGTTGTAGGCGGAAATGTCGATTATGTTGTGGAAAATGACCAAGGGCCAGCGAGCGGTCATCCTTCTACAGCTGTACGTTCCAATCACCTTGTCGAGGTTATCGACACCTCCTTTGTTGCGGTTGTAGTCTAGTATGATGACCGGCTTTCTGTCACGGCGATCGCTCACTCCGGCCTCCTCCGTGTGCTTCGTGCTGACCAGTATCACGTTTTTGTTTTTCTTGGGCACATAAGAAACCACAGCGGTGGTTGGCGTGAAGGCAAATTTCGACGAGAACACAGCTCTTCCCTTCGCCTGGAGCAGTTCAAGCGGAAGCTCGGGCTTGTTTTTTCGAATGGTGCCGACCATGGTCATCTTTCTTTTCAGCAGCTGCTGTCCGAGTTCATAAGAGGTGAAGAAATTGTCACATGTGACATTGCGATCCCTCAGTCCCTCCGTGACATCGAGCACAACCCGCATCCCCTGGTTCTTTTCTGGACCTGGACCTGGACCTTCTCTTCCTCTTCCTCTTCCTCTTCCTCTTCCTCTTCCTCGTTCTCCTACGCCGGTGGTGACGGTGGCGGCGGCGGCGGCGGTGCTGGTGCTGGCGCTGGCGCTGCTGGTGCTGGCCTTCCCAGTATACACTTGCATCTTCCAAGCGTAACTGGATTTTGCATCACACGCCACCCATGACTTGATCCCATATTTTGCAGGCTTGCTGGGCATATACTGCCGAAAGGGACAGCGGCCTTTGAACGGAACCAGTTGTTCGTCCACCGTTACCTCAGGCCCTGGGTTGTAGAAGTACGGCAACCGACCCACCCACTCGTCCCAGACCTCTCTTATGGCCGCCAGTTTGTCAGTGGCACTTCTCGCGGGTCTCGACTCGCGGTCGTCAAATCTCAGCAGTCTGGAGTAGACGTGAAAGACTTTCAGCGGCATCGTGGCACGAAAGATGGCCCGTCCGCTCTCTGCGTCCCATAGACTAGCCGTAGCCTCACCTCGGGACCTGTAAACGCCCGCTAAGAGCAGCAGCCCTATGTAGGCGCGAAGATCGGTGGCATCCATGGGTTTCCAGCCGTCGTCTCCGTATTTCCGACGCCCCTCCAAATTTGTCATCTTCAAAATTATAATTTCTATCAACGGAGTGGTGAACATGAGAAATGTGGAGACAATGTCGTTGGCGAGGGCGAGTGAATATTCTGTCGGTCCCGGTGGGCCAGTTGTTGGCAGTGGTGGTGGTGGTGACGGCGACGACGGCGGTGTAATGTTACTTTCCACCCTCCCGTCATTTCTACCCTGCTGCCGTTCATTGTATGCTATGGAGGACCATTTAATTTTGCCATTTTTTGAGAAAAAACCTTCTTCTTCTCTGTCCACTTCTTCTTCTTCTTCTTCTTCTTCTTCTTCTTCTTCCTCTTCTTCCTCTTCCCCGCGCTCTTCTCTTTCCACGAGTACACTTTCTTCTTCTTCTTCACTGTCCTCTCCTTCGTCTTCACTGTGTTCTCCTTCTTCTTCTTCTTCTTCTTCTTCTTCTTCTTCTTCTTCTTCGTCTTCGTCTTCGTCTTCTTCTTCTTCTTCTTCTTCTTCTTCTTCTTCTTCTTCTTCTTCTTCTTCTTCTTCTTCTTCTTCTTCTTCTTCTTCTTCTTCTTCTTCTTCACCACTGTGTTCTTCTATTCCTACTCTTACGTCTTCTTCCAATCCTCCACTTTCCTCTCCTTCAGACCATGACATATTGTGCTCTGGATTACATTCATCACAATCTTCTTCCTCAAACACATCCTCCACTTGTTCATCACCATCATCATCATCGTCATCATCAAGGCATGCATTTGAAAACATCTGTTTTAGACGGCCTAGAGCGCCTAATTCTTGACTCATGGCTACAGCGCAGTATTGTGGTGGTGTTGTTTTTGTTGTAATGTTTTGCTGTATTTGGACTAGGACTTGTAGTAGTACAACTTTGTTCCCATTAGCAAGGCAAGACAAGGCAATAGGATATAGAAAGCCAATTTTATTTGTACAGCACTTAGAAGTTTCAAGCACAATGTGAGAAATCCAACATCATCATCATCATCATCATCATCACAGTCCACATTCTTCTTCTCCCTAGACATCAGTAAACTGTTCCTCAGCTTTTTTGTTTTGAGACATTACAGGTGGGAATTATGGAGTCGACAAGTCTTCTCTGTGCCATGAATTTGTTCTGCTCTGTCACTGAACCAGGTGCAATCACTCATTAGCTCACCTTCCTGACTAAACTGCTGTGCTGATTGGACTCAAGTGGTTTAGTGGAGGAGGAGAAGAACAAACTCACGACATGGAGATGACTTGATGTCTCCACTTGTCCTTTTCCTACAACAGACCTTTATTTCACATGCTGAGATTTACATCAGATTTCTGTGAATCAGACCTCAGTTGAGTGGTTTGAAAGCAGTTCTTCTGTAATTTGTTTGTGCACTCCAAAACTCCAATACTCATCCCCCTCCCGGCAGTTTTTTGGTCTGTTGTGCAGTCAACTGACAGAGTTGTAGCTAGCTACAGACATTTGTTTCTGTTTTGTTTGTTTTGTCTTGTAATTTCAGTGTATGTTTCTGCACACCCACACAAACACAGAGTGCTTCCTCAATCAGCAGATGCCGTCACTGCCAACACTGTCTCAGCAGTGAACATTTTTGCAGTGGCTCTTGGGGCAGTTGATATTGTGGTGCTCAGATTTCTGTGAATCAGATCTCAGTGGATTGTTTCTCTCTTCTTTGTCGTTCCTCTGTGAGTCTGTGCCAGTGTCTGCTGTTTGCTCTGTGAGTGAGCTCTGTAACTGTGAGCTTTCTCTATTCTCTGCCCTTCCTCTCTGTGTCTGTGTCCGTATCTGTGCCTCTGTCTGCAGTTTGCTTTGTGAGTGAACTGTGTAACTGTGAACTTTCCCGCTTCTCTGTTCTTCATCGCTGAGTCTGGATCTGTGCCTGTGTCCGCAGTTTGCTCTGTGAGTGAGCTCTGTGCCTGTGAGCTTTGTCTGTCCTTCCTATCTGTATCTGTGTCCGTATCTGTGCCTCTGTCTGCAGTTTGCTCAGTGAGTGAGGTGACCTCTGTAACTGTGAACTTTCTGTCTTCTCTGTCCTTCCTCTCTGTATCTGTGTCTGTATCTGTGACTCTGTCTGCAGTTTGCTTTGTGAGTGAGCTTTGTAACTGTGAACTTTCTCTCTTCTATATCCTTCCTCGCTGTGGCTGTATCTGTGCCTGCAGTTTGCTCTGTGACTGAGCATTCTCTCCTCTCTGTCCTTCCTTGCTGAGTCTGAGTCTGCAGTTTGCTTTGTGAGTGAGTTCTGTAACTGTGAGCTTTCCCTCCTGTCTGTCCTTCCTCACTGAGTCTGTGGCTCTATTTGTGCCTGTGTTTGCGGTTTGCTCAGTGAGTGAGGTGACCTCTGTAACTGTGAACTTTCTGTCTTCTCTGTCCTTCCTCTCTGAGTCTGTGTGAGCTCTGTGTCTGAACTTTCTGTCTTCTCTGTGAGTGAGCTCTGTGCGTGAACTTTGACTGTGAACTTTCCCTCTTCTCTGTCCTTCCTCTCTGAGTCTGTGTGAGCTCTGTGTCTGAACTTTCTGTCTTCTCTGTCCTTCCTCTCTGGGTCTGTGTCCATAGCTGTGCCTGTGTTCGCGGTTTGCTCAGTGAGTGAGGCGACCTCTGTAACTGTGAACTTTCCGTCTTTTCTGTCCTTCCTCTCTAAGTCTGAGTCTGCAGTTTGCTCTGTGAGTGAGTTCTGTAACTGTGAACTTTCCCTCCTCTCTGTCCTTCCTCGCTAAGTCTGTGGCCCTATCTGTGCCTGTGTTTGCGGTTTGCTCAGTGAGTGAGGCAACCTTTGTAACTGTAAACTTTCTGTCTTCGCTGTCCTTCCTCTCTGGGTCTGTGTCCGTATCTGTGCCCGTGTCTGCAGTTTGCTTTGTGAGTGAGGCGACCTCTGTATCTGTGAACTTTCCCTCTTCTCTGTCCTTCCTCTCTGGGTCTGTGTCCGTATCTGTGCCTGTGTTCGCGGTTTGCTCAGTGAGTGAGGCGACCTCTGTAACTGTGAACTTTCCCTCTTCTCTGTCCTTCCTCTCTGAGTCTGTGTCTGCAGCTTGTGTGTGCCTGTGAGCTTTCTCTCTTCTCTGTCCTTCTTCTCTGTGTCTGTGTCCGTATCTGTGCCCATGTCTGCAGTTTGCTTTGTGAGTGAGCTCTGTGCCTGCGAGCTTTGTCTGTTCTCTGTCCTTTCTCTCTGCGTCTGTGTCCCTATCTGTGCATGCGCCTGCGGTTTGCTCTGTGAGTGAGCTCTGTGACTGAACTTTCTGTCTTCTCTGTCCTTCCTCTCTGTGTCTGTGTCCGTATCTGTGCCCATGTCTGCAGTTTGCTTTGTGAGTGAGCTCTGTGCCTGCGAGCTTTGTCTGTTCTCTGTCCTTTCTCTCTGCGTCCGTGTCCCTATCTGTGCATGTGCCTGCGGTTTGCTCTGTGAGTGAGCTCTGTGACTGAACTTTCTGTCTTCTCTGTCCTTCCTCTCTGTGTCTGTGTCCGTATCTGTGCCCATGTCTGCAGTTTGCTTTGTGAGTGAGCTCTGTGCCTGCGAGCTTTGTCTGTTCTCTGTCCTTTCTCTCTGCGTCCGTGTCCCTATCTGTGCATGTGCCTGCGGTTTGCTCTGTGAGTGAGCTCTGTGACTGAACTTTCTGTCTACGCTGTCCTTCCTCTCTGTGTCTGTGTCCGTATCTTTGCCCATGTCTGCAGTTTGCTTTGTGAGTGAGCTCTGTGCCTGCGAGCTTTGTCTGTTCTCTGTCCTTTCTCTCTGCGTCCGTGTACCTATCTGTGCATGTGCCTGCGGTTTGCTCAGTGAGTGAGCTCTGTGACTGAACTTTCTGTCTACGCTGTCCTCCCTCTCTGTGTCTGTGTCCGTATCTGTGCCCATGTCTGCAGTTTGCTCAGTGAGTGAGGCGACCTCTGTAACTGTGAACTTTCCCTCTTCTCTGTCCTTCCTCTCTGTATCTGTGTCTGTATCTGTGCCTCTGTCTGCAGTTTGCTTTGTGAGTGAGCTTTGTAACTGTGAACTTTCTCTCATCCATATCCTTCCTCGCTGTGCCTGTATCTGTGCCTGGGCCTGCTGTTTGCTCTTTGACTGAGCATTCTCTCTTCTCTGTCCTTCCTTGCTGAGTCTGAGTCTGCAGTTTGCTCTGTGAGTGAGTTCTGTAACTGTGAGCTTTCCCTACTCTCTGTCCTTCCTCGCTGAGTCTGTGGCTCTATCTGTGCCTGTGTTTGCTGTTTGCTCAGTGAGTGAGGAGACCTCTGTAACCGTGAGCTTTTCTCCTCTCTGTCCTTCCTCTCTGGGTCTGTGTCCGTATCTGTGCCTGTGTTTGCGGTTTGCTCAGTGAGTGAGGAGACCTCTGTAACCGTGAGCTTTCCCTCCTCTCTGTCCTTCCTCGCTGAGTCTGTGTCTGTATCTGTGCCTGTGTTTGTGGTTTGCTCAGTGGGTGAGGAGACCTCTGTAACTGTGAACTTTCTGTCTTCTCTGTCCTTCCTCTCTGTATCTGTGTCTGTATCTGAGCCTCTGTCTGCAGTTTGCTTTGTGAGTGAGCTTTGTAACTTTCAACTTTCTCTCTTCTCTGTCCTTCCTCGCTGAGTCTGAGTCTGCAGTTTGCTCTGTGAGTGAGCTCTGTGCCTGCGAGCTTTGTCTGTTCTCTGACCTTCCTCTCTGAGTCTGTGTCCCTATCTGTGCGTGTGCAGCAGTTTGCTCTGTGAGTGAGCTCTGTGACTGAACTTTCTGTCTTCTCTGTCCTTCCTTGCTGGGTCTGTGTCTGTAGCTGTGCCTGTGTTTGCGGTTTGCTCAGTGAGTGAGGCAACCTCTGTAACTGTGAACTTTCTGTCTTCTCTGTCCTTCCTCTCTGTATCTGTGTCTGTATATGAGCCTCTGTCTGCAGATTGCTTTGTGAGTGAGGTTTGTAACTGTGAACTTTCTCTCTTCTATATCCTTCCTCGCTGTGCCTGTATCTGTGCGTGGGCCTGCTGTTTGCTCTGTGACTGAGCATTCTCTCTTCTCTGTCCTTCCTTGCTGAGTCTGAGTCTGCAGTTTGCTCTGTCAGTGAGTGAGTTCTGTAACAGTGAGCTTTCCCTCCTCTCTGTCCTTCCTCTCTGGGTCTGTGTCCGTATCTGTGCCTGTGTTCGCGGTTTGCTCAGTGAGTGAGCTCTGTGCCTGCGAGCTTTGTCTGTTCTCTGTCCTTCCTCTCTGTATCTGTGTCTGTATCTGAGCCTCTGTCTGCAGTTTGCTTTGTGAGTGAGCTTTGTAACTTTCAACTTTCTCACTTCTCTGTCCTTCCTTGCTGAGTCTGAGTCTGCAGTTTGCTCTGTGAGTGAGCTCTGTGACTCAACTTTCTGTCTTCTCTGTCCTTCCTCGCTGGGTCTGTGTCCGTATCTGTGCCTGTGTTTGCGGTTTGCTCAGTGAGTGAGGCAACCTCTGTAACTGTGAACTTTCTGTCTTCTCTGTCCTTCCTCTCTGTATCTGTGTCTGTATCTGAGCCTCTGTCTGCAGATTGCTTTGTGAGTGAGGTTTGTAACTGTGAACTTTCTCTCTTCTATATCCTTCCTCGCTGTGCCTGTATCTGTGCGTGGGCCTGCTGTTTGCTCTGTGACTGAGCATTCTCTCTTCTCTGTCCTTCCTTGCTGAGTCTGAGTCTGCAGTTTGCTCTGTGAGTGAGTTCTGTAACTGAGAGCTTTCCCTCCTCTCTGTCCTTCCTCGCTGAGTCTGTGGCTCTATCTGTGCCTGTGTTTGCGGTTTGCTCAGTGAGTTAGGCGACCTCTGTAACTGTGAGCATTCTCTCTTCTCTGTCCTTCCTCTCTGAGTCTGTGTCTGTATCTGTACCTCTGTCTACAGTTTGCTTTGTGAGTGAGATTTGTAACTGTGAACTTTCTCTGTTCTATATCCTTCCTCGCTCTGTCTGCAGTTGCTTTGTGAGTGTGCATTCTCTCTTCTCTGTCCTTCCTCGCTGAGTCTGAGTCTGCAGTTTGCTCTGTGAGTGAGTTCTGTAACTGTGAGCTTTCTCTCCTCTCTGTCCTTCCTCGCTGAGTCCGTATCTGTGCGTGTGTTTGCGGTTTGCTCAGTGAGTGAGGCGACCTCTGTAACTGTGAGCATTCTCTCTTCTCTGTCCTTCCTCGCTGAGTCTGAGTCTGCAGTTTGCTCTGTGAGTGAGTTCTGTAACTGTGAACTTTCTGTCTTCTCTGTCCTTCCTCTCTGTATCTGTGTCCGTATCTGAGCCTCTGTCTGCAGTTTGTTTTGTGAGTGAGCTTTGTAACTGTGAACTTTCTCTCTTCTCTATCCTTCCTCGCTGTGCCTGTATCTGTGCGTGGGCCTGCTGTTTGCTCTGTGACTGAGCTTTCTCTCTTCTCTGTCCTTCCTTGCTGAGTCTGAGTCTGCAGTTTGCTCTGTGAGTGAGTTCTGTAACTGAGAGCTTTCCCTCCTCTCTGTCCTTCCTCGCTGAGTCTGTGGCTCGATCTGTGCCTGTGTTTGCGGTTTGCCCAGTGAGTGAAGCGACCTCTGTAACTGTGAACTTTCTGTCTTCTCTGTCCTTCCTCTCTGTATCTGTGCCTCTGTCTGCGGTTTGATTTGTGAGTGAGCTTTGTAACTGTGAGCTTTCTCTCTTCTCTGTCCTTCCTCGCTGGGTCTGTGTCCATATCTGTGCCTGTGTTTGCGGTTGGCTCAGTGAGTGAGGCAACCTCTGTAACTGTGAACTTTCTGTCTTCTCTGTCCTTCATCGCTGAGTCTGTGTCTGTATCTGTGCCTCTGTGTGCAGTTTCTTCTGTGAGTGAGTTCTGTAACTGTGAGCTTTCCCTCCTCTCTGTCCTTCCTCGCTGAGTCTGTGGCTCGATCTGTGCCTGTGTTTGCGGTTTGCTCAGTGAGTGAGGCGACCTCTGTAACTGTGAACTTTCTGTCTTCTCTGTCCTTCCTCTCTGTATCTGTGCCTCTGTCTGCGGTTTGATTTGTGAGTGAGCTTTGTAACTGTGAGCTTTCTCTCTTCTCTGTCCTTCCTCGCTGGGTCTGTGTCCATATCTGTGCCTGTGTTTGCGGTTGGCTCAGTGAGTGAGGCGACCTCTGTAACTGTGAACTTTCTGTCTTCTCTGTCCTTCATCGCTGAGTCTGTGTCTGTATCTGTTCCTCTGTGTGCATTTTCTTCTGTGAGTGAGTTCTGTAACTGAGAGCTTTCCCTCCTCTCTGTCCTTCCTCGCTGAGTCTGTGGCTCGATCTGTGCCTGTGTTTGCGGTTTGCTCAGTGAGTGAAGCGACCTCTGTAACTGTGAGCATTCTCTCTTGTTTGTCCTTCCTCGCTGAGTCTCAGTCTGCAGTTTGCTCTGTGAGTGAGTTCTGTAACTGTGAGCTTTCTCTCTTCTCTGTCCTTCCTCGCTGATTCTGTGGCTCGATCTGCGCCTGTGTTTGCGGTTTGCTCAGTGAGTGAGGCGACCTCTGTAACTGTGAACTTTCTGTCTTCTCTGTCCTTCATCGCTGAGTCTGTGTCTGTATCTGTGCCTCTGTCTGCAGTTTCTTCTGTGAGTGAGTTCTGTAACTGTGAGCTTTCCCTCCTCTCTGTCCTTCCTCGCTGAGTCTGTGGCTCGATCTGTGCCTGTGTTTGCGGTTTGCTCAGTGAGTGAGGCGACCTCTGTAACTGTGAACTTTCTGTCTTCTCTGTCCTTCCTCTCTGTATCTGTGCCTCTGTCTGCGGTTTGATTTGTGAGTGAGCTTTGTAACTGTGAGCTTTCTCTCTTCTCTGTCCTTCCTCGCTGGGTCTGTGTCCATATCTGTGCCTGTGTTTGCGGTTGGCTCAGTGAGTGAGGCGACCTCTGTAACTGTGAACTTTCTGTCTTCTCTGTCCTTCATCGCTGAGTCTGTGTCTGTATCTGTTCCTCTGTGTGCAGTTTCTTCTGTGAGTGAGTTCTGTAACTGAGAGCTTTCCCTCCTCTCTGTCCGTCCTCGCTGAGTCTGTGGCTCGATCTGTGCCTGTGTTTGCTGTTTGCTCAGTGAGTGAAGCGACCTCTGTAACTGTGAACTTTCTGTCTTCTCTGTCCTTCCTCGCTGTGCCTCAGTCTGCGGTTTGCTCTGTGAGTGAGTTCTGTAACTGTGAGCTTTCTCTCTTCTCTGTCCTTCCTCGCTGATTCTGTGGCTCGATCTGCGCCTGTGTTTGCGGTTTGCTCAGTGAGTGAGGCGACCTCTGTAACTGTGAACTTTCCGTCTTCTCTGTCCTTCATCGCTGAGTCTGTGTCTGTATCTGTGCCTCTGTCTGCAGTTTCTTCTGTGAGTGAGTTCTGTAACTGTGAGCTTTCCCTCCTCTCTGTCCTTCCTCGTTGAGTCTGTGACTCTATCTGTGCCTGTGTTTGCGGTTTGCTCAGTGAGTGAGGCGACCTCTGTAACTGTGAACTTTCTGTCTTCTCTGTCCTTCATCGCTGAGTCTGTGTCTGTATCTGTGCCTCTGTCTGCAGTTTCTTCTGTGAGTGAGTTCTGTAACTGTGAGCTTTCCCTCCTCTCTGTCCTTCCTCGTTGAGTCTGTGACTCGATCTGTGCCTGTGTTTGCGGTTTGCTCAGTGAGTGAGGCGACCTCTGTAACTGTGAGCATTCTCTCTTCTCTGTCCTTCCTCTCTGAGTCTGTGTCTGTATCTGTACCTCTGTCTACAGTTTGCTTTGTGAGTGAGCTTTGTAACTGTGAACTTTCTCTGTTCTATATCCTTCCTCGCTCTGTCTGCAGTTTGCTCTGTGAGTGAGTTCTGTAACTGTGAGCTTTCCCTCCTCTCTGTCCTTCCTCGCTGAGTCCGTATCTGTGCGTGTGTTTGCGGTTTGCTCAGTGAGTGAGGGGACCTCTGTAACTGTGAGCATTCTCTCTTCTCTGTCCTTCCTCACTGAGTCTGCAGTTTGCTCTGTGAGTGAGTTCTGTAACTGTGAGCTTTCCCTCCTCTCTGTCCTTCCTCGCTGAGTCCGTATCTGTGCGTGTGTTTGCGGTTTGCTCAATGAGTGAGGCGACCTCTGTAACTGTGAGCATTCTCTCTTCTCTGTCCATCCTCGCTGAGTCTGAGTCTGCAGTTTGCTCTGTGAGTGAGTTCTGTAACTGTGAACTTTCTGTCTTCTCTGTCCTTCCTCTCTGTATCTGTGCCTCTGTCTACAGTTTGCTTTGTGAGTGAGCTTTGTAACTGTGAACTTTCTCTCTTCTCTGTCCTTCCTCGCTGTGGCTGTATCTGTGCTTGTGTCTGCAGTTTGCTTTGTGAGTGAGCATTCTCTCCTCTCTGTCCTTCCTCTCTGAGTCTGTGTTTGTATCTGTACCTCTGTCTACAGTTTGCTTTGTGAGTGAGCTTTGTAACTGTAAACTTTCTCTGTTCTAAATCCTTCCTCGCTGTGGCTGTATCTGTGCTTGTGTCTGCAGTTTGCTTTGTGAGTGAGCATTCTCTCCTCTCTGTCCTTCCTCGCTGAGTCTGAGTCTGCAGTTTGCTCTGTGAGTGAGTTCTGTAACTGTGAGCTTTCCCTCCTCTCTGTCCTTCCTCGCTGAGTCCGTATCTGTGCGTGTGTTTGCGGTTTGCTCAGTGAGTGAGGCGACCTCTGTAACTGAGAGCATTCTCTCTTCTCTGTCCTTCCTCGCTGAGTCTGAGTCTGAAGTTTGCTCTGTGAGTGAGTTCTGTAACTGTGAGCTTTCCCTCCTCTCTGTCCTTCCTCGCTGAGTCCCTATCTGTGCGTGTGTTCGCAGTTTGCTCTTTGAGTGAGGCGACCTCTGTAACTGTGAACTTTCCCTCTCCTTCCTCTCTGAGTCTGTGTTTGTATCTGTACCTCTGTCTACAGTTTGCTTTGTGAGTGAGCTTTGTAACTGTGAACTTTCTCTGTTCTATATCCTTCCTCACTGTGGCTGTATCTGTGCTTGTGTCTGCAGTTTGCTTTGTGAGTGAGCATTCTCTCCTCTCTGTCCTTCCTCGCTGAGTCTGAAGTTTGCTCTGTGAGTGAGTTCTCTAACTGTGAGCTTTCCCTCCTCTCTGTATCTGTTTCCGTATCTGTGTCTGCAGTTTGCTCTGTGAGTGAGCTCTCTAACTGTGAACTTTCTCTATTCTTTGTCCTTCCTCGCTGAGTCTGAGTCTATGCCTGTGTCAGAAGCTTGCTCTGTGACTAAACTTTGTCTCTTCTCTGTCCTTCCTCACTGAGTCTGTGGCTGTTTCTGTGCTTGTGTCTACAGTTTGATTTGTGAGTGAGGCCTCCTCTGTGCCTGTGAGCTTCCCCTCTTCTCTGTCCTTCCTCTCTCTGTTTGTTTGTGTTTTTGTCTCGTCATTTCATTTCATTTCAGTGCATGTTTCTGCACACAAACACAGAGTGATTCCTCAATCTGTAGATGCAGTCACTGCCGACACGGTCTCGGGCAGTGAAGAAAGGCAAGGAGGCAACAAAAACAAAAGTCAATTTTATTTGTACAGCACTTACAAGTATCAACCACAATGTGACAAGTCCATCATCATCATCACCACCATTTTGTTTGTGTGCGCTGCTCAGAGTCCTGTGACTTGGAGCTGTTTTTTCCTCCATTCCATTCTGTTCCATTCCTTGTTGTTTTGCTTCAATAATTGAGAGGAGAAAAAGTAGTATGTATCTATCTATCTGTCTGTCCTATTCCCGTTTGAAATTTCCATGTCAATTCATTGCAGTGCATGTTTTTGCACACAAACACAGCGATTCCTCATTCAGCAGATCCCGTCACTTACCAACACTGTCTCAGGAAGTTAACAGTTTTTCCAGGTGACTTTTCCTTTATTTTTTTTTATTTTTTTGTGTGCGCTGCTCAGAGTCCGGTGACTCAGACTTTTTTTTTGTGAGCGCTGCTCAGAGTCCGGTGACTCAAAGCTATTTTTTCCTCCATTCCAATCCGTTCCATCCTCCGTTTTTCCAGGTAACTTTTTTTTTGTGCGCTGCTCAGAGTCCGGTGACTCATATTTTTTTTTTTTTTTTTGTGAGCGCTGCTCTGAGTCCGGTGACTCAAAGCTATTTTTTCCTCCATTCCATTCCGTTCCTTCCTCCGTTTTTCCAGGTGACTTTTTTTTTGTGCGCTGCTCAGAGTCCGGTGACTCAATTTTTTTTTTTTTTGAGCGCTGCTCAGAGCTGTTTGTTCCTCCATTCCATTCCGTTCCATTCCTTGTTGTTTTGCTTCAATAGTTGAGAGGAGAATAAGAAGTATCTTTCTGTCCTCTTTCCATTTGAGGAATCGCTCTGTGTTTGTGTGCAAAAATATGCACTGCAATGAAATGACATGGAAATTTCATTCAGCAGATCCTGTCACTTACCAACACTGTCTCGGGCAGTTACCAGTTTTTCCAGGTGTCTTTTCCTTTTTTTTTGTGTGCGCTGCTCAGAGTCCTGTGACTCAATAATTGAGAGGAGAAAATGTAGTGTCTATCTGTCTGTCTATCTATCTGTCTGTCCTGTTTCCGTTTCTGTTCTATTCCGTTTCCGATGAGTTTGTGCGGGGAAAGGAGCCCAGAGAAGCCAAGCGCTGCTTTCCCTCCACTCTGACTGCAGCCTGTGCAGTTACTTGATGATTTGCTCGCTCCACAACTTCTATACTCACCCTTTTTTTGCTCTATGCAATGACTTTCCAGCGAGGAGTTTGTGCAGGGAAAGGAGCCCAGAGAAGCCGAGCGCTGCTTTCCCTCCACTCTGACTGCAGCCTGTGCAGTTATTCGATGACTTGCTCACTCCACAACTTCTATACTCACCCTCTTTTTGCTTTATGCAATGACTTTCCAGCGAGGAGTTTGTGGGGGGAAAGGAGCCCAGAGAAGCCGAGCTCTGCTTTCCCTCCACACTGACTGCAGCTTGTGAGTCCTGTGACTTAGAGCTGTTTTTTCCTCCATTCCATTCCGTTCCATTCCTTGTTGCTTTGCTTCAATAGTTGAGAGGAGAAAAAGTAGTATGTATGTATCGATCTATCTATCTATCTATCTGTCTGTCCTATTCCCGTTTGAAATTTCCATGTCAATTCATTGCAGTGCATGTTTTTGCACACAAACACAGAGCGATTCCTCATTCAGCAGATCCCGTCACTTACCAACACTGTCTCAGGAAGTTACCAGTTTTTCCAGGTGACTTTTCCCAATTTTTTTTTTATTTTTTGTGTGCGCTGCTCAGAGTCCGGTGACTCAAAGCTGTTTGTTCCTCCATTCCATTCCGTTCCTTCCTTAGTTTTTCCAGCTGACTTTTTTTTTTTTTGTGTGTGCTGCTCAGAGTCCGGTGACTCAATTTTTTTTTTTTTTTTTGAGCGCTGCTCAGAGTCCGGTGACTCAAAGCTGTTTGTTCCTCCATTCCATTCCGTTCCTTCCTTAGTTTTTCCAGCTGACTTTTTTTTTTGTGCGCTGCTCAGAGTCCGGTGACTCAATTTTTTTTTTTTTGAGCGCTGCTCAGAGTCCGGTGACTCAAAGCTGTTTGTTCCTCCATTCCATTCCGTTCCTTCCTTAGTTTTTCCAGCTGACTTTTTTTTTTTTTGAGCGCTGCTCAGAGTCCGGTGACTCTAAGCTGTTTGTTCCTCCATTCCATTCCGTTCCTTCCTTAGTTTTTCCAGCTGACTTTTTTTTTTTTGTGCGCTGCTCAGAGTCCGGTGACTCATAGCTGTTTGTTCCTCCATTCCATTCCGTTCCATTCCTTGTTGTTTTGCTTCAGTAGTTGAGAGGAGAATAAGTAGTATCTCTCCATTTGAGGAATCGCTCTGTGTTTGTGTGCAAAAACATGCACTGCAATGAAATGACATGGAAATTTCATTCAGCAGATCCTGTCACTTACCTGCAGCCTGTGCAGTTACTTGATGACTTGCTCACTCCACAACTTCTATACTCACCCTTTTTTTGCTCTATGCAATGACTTTCCAGCGAGGAGTTTGTGCAGGGAAAGGAGCCCAGAGAAGCCAAGCGCTGCTTTCCCTCCACTCTGACTGCAGCCTGTGCAGTTACTTGATGACTTGCTCACTCCACAACTTCTATACTCACCCTTTTTTTGCTCTATGCAATGACTTTCCAGCGAGGAGTTTGTGGGGGGAAAGGAGCCCAGAGAAGCCGAGCTCTGTGGGGTGGATCAACAGTGGCTGTTTGCAGCTCAGAGAGCAGTAGTCAGAGTTTCATTGTCCACACGCCTGATCTCCTCAAGACTCCATCAAACATTTCCTCAGCTCTTTGTGGATTAGAGTTAGGTGGGATATGTGTAGTCATAAAACCATCTCTGTGCCATACTTTATTTTTCTGCTCACACAATAAACCAGCTAAGTCCAATCAGCACAATTGTTTAGTCAGGAAGGTGAGCTAATCTGTGAATGCAACTGGTTCAGTGCATGAAGAGAACACATGTATGGCACGGAGACACCTTGTTGACTCCACAATTCCCACCTCCCACCACTCACCATTTTTGGTTGCATATCATACAGCAGGGGAGTTAATGTTCTCTTTTTTTTTCTTCACAAGCTGAAGGAGCTGAGGCTTAGTTGGCTTTTGCATAGTGAATGTCCTGGCTCCCCAAGACTACATCAAACTTCTCCTCTTCTTTCCTTCAATCGTTTCTCAGCTGGCTTTGAACAGTGAATGTAGGTGCTGTCCACGCCGCCAGACCCGGCTGCAGAAACAAATTTAAAGAAAACTATCAGTAAAACTATCAGTGAACAGTAAACAGTAAAACATTTTTCAGTAAACCATTTACTGTGGCGTGAGAGCAAAAACAAAACTGATTAAAAAAATCTTTTGACCTGGGTCACCACCAGCCTTTCAAGGGCCTGCCTGTTTCCCTGTGCTTTCACCATGGAGCTGGGTCAGCCAACACTGTCTTCTTCTTACACCACTGCCACTTCTGCTCTATATTCTCATCTCTATCTTGATAGCTGTAGCTATACTAGCCTACTGTCCAAAAATATCAATATATGAAAGAAGGTCACCCCAAAGCTTTATACTGCTGAATAATTGGACAGCCAGACCTGGCTGCAGAAACAAATTAAAGAAAACTATCAGTAAACCACCAGCCTTTCAAGGGCCACGCCCGGACACACACACACACACACACACACACACACACACACACACACACACAGACAGAGACAGAGACAGAGACAGAGACAGAGACATATGCACAGAGGCAGACACAGAGACGCACAGAGAACACAGTCAAACAGACAAACAAAGAAACATATACCTCTTACTGTTTGCTTATTTTCCTCTCTGTTCATCTTTGTTGCTTTCTGGACTGTGGGCTGCCTATTTAGTATAGTCACTGATGGCGGTGTTCTCCACACTCCACACTGATGTCCTCAAGACTCCATCAAACCTTTTCCAATTCTTTCTGCTCACTGCTCACCACTCGGCAGTGGCAGTTTGCAGTCAGTCAATGGTTTGAACTCAACATTTTTCTTCTTCTGCTTCTTTTTCTTCTTCTTCTTCAGGCTGCTGCTGATGGAAGCTGAGTTTTTTGGTTTTGTGTTCAGCTGCACTTCTCTGACTAAGGTATTTACAGCCCTTGTGCCTCTTTATGACAAGTGCAGCCAATCCTGTCCATCACCGCTGCCCACTACTCAGGTTTCACCCACTGTAATAAAACTTCATGGTGTAGCAGGTGTCTGGTTACATAGAGCTCTGCTATGCTCTGTCCTGTCCTGTAATAGTCAGAGTTACACTGTCCACCATGACTCCATGAAGACTCCATCAAACTTTTCCTCAGCTCTTTGTGCAAAAACAAAACTGATTAAAAAAAAATAAAAATCTTTTGACCTGGGTCACCACCAGCCTTTCAAGGGCCTGCCTGTTTCCCTGTGCTTTCACCATGGAGCTGGGTCAGCCAACACTGTCTTCTTCTTCCACCACTGCCACTTCTGCTCTATATTCTCATCTCTATCTTGATAGCTGTAGCTATACTAGCCTACTGTCCAAAAATATCAATATATGAAAGAAGGTCACCCCAAATCTTTATACTGCTGAATAATTGGACAGCCAGACCTGGCTGCAGAAACAAATTAAAGAAAACTATCAGTAAACCACCAGCCTTTCAAGGGCCACGCCCGGACAGACAGACAGACACACACACACACACACACACACACACACACACAGAGACAGAGACAGAGACCACCCTCACACAATCCGGCCCCACCAAATTATAGAAAAACAAAAAGACAATTACATCAACTATTGGACATGTACAACCAAAACCCAAAGCAAACTGCAATGCTATTTGGCCCTAAACAGAGAATACTCCAGGGCAGATTACTTGAGTTCAGTAACTGACCCCAGACTGAGGAAAACCTTGACTATGTACAGACTCAGCGGCCACAGCCTGGCCTTAGAGAGCGGCCGCCACAGACATACACTAACATCACACTAACATCACACTAACAACACCCAACTTCACCCAACTCTCAGACCAGGACAAATTATGTCATTTGTTAGGAGAACAAAGAGCCACTGCTCTAGAAGCAGCAAAATATGTTTGTGCCTGTCACAAAAAGAGAGAGGAGCTGCTCAACATGAGCTCCTCTATATGAGCAGCTGCTGCTGCTGCTCCTGTTGAGTTTTACCTGCTAAATGATATCTACAATGTTTGTTCATTACTATCATCTTTATTATTATATTATCTGTTTATTTATCTATGTTGTATGTGTTATTTTACCATTTTTGTAATGCTTTGGCAATATTGTAATGACAGTCATGCCAATAAAGCTTGTGAAAATTGAAATTGAATTGAGACATATGCACAGAGACAGACGCAGAGACACACAGACACACAGACAAACAAAGAAACACATACCTGTGTTTGCTTCTTTTCCTCTCTGTTCCTCTGTGTTGCTTTCTGGACAAACTTTTTCCTCTTCTTTCTGCTCACTGCTCACCACTCGGCAGTGGCAGTTTGCAGTCAGTCAATGGTTTGAAATCAACATTTTTCTTCTTCTGCTTCTTTTTCTTCTTCTTCTTCTTCTTCTTCTTCTTCTTCAGGCTGCTGCTGATGGAAGCTGAGTTTTTTGGTTTTGTGTTCAGCTACACTTCTCTGACTAAGGTATTTACAGCCCTTGTGCCTCTTTATGACAAGTGCAGCCAATCCTGTCCATCACCGCTGCCCACTACTCAGGTTTCACCCACTGTAATACAACTTTGTGGTGTAGCAGGTGTCTGGTTACACTGAGCGCTCCTCTGCTCTGTCCTGTCCTGTAATAGTCAGAGTTACACTGTCCACCATGACTCCATGAAGACTCCATCAAACTTTTCCTCAGCTCTTTGTGGATTAGGGTTTGGTGGGATATGTGTCATGAGTCATAAAGTCAAGACAACTTGTTGACTCCACAATTCCCACCTCCCACCACTCACCCTTTTGGATGCATCTCATACAGCAGGAGAGTTCCTGTAATGTTGTTCTTTTTTTCTCCTTCTTCACAAGCTGAAGGAGCTTGGGGTTAGTTGGCTTTTGCACAGTAGTGGCGGTGAATCAATGTACTGTAGGTACTGTTCTATAGCTGTTCAGCACAGTAGTGGCTGTTTGCAGCTCAGACAGCGGTGCAATTGTCAGTGTCCACCACACTTTGCTACTGCCGGCCCCCCAAGACTACATCAAACTTTTCCTCTTCTTTCTTTGAATCATTTCTCTGGTGGCTGGCTTTGAACAGTGAATGCACATGCTGTCCACGCCACCAGAAACAAATTAAAATTTAAGAAAACTATCAGTAAAACTATCAGTGAACGCAGTACAGAACAGTAAAACATTTTTTTTCAGTAAACCAGGGCACACTGTGTTCATCTCTATCTTGCTAGCTGTAGCTATACTACTGTCCAAATATATTCTTATATGAATGAAGGTCACCTCACACACATGTATGCTTAAGCTTTATACTCCTGAATAAGAATTGGACAGCCAGACCTGGCTGCAGGTTGTTTGCTCATTTATTTATTTTTCATCAAGGGAGAAAAAATAAAATACAACATTCAATGTGTCTCTGGTTCATTGCTTTTGTAAAATATATAGCTACAGTATATCAGGCTCATTGTCTTTATACTTCCCAAACATGTTCCAATAGACAAATTATATGGCACATCCTGTACACACTGAGAAAACACTGAAGCTGAGAGTTGAAACTGAAAAATAGTAAAATGTCTAAGGCTGTGCTCATCTACGTATATGAATGTGGTAGTGTGGCTGTTGTTATCTGTTTTGAGAGCTCTTTGACACCTGAATTTCTCTGCAGGGATGAATAAAGTTTTACTCTACTCTACTTTGTTTTTAGTCCCTGAAGTATTCTTAGTCTCTACATGAAGTGTAATGCCTTGTAAGTAAACCTGAAGCTCTATGTTTTGACAGCTCTAAAAAGACAAACCCAACTCAACATGTTTCAGGTTGTTTTGTTTGTTTATTTATTTTTTCAAGGAAGACCAAAAAAAATAATGCAACATTCAATGTGCCACAGATTCATTGCTTTCCTCATTGTTCTCCAAAAAAGAGCTCAGTGCTGGGGAAGACTGTAATCTGTGGTGGAGAGGGGCACAGCAAACAAAATGGGAGCTATAGCAGACACTATCTCCACAGCCTTCTGTAGCTGGTCCACAATGCTGAAGTGAGGTTATTGACTGGAGTTAGTAAAAGAGAGCACATCTCTCCCACTTTAGCTTCTCTCCACTGGCTTCCTGTAGGTTACAGAATAGACTTCAAAATCCTTCTGCTGACTTCACTCTCTCTCTCTCTCTCTCTCTCTCTCTCTCTCTCTCTCTCTCTCTCCCTCTCTCTCTCTCTCTCTCTCTCTCTCTCTCCATGGGTCAGCGAGGCAAACACTCTAACTAAATCTATGACAGAGCTTATAGTTAGGGCTGGTTCAGGTAGCCTATATCTCTGAATCATATGCTGCTATAGGCCTCCTAGACTGTTGCTGGTGGACCACATTTGGTGGTAATAGTACATAGAGCTCTATGGTCTTCTCTTCTTCTCCTCCTCCTCTTCCCCTCCTCTCCTTTTGCAGTGTTAATTCAGACTGAATTGTCATTATGATTATCTGTTGCACTTTGTCGTTTGGCCTTGGTGTCCCGCACTCTCTCTCTCTCTCTCTGTCTGTGTTTCCACTGATTCTCCAGAGCTTCGTCCCTCTGCACCAACCGCCGCCTGTATCGCATCCTTCCTTCCCAGCAGAAACTGCCTTCTTCAGCTCCCATTAACCACTTCATGTTCTGCACATTATATGTTATGTTTAAACTGTTTTTGTCTGTATAGAACCTCTGTTGCAAGTCTGCCTGTCCTGGGTGAGGGATCCCTCCTCTGTTGCTCACCCTGAGGTTTCTCTGATGATTTTTTTTTTCCCCAGTTAAAAGGGCTTTCCTGGATCAACTTTTTCCTCAGTCGATGAGTCGAGGGTCTAAGGGCAGATGATGTTATTATGATGCTATGTAAAACTCTTTGGGACAAACTGTGGCACAGTGGCCACTTGCCTTGCCACTGTGCTGTCTTTATTTTGTGTTAGGCTGCGCTCATCTACGTAAATGAATGTGGTAGTGTGGCTGTTGTTATCTGTTTTGTGAGCTCTCTGACACCTGAATTTCTCTGTGGGGATGAATAAAGTTTTACTCTACTCTACTCTTGTGATGGAATTTTGTTGATAGTACCAGCATCCTTTCCTAAAGCACTTACTGTTTTTGTTTTTAGTCCTCCTAAGTATTCTTCGTCTCTCTCTACATGCAGTGTAATGCCTTGTAAGTAAACCTGAAGCTCTATGTTTTTACATTTCTATAGCTATAAAGTAATGGGTGGGTGGGTTAGGTTTCCCACCACCCCACAACAAACCAGGGGAAAAAAAACTCCACATGACCAGGGTAGCTAGTAGTAATTCTAAACTCTAAACTCTAAACTACATGAAAATAAAAATGAACAAACAAACGAAGAACTTGAAGCTATAATACCCTTGCACAGGAGTCACACACACTATTATGGGAGTCTTCTCTGCATGACTCCTAACATTTAAACTGTCCTGAGTAGACTCTCTGGTGAATTTGAAACTGTTGTCATCAAAGGGATTACGCACAAAGTAGTACCACATAACACAGGATGAAAGCAAATCAGCATGTCAAAATCAAAAACAATTTTTATTCACATGGCACTTTACATACATACAAGCAGCAGCACTTTGGCTGTCTTCATAAACCTTTGACTGCCTGTAATGAGACCAATCAATACCTTGTAACAATTGAACCAAATACATACAGTACATTCTTGTATAGTTGCAGCAAACGCCATGTATTCAGCTTCACAAGTTGAAAGAGCTACTGTGGCTTGCCTTTTGCTTTTCCATGAGGGACCGAATTGGCTTAAGCTGACACAAGAACCTGTAGTACTACGTCTGTGGTCAGTTTCATGTTCTGCCCAGTTTGCATCACTGCATGAATGCTTCCAACCCAAGTCACTCTTTTTTGTAACATAACAGTTTTCCTTCGTGCCCTTTAAGTATCTAAGTACATGTTTTACAGTAGCCCGTTGCTGTACAGTTGGCTTTGTGAGTGAACTCTGGGCCTGCAGTTTGCTGAGTGAGTGAGGCGAGCTCTGTGCCTGCAAGCTTTTTCTCTTCTGTATTCCTCCTCTCTGAGTCTGTCTCCCTATCCGTGCGTGTGTTTGCTGAGTGAGTGAGCTCAGGGCCTGTGAGCTTTTTCTCTTCTCTATTCCTCCTCTCTGAGTCTGTCTCCATATCTGTGCGTGTGTCTGCAGTTTGCTGAGTTAGGCGAGCTCTGGGCCTGTGAGCTTTCTCCCTTCTCTATCCTTCCTCTCTGAGTCTGTGTCCCTATCCGTGCGTGTGCTGAGTGAGCTGAGCTCTGTGACTGAGCTTTCTCTCTTCTCTATTCCTCCTCTCTGAGTCTGTGTTCCTATCTTTGCATGGGCCTGCAGCATGCTGAGTGAGTGAATGAGCTCTGGGCCTGTGAGCTTTTTCTCTTCTCTATTCCTCCTCTCTGAGTCTGTCTCCCTATCTGTGCGTGTGTCTGCAGTTTGCTGAGTGAGCTCAGGACCTGCGAGCTTTTTCTCTTCTCTGTCTCTCTTCTCTGAGTTTGTCTCCCTATCTGTGCGTGTGTTTGCTGAGTGAGGCGAGCTCTGGGCCTGCAAGCTTTTTCTCTTCTCTATTCCTCCTCTCTGAGTCTGTCTCCCTATCTGTGCGTGTGCCTCCAGTGTGCTGAGTGAGTGAGCTCTGTGCCTGCAAGGTTTTTCTCTTCTCTATCCCTCCTCTCTGAGTCTGTGTCCCAATCTGTGCGTGTGCCTCCAGTTTGCTGAGTGAGTGAGGCGAGCTCTGGGCCTGTGAGCTTTTTCTCTTCTCTATTCCTCCTCTCTGAGTCTGTCTCCCTATCTGTGCTTGTGCCTGCAGTGTGCTGAGTGAGTGAGCTCTGGGCCTGCAAGCTTTTTCTCTTCTCTATTCCTCCTCTCTGAGTCTGTGTTCCTATCTTTGCATGGGCCTGCAGTTTGCTCTGTGAGTGAGCTCTGTGCCTGCAAGCTTTCTCTCTTCTCTATTCCTCCTCTCTGAGTCTGTGTTCCTATCTGTGCATGGGCCTGCAATTTGCTCTGTGAGTGAGGCGAGCTCTGTGCCTGCAAGCTTTCTCTCTTCTCCATTCCTCCTCTCTGAGTCTGTCTCCCAATCTGTGCGTGTGCCTGCAGTGTGCTGAGTGAGTGAGCTCTGGGCCTGCAAGCTTTTTCTCTTCTCTATTCCTCCTCTCTGAGTCTGTGTTCCTATCTTTGCATGGGCCTGCAGTCTGCTCTGTGAGTGAGCTCTGGGCCTGCAAGCTTTCTCTCTTCTCCATTCCTCCTCTCTGAGTCTGTCTCCCTATCTGTGCGTGTGCCTCCAGTGTGCTGAGTGAGTGAGCTCTGTGCCTGCAAGGTTTTTCTGTTCTCTATTCCTCCTCTCTGAGTCTGTGTTCCTATCTTTGCATGGGCCTGCAGCGTGCTCTGTGAGTGAGTGAGCTCAGGGCCTGTGAGCTTTTTCTCTTCTCTATTCCTCCTCTCTGAGTCTGTCTCCCTATCTGTGCGTGTGTCTGCAGTTTGCTGAGTGAGCTCAGGACCTGCGAGCTTTTTCTCTTCTCTGTCTCTCCTCTCTGAGTCTGTGTCCCTATCCGTGCGTGTATTTGCTGAGTGAATGAGCTCTGGGCCTGTGAGCTTTTTCTCTTCTCCATTCCTCCTCTCTGAGTCTGTCTCCCTATCTGTGCGTGTGTCTGCAGTTTGCTGAGTGAGCTCAGGACCTGCGAGCTTTTTCTCTTCTCTGTCTCTCTTCTCTGAGTTTGTCTCCCTATCTGTGCGTGTGTTTGCTGAGTGAGGCGAGCTCTGGGCCTGCAAGCTTTTTCTCTTCTCTATTCCTCCTCTCTGAGTCTGTGTTCCTATCTTTGCATGGGCCTGCAGTTTGCTCTGTGAGTGAGCTCTGGGCCTGCAAGCTTTCTCTCTTCTCCATTCCTCCTCTCTGAGTCTGTCTCCCTATCTGTGCGTGTGCCTCCAGTGTGCTGAGTGAGTGAGCTCTGTGCCTGCAAGGTTTTTCTCTTCTCTATCCCTCCTCTCTGAGTCTGTGTCCCAATCTGTGCGTGTGCCTCCAGTTTGCTGAGTGAGTGAGGCGAGCTCTGGGCCTGTGAGCTTTTTCTCTTCTCTATTCCTCCTCTCTGAGTCTGTCTCCCTATCTGTGCTTGTGCCTGCAGTGTGCTGAGTGAGTGAGCTCTGGGCCTGCAAGCTTTTTCTCTTCTCTATTCCTCCTCTCTGAGTCTGTGTTCCTATCTTTGCATGGGCCTGCAGCGTGCTCTGTGAGTGAGTGAGCTCAGGGCCTGTGAGCTTTTTCTCTTCTCTATTCCTCCTCTCTGAGTCTGTCTCCCTATCTGTGCGTGTGTCTGCAGTGTGCTGAGTGAGCTCAGGACCTGCGAGCTTTTTCTCTTCTCTGTCTCTCCTCTCTGAGTCTGTGTCCCTATCCGTGCGTGTATTTGCTGAGTGAATGAGCTCTGGGCCTGCAAGCTTTCTCTCTTCTCCATTCCTCCTCTCTGATTCTGTCTCCCAATCTGTGCGTGTGCCTCCAGTGTGCTGAGTGAGTGAGCTCTGTGCCTGCAAGGTTTTTCTGTTCTCTATTCCTCCTCTCTGAGTCTGTGTTCCTATCTTTACATGGGCCTGCAGCGTGCTCTGTGAGTGAGTGAGCTCAGGGCCTGTGAGCTTTTTCTCTTCTCTATTCCTCCTCTCTGAGTCTGTCTCCCTATCTGTGCGTGTGTCTGCAGTTTGCTGAGTGAGCTCAGGACCTGCGAGCTTTTTCTCTTCTCTGTCTCTCCTCTCTGAGTCTGTGTCCCTATCCGTGCGTGTATTTGCTGAGTGAATGAGCTCTGGGCCTGTGAGCTTTTTCTCTTCTCCATTCCTCCTCTCTGAGTCTGTCTCCCAATCTGTGCGTGTGCCTGCAGTGTGCTGAGTGAGCTGAGCTCTGTGACTGAGCTTTTCCTCTTCTCTATTCCTCCTCTCTGAGTCTGTGTTCCTATCTTTGCATGGGCCTGCAGTTTGCTCTGTGAGTGAGCTCTGTGCCTGCAAGCTTTCTCTCTTCTCCATTCCTCCTCTCTGAGTCTGTCTCCCTATCTGAGCATGTGTCTGCAGTTTGCTGAGTGAGGCGAGCTCTGGGTCCGTGAGCTTTTTCTCTTCTCTATCCCTCCTCTCTGAGTCTGAGGCCCAACTGTAAGGGAACGACTTCTGTTCCTGTGTCTCATGTCCTGTCGGTAATAGCTAGGGGAGAGTTCATCTGGTCCTATCAACCCACCTCAGTAGTAACCTCAAAATCATCATCATCATCATCAGCAGCAGCAGCAGCAGCAGCAGGCATTTCTGTCTGTGTCTGGTGCTCTGCAACGGTTGCAGGTCACACATTTAACTAGCCTGCCTGTGTTTTTGCACTTTACCACTACTGGGATAGTATACTAAAATAGGCTCTGCGGTACCACTCTGATGTGGCGAGTAGCTATGGAGCTATGAACCTTTCATGTTTGATGCCATTTTGTGCTGAGCAAGGATGTCTGATGCCAGTTTTTACCCATGAACTCTAAAGCATTGTCAGACCTGATTCGTGTAACCCTCCCATAATGGGCTGCATCCACAAGAAATTTCACAGTGGCTTGTACTACTACTACATCACTCTTGTGCTTTAGAAAATACGTACAAAAACAGCACTGATTGGTATATTCGTCAGTGAATGACACAGCATATTTATGACCATCTATGGACTCTGGATCTATCGGCCCTGCTAGATCAGTAGCTATGAACCAATTCTAAGACCGATCTGGCTCTAGCATCTGGCTCCCTGTTCCTGATTTGAACAAATTTACCTTCAGTAGCTACATGCATCACAGTGCATGCAAGACAGATTTGTCAGTTTTTCCTTTGATTTACATTCCTTCAACCACACTTTGTAACCTTAGTATATCATCATAATAATTACAGAGTCAGAGAGTCAGAGTCATTTATTTGCCATTTGCCCCCAGATATAGGCACCACCACAGACATCTCAGTAGAAATACAATGTTTTTCATTCATCCCTAACAACAACAACAACAACAACAAAAGAAGACAGAGCTTTGTGAAGCCAAGGACTTCATGCCATGTTTTTATGTCATAACACACATTACACTGGTCATCCACCACTCATCAATCATGTACAGTGTTCAAATAATAAAGTCTGTTGTACACACATACTACATGTTGAAGTTTGTACCGACGTCTTTGCACTTGAGAAAGTTTTTATGAGAAAGATGACGACGGTGGCTCCTCCGGTGGTGGTCGCAGCTTGCACAGAGAAGATGCCCTGTGGATAGGTGGGGATGTAGCTACCAACGCCTTTGTATGTCAAGGTATAGTTTTGTGGCGTTGCCCCCCTGCTGTTATCAATCAGCACCATCTCTGCATCTCCCCTGCGCTCTGCAACCCCGCTGCATTTCCGTTCATCAGTTCATCAGCCGGCTCCATGAAGTGAGTCTCTGCATGACCAAAACCGAAACGTTGTCATGGTCGTGGAACTTCTTGAATCTCAAAATGTCTGTGATGATGATTGATGATGTGATGAGAAGTCGCCCCTGTGTCGACCATCATCAGGCCTGATGTCTGCTTGACATGGGGTCTTTGTTGAACCTCTGCATCACAGGCACACTAGAGGGACAATAAAAGTATAAGTCTAAAGTCTATCCAGGAACTGGATCAGCCTTGGCAAAAAGCCTTGGCGTTTTTTACTCTCATGGTCTTCTTGGGCTCATGAAGGATAGTATCTTTTAGTTCGTGCAGCAACAGGTGTCCCCCATGCACGTCGCCAACACTCACTCCAACACTCACAGACTCAACATTGCCACATTGCTATAATGTCCTCTTTCACTCTGCAGACGGTCACCTCATTCACCCATAACCTTTTAGCAGAGTTGTTGTTTCAGTAATGTAAGAAAAAAAAAAGAAAGTGATGGTCTGGCTGGGGAGATGGAGGAAAAGAGAAGTGACCACACTGTTCACGTTGTGTTTTGCCAACATCAACAGATTCACGAGTCATGGGTTATGAGTTACAAATTTCTATCCACACCAGGGGGGTATTTCTGACCCCGCTGCTAGGGAATCGTGACGGTTACAAAATCTAGATCCATACTGACTGGGTCTATTTGACCAGCTAGGGCAGCACCAGGTATAATTCTCAATCCACACTGACTGGGTCTATTTGACCAGCTAGGGCAGCACCAGGTATAATTCTCAATCCATACAGACTGGGTGTATCTGACCCACTGCTAGGGAATCATGACGGTTACAAAATCTCAGTCCACCCTGACTGGGTCTGTCTGACCCAGGCTGGTAGATCAGGAGTCATGCTAAAAATTTCTATCCACACCAGGGGGTATTTCTGACCTGCTGCTAGGGAATCATGACGGTTACAAAATCTCAGTCCACCCTGACTGGGTCTGTCTGACCCAGGCTGGAAGATCAGGAGTCATGCTAAACATTTCTATCCACACCAGGGGGTATTTCTGACCTGCTGCTAGGGAATCATGACGGTTACAAAATCTCAGTCCACCCTGACTGGGTCTGTCTGACCCAGGCTGGAAGATCAGGAGTCATGCTAAACATTTCTATCCACACCAGGGGGTATTTCTGACCTGCTGCTAGGGAATCATGACGGTTTCAAAATCTCAGTCCACCCTGACTGGGTCTGTCTGACCCAGGCTGGAAGATCAGGAGTCATGCTAAACATTTCTATCCACACCAGGGGGTATTTCTGACCCGCTGCTAGGGAATCATGACGGTTACAAAATCTCAGTCCACCCTGCCTGGGTCTGTCTGACCCAGGCTGGAAGATCAGGAGTCATGCTAAACATTTCTATCCACACCAGGGGGTATTTCTGACCCGCTGCTAAGGAATCATGACGGTTACAAAATCTCAGTCCACCCTGACTGGGTCTGTCTGACCCAGGCTGGAAGATCAGGAGTCATGCTAAACATTTCTATCCACACCAGGGGGTATTTCTGACCCGCTGCTAGGGAATCATGACGGTTACAAAATCTCAGTCCACCCTGACTGGGTCTATCTGACCCAGGCTGGAAGATCAGGAGTCATGCTAAACATTTCTATCCACACCAGGGGGTATTTCTGACCCGCTGCTAGGGAATCATGACGGTTACAAAATCTCAGTCCACCCTGACTGGGTCTGTCTGACCCAGGCTGGAAGATCAGGAGTCATGCTAAACATTTCTATCCACACCAGGGGGTATTTCTGACCCGCTGCTAGGGAATCATGACGGTTACAAAATCTCAGTCCACCCTGACTGGGTCTGTCTGACCCAGGCTGGAAGATCAGGAGTCATGCTAAACATTTCTATCCACACCAGGGGGTATTTCTGACCCGCTGCTAGGGAATCATGACGGTTACAAAATCTCAATCCATGCTCACTGGGTCTGTCTGACCCAGGCTGGAACATCGGGAGTCGTGGGATATGAGTAACAGATTTTTACCACACCAGGGGGTATTTCTGACCTGCTGCTAGGGAATCATGATGGTTAAAAATCTCAGTCCACCCTGACTGGGTCTGTCTGACCCAGGCTGGTAGATCAGGAGTCATGCCAAAAAATTCTATCCACACCAGGGGGTATTTCTGACCCGTTGCTCAGGAATCATGACGGTTACAAAATCTCAATCCATACGAACTGGGTCTGTCTGACCCAGGCTGGAACATCAGGAGTCGTGGGTTATGAGTTACAGATTTCTATCCACATCAGGCGGGTATTTCTGACCCACTGCTAGGGAATTATGACGGTTAAAAATCTCAATCCACCCTGACTGGGTCTATTTGACCTGCCAAGGAAACATGACGAATAAAAATTCTCAATCCACACTGACTTGGTCTATTTGACCAGCTAGGGCAGCACCAGGTATAATTCCCAATCCACACTGGCTGGGTCGATTTGACCTGCCAAGGAAACATGACGGTTAAAAATTCTCAATCCACCCTGACTGGGTCTATTTGACCAGCTAGGGCAGCACCAGGTATAATTCTCAATCCATACGGACTGGGTCTGTCTGACCCAGGCTGGAACATCAGGAGTCACAGGTTATGAGTTACAGATTTCTATCCACATCAGGGGGGTATTTCTGACCCGCTGCTAGGGAATCATGACGGTTAAAAATCTCAATCCACCCTGACTGGGTCTATTTGACCTGCCAAGGAAACATGACGAATAATAATTCTCAATCCATACGGACTGGGTCTGTCTGACCCAGGCTGGAACATCAGGAGTCACAGGTTATGAGTTACAGATTTCTATCCACATCAGGGGGGGTATTTCTGACCCGCTGCTAGGGAATCATGATGGTTAGAATTCTCAATCCACGCTCAATCGGTCTGTCTGACCCAGGCTGGAACATCAGAAGTCATGGGTTATGAGTTAAAAAAAAAAATCTATCCACACCAGGGGGGTATTTTTGACCCACTGCTAGGGAATCATGACGGTTACAAATCACAATCCACCCTGACTGGGTCTGTCTGACCCACTAATGAATGACTGGGTCCATTTGACCCACTTGGGCAGCACAAGGGTTAAGAGTGACAGAAGAGACTAGAGGGTTACACACAACGGGACAAACAAGGTAGACAGGAGCTATAACCTCTCGACAGGGCATCAGGTTTCAAGAAAGTGTTTACTTTATTTAGAATCAACGCAGACAACTGAGCACTCTGTTCCTCAGTCAAACGTGCCAGCAACGACGGCAGATTTTCCAATGTCTCACTGTTCGAAAGTCGGTCACGCAGCAGCCCCTCATCGGTTGCGGTAACCCCATCGTCCTCCCCCGCCGAGAATGGACTCCCTGCTGCCGCTACAGCTGACACCGACTTGGACTCACGGCAATAATATGGCTCTAACAAGTTAACGTGGCCGAGTTGCGTCGCCTTCCTGCGGTTTGGGGTTGACAGAATATAATTTTGGTCAGGCACCTGACCCAACACAGTAAATGGACCACAAAACCTAGCCTGGGAAGGTGAATGAACCACCGGCAGCGATGCCAGAACCTGGTCGCCCGGACGAAAAACGCGCCGTTCCGCTTTCCGGTCATACAAGCATTTCGGCTTTCTACCAGACCTAGAACGCGGTAAAAGGCCGACACAATCGATCCCCACCCGCTCAAACGGCTGTGAAACCGCTGGAATGGGATAAAGTGGAGCAGGATTTATTCCCTGATTGGGTTTCCCCCTGCTCTGACAGGTGGAACAATTTTTAATGTAGTGCGACACATCTTTTTTTAAATGAGGCCAAAAAAAATATCGCAAGATGTAATTGTACGTCTTCCGAACACCAAGGTGCCCCACCTGACCATGTGCAGCTTTAAGGACCTCGACACGAAATTTCTCAGGAACCACAACCTGAAAAACTGGTTTTCCAACAAAGCTTACACCATGTGGTGACCATTTCCTCACCAGGAGACCCTCCTGCAGCAGGTAGCCACCAGCAGCGCTCCTCTCAGCCTCCTTGGAGAGAACAGCACCAAACATCTGGCTTAAAGAAGAATCAGCTCTCTGCTCTGCTTCTAGGACACTGCGAGAAACAGACAACAAATCAGGGACATTTACAACATCAATCTCATTCACCTCTTCTCCTTGCTCAGGCTCCTGCTGTGCACGGCTCATGGCCCGTGTCACGGCACAAGCTGTAACCACCTCAGGGAAACACTGAGCATTCTCCTCCAAGTTACCAGGTACAATAACAGTGAAGATGACACAATTGAGGGTGGTGGACTGTCGGCCCACACTCGGCTGCCAGCGAGCCCATTTCCCAGGATGACATCCACTCCTCTGATGGGCAGCTCAGGGCGAACTCCCATGGCAACCTCTCCCTGCACCAAACCACAGTCAATACAGAGAGAATGCAATGGAACAGGCTCAATCCTTAATCCCATACCCTGCATCGGTACAAAGTCCCCAGTGTCAGAGTCCCTAGAAAAAGGCAACACAGAGCTCAAAATGTACGAGTCATGTGCAGCTGTATCTCTCAAGATTTTTACCGGCACACTGGTACCTCCCACCAGCGACACGCGGCCTTCGGACATGAATGCTGAAAAGTCAGGTCCTCTCCCACACTTGAGCTGCTGAGAAGAAGACACAGAGACAGGAACCACAGACACAGCACAAACACCTGAACTTGACTGGCCCCCGCCATTTCCCCGGCGAGCATTAGCTTCTGGGCATTCAGATTTCCAATGTCCCCTTCCTTTACAAAAGTTACAAACTTTTGAAATATCAGAATGAAACTGTCCCTTGTAGTGTACTCAGACTTACCATGGCGTGGAGGCCGTTTCTCTTCCCACTGGCTGGGGCCTCGATACACACCAGACTCAGGAGCTCCGAAGTCGCCCCTGTGCGTCAACACGTACTCGTCAGCCAATACAGCGGCCTCGGCGGCCGTCTTCACTTTGTGCTCGCTGATGTACACTGCAATATGGCTGGGAACAGAATCTTTAAATTTTTCCAACACCATCATATCACATAAAGCGCCAAAAGTGTCCACCTCTGAAGCCACGCACCACCGACCAAAAAAAGTGACCAGATCCCTGGCAAATTCAACATGGCTTTGCTTGCCCGACTTCTCCCAGGATCTAAATTTCTGGCGGTAGGCTTCAGGAACCAATTCATAAATCTTCAACACTGCAGCTTTAACAGACAGGTAAACCCTACTTTCCGCCACTGACAGCGCTGAATAGGCTTCCTGTGCCTTACCTGTTAACACACATTGCAGCAAAAGAGTACGTTCAGAGTCAGACCAGCCCCTGTTCTCAGCTACACGCTCGAATAAAGAGAAAAAAATGTCAGGGTCTCCTTCACTGAACTGAGGGACCAGACGCAGACTACCACCAACATCAAATGACGAACTGGAACCACCAACGAGGTCACGGGCATCTCTAGCATGCAACGTCAGCCTCCGCTCGTCTAGCTCCAGCCTTTTCAGCTCAGTCTCACGCTTCAGTTTCTCCATCTGCAGACACAGCAACTCTTTCCTCTGCTCAAACGTCAAAGTCACATCATCACGGTCAGACACAACACTGCTCCCCACAGGACCAGCAGCCGGTGTTTTGAAACACCCCTCGTCAAACAAATTAGCTTTGAGAATGTTCTTCATATTTTCCCTCATTCTCTTGTCACCAACATCCAAGTCAAAATGTTCCGCAACACGGATCAATTGTTCACGTGACAAGTCCTCCAACAACTCCTCTGAAGGCTCCTTCAAAAACACTTCCGCACTCGCCATTTCTCATCCACACTCACTTTCACTGCGCCCGCTGCTTAAATGGCCACAAAACAAAACAAAACTCGCCGCACGCGGAACCCAACACAGCCCCCGCAGCCCAAGCGTCACCGTAGCACCGTCCCTCTAACTGCCTAACCAGACTAGCTAAAACTCCCCCCTAGTCTTCAGGCGTTAGTTGCGGTGGGTATTTATGCACTTTTTACCAGAGACCCGGCAGAGCAACCAGTAATTGGCGACCTTACCTGCAGCCTCGGCCGTGCTCCCGAGCCAACTGCTCCAGCCACTTTCACACCACACTACAACCCCCCACTGTGAACACCAAAGGGAGTCCGCACTTAAGCCTAACAGGGACAGAAACAACGGCAACTTACGATGGCCGCGGCTGGCCGTCAGGTCCACTGCCACAAAGAAAAAAGAAAAACTGACCAACAGGCCCACAATTACCTTGTTGCAACAAGCAGCGGCTTCACAGACAGAACCACCCCCCTCGTCAACGCTACTCCCGCGATCAGCTGAGCGTTCACTCAACAAACACTGTAACCAGCAACAGCTGTGTGCTGACGTCACACTACAACCGCTACGGACTTCATTCACAAAACCCAATGAAAATCCGCCCACAGGCCTCACCTGCGCTCCGAAAAATTACCTGGGTCAACGAAAATGGACGAGCCCCCACATGTTACAGTCCGGCTCTAAGACGGTAACAAAAGATGGGAGAGGAGACGAGGTTCCAACGCAAGTGATACGTTTATTTTAACATAAGCAATAATAATGCAAAAGATCAGTATCAGTGATCAGTAGTGTAGGCGTGTGTGGATGCATGTGTGCGTGTGGGTGCGGAACAGAAAGGAAAACAAGAGAGCCGGCCGCGCCGTGGCGTCCTCTGAGACGGCGTGGAGAGGAGTGAGAGAGCCAGTGATGCCAGCGTCGGGGTCAAATGCGCTCCACCGGGCCCAGGTGTGGCGCATTCCTCTAGATCAGCGGTCCCCAACCTTTTTATCTCCGCGGACCGGTCACCGGTGGAAAATTTTACCGCGGACCGGGGGGGGGGGGGGGGGGTCGTTCTCTTCTGGGGGGGGGGGGGTAGCGTACGGTCTCCTGTTTACATTAGCCTACATGTAGGCCTACTGTATAAACAGGACTATGTTCACATAGCTTAGTTCTCTCTTACGTTTACGTTCTTTGTTACAACTCACCATAATATAGTATCACAATAATAATGCCAGTCATCTGGGGGTGATGCTCCGTCTGTCATCTCGGTTCCTGTCTCTACCAGTCTACTCTGTCATCTCGTTTTGCTGCTGAAGCTGCAGAAAACTCCGTTTCACAAACATAATATGTTTGTAATGGAAGCAGGTTTTCCGTGCTTTTGTGGTGATCTCAGGATATCTGCTTAAATCCAGAACGCAGGGAGAGAAGTTTTCTGTGAGGTGATTAAGCGGCAGAGAGCCGGCCGGGTCCCACACACACATTGCGGAGCTTGGAGCAGGTGAATCACCTGTTGCAATGAACCCGTCATTTAAACAGGACTCATGCTTTTTCTTTTAGAACAGCTTTCTTCTTGTTGGAAGGCGTCGGGTCTTCTGTCGTCTCATTATTGAGTTTTTCCCGGCCCGGCGACGTGTGTTTTTCACTCTTTTACGTTTGTGCCTGCCTGTCAATTGCGCAGCGCTGGAACGATGCACAAACGGAAGTGGCAACATTTTCAAAATAAAACGACCGGAAGTGTGAAATAGACGAAACGAACGATTTTTTTTTTTCTTTTTCATTTCATCTTTCTGCGCGGCCCGGTACCAAATGATCCACGGACCGGTACCGGTCCGCGGCCCGGTGGTTGGGGACCACTGCTCTAGATGACGGTCCCACCTCCGACGAACCTGAACACAAAAGCAGACCAACCAGCAGCCCGCCAAAGACCAGCCCCCAACCTAGAGGGTGGGGTCGTCACAGGATCCTCTGCCATTCTTCCTTGCAGATCCTCTCCAGTTGTCAGGTTGGATGGTGAATGTTGGTGGACAGCCATTTTCAGGTCTCTCCAGAGATGCTCAATTGGGTTTAGGACAGGGCTCTGGCTGGGCCAGTCAAGAGTGGTCACAGAGTTGTTCCGAAGCCACTCCTTTGTTATTTTAGCTGTGTGCTTAGGGTCATTGTCTTGTTGGAAGGTGAACTTTCGGCCCAGTCTGAGGTCCTGAGCACTCTGGAAAAGGTTTTCTTCCAGGATATCTCTGTACTTGGCCACATTCATCTTTCCTTTAATTGCAACCAGTCGTCCTGTCCCTGCAGCTGAAAAACACCCCCATAGCAGGATGCTGCCACCACCATGCTTCACTGTTGGGATTGTACTGGGCAGGTGATGAGCAGTGCCTGGTTTTCTCCACACATACCGCTTAGAATTAATGCAAAAAAGTTCAATCTTGGTCTCATCAGACCAGAGAATCCTATTTCTCATAGTCTGGGAGTCCTTCGTGTGTTTTAATTATAGCGTCCAGAATCATTTACCCATTCTGCTCTCCTCCTCCTCCTCTTCCTCCACTATGTCATCAGAATCTGGAGACAGAGCAAAATATTGTAAAAACAATAATGGTCAGAAACCAGAGCACAATTGGTCTATGAGTATATTGTGATGTCATATTCATGAATTTGGAAAACTTACCAACAACATAATCATCAAATTTCCTTTTTGACACTTTTCTTTTTTTACTCGTGACAACTTCGTAATCTTCCTCCTCCTGCTGGCTGGTGAACTCATACCCCTCACATTCCTGTATATTATATATATATATATATATCAGTGGAGGCTGGTCCATAGAGGCAGAGGAGGTTGGTCCTCCTCTATTTTTTAGAGGCCAGAGGAAGATCAACATATTTTTAATAAAGAGTAACTGGTTGAAATAAACCTTTACCAAATCATTTAATAATATATTTTTAATCTCTTTTATGGATTACCAATCAGCAACCAGAACACAAGATTGACATCAGGTTGGTCCAATGACAGTTCTCCAACCCCCCTTGGTTACTGTTGCTATGTGTACCAAACTTTCACTCCCAGCCATGCTGCTCATGCTGCTCCTAGCACAAGAAATACGGAGTTTTCAGCGATTTGGCATCGATTTGAAAGGAAATATCTGCAGATTTCTGGATAAACTGTTCTGAGATATCAGAGAGAAGCAGTCAGAGGGATTGTTCATAGTTTTCAGTTATGTGACCTGGGCAGCTGGAGGGTAAACAAAGACATGACTGAACTTTTTTTTTTTTTTTCCCGCCAGCTCAGGTAAGAGCATAACTATATCTTATGCCCTGTACACACTGTGCGATTTTGGCCGTCGCAGACGAAAGACGGCCGATCGTAGGAGAATCGTGGCGAAATCTTTGGTCGTAGCTCTAAATCGGCTGTCTTACGTCGCACAGTGAGGCAGGCTCTACGACGGCCGTTGTCAGCGTCTTGCGACCAAAGACGACCTGCGATTAAATTCTGACAGTGTCAGAAAAGTAAAATAGCAGCTGAGTGTCACAGTGTCACAGTGTGACAGCTGTGTGTGTGACTCTACTAATCAGCCAATAGAAATGCAGCAGGAAATGACGCACTTGACACCGACCAACCGCCGCGAAACCCAAATAAACGAAGAAGAAAAAAACCGGTTGCTCACTATGGACGCCGGTAAACAAAAACAAAAGATGTGGAACTTGAGAAAGGAAGAACTACTCGTTGAGCTCTGGCAGCAGCAGCCGTGCCTCTTTGATGTGTCGGCCAGCTGCTACCACGACCGGGTCAAAAAGGACGCAGCTTGGAAAGCCATTGCGGAGGAGCTACAACAAAGACGGTTTATAAACCAAGACCTTTCATGACGAGTCAGCTTCCTGTATGCATGTCACGTGGGCTTCTGCACGGCCACGCCCCTTTTAGTCAGGTGCAAATATGACTTGACCCTAAAAAAATTGTAACAAAAGGTTTCTCAGTTGTTTTTTATAGTATTAGATGTCCTTAATAACATACTAAAAGTTTACCAAAATTTGACCACTAGAAAGGTGTTATTTTCAAGATGGCGTCCAAGATGGATAGGAAGCCTGAGGAGACACCACAGGTGAATAGGGTAAAATTTTTAACTAACAGATATCACCATGAAACTTCCCAAGTTTATCACTTACATTAAGACAAATATTTTTTGTATTACAAGTTTTGTCAAATTGTATGTTTAAATATGTAAATGAGGCAATATCTCATTAAATATGCGCTAATTTGCATACATTTCCAGAACCGAAATCTGAACAATGGATAAAAGCCACTTTCAAAATTCTTGTTTTATTTTGTTGACATACTAGAGTCAGAAGTTTTTACAGAGGGGATTTTGGATATCTCTCTTTATCACTCTGTAAATGAGAAAATACTGTCACCAGCCCTAAAAATTCAAGTTGGTCGTGTTTTTTAGGAGTAAAATGTTGTATAAATCAGGCTATGAATGATATATCAACAATCCCCTCTGTAAAAACCTTCAGAATATAGAAAGGGATCAAACTGGAAGGTTTGGTGTCTGTAAGTGCTGCTGAAGTGGAGATTTCGGGCTCTTATACAACATTTTACTCCTAAAAACACGACGATATTTGAATTTTTAGGGCTGCTAGTATTTTCTAATTTACAGAGTGATAAAGAGAGATATCCAAAATCCCCTCTGTAAAAACTTCTGACTCTAGTATGTCAACAACATAAAACAATAATTTTGAAAGTGGCTTTTATCCATTGTTCAGATTTCTTTATATGCAAATTAGCGCATATTTAATGAGATATTGCCTAATTTACATATTTAAACATACAATTTGACAAAACTTGTAATATAAAAAATATTTGTCTTAATGTAAGCGATAAACTTGGGAAGTTTTATGGTGACATCAGTTTTCACCGTGTACGATCATGGAGCAACTTCTTGCAGGACAGTTGCTTTTGTACTCCATCCATCAGCATCCTCAATCCTGACTGTGTTGTTGGTAGTCAGTGGAGGGAGATGCTTGGTTGTTCTGTCATAGAATGACTTTTGCATCATTTTCTGTTGTCATAGCTTATGTTCAATCTTTGAGTGATTCTTTTGCTTTAATTTGTCATTTTGATGACTCTGCAATGTTGTTCGTAGCTTCCTCTTCATCAGCAGTTCAGCTGGTGACAGGCCGCACTGAAGAGGTGATGCTCTGTAGCTCAATAAAGCCAGGTAGGGATCCGAGTCACTGTCAGCTGCTTTCTTTAGGAGTTGCTTGAGAATGTGAACTCCTTTTTCAGCTTGCCCGTTTGACTGTGCATAGTGTGGGCTTGACGTCACATGCTTGAAATCATATTGCACTGCAAACTTCTGCCATTCTTTGCTGCTGAAGCAGGGGCCATTGTCGCTCACCACGGTGTGTGGGATGCCATGCCTGGCGAAGATAGATTTAGCATGTGTTATGACACAAGTTGATGTTGAGCTTGTTAGTAGCGCCATCTCAGGGAGGTTTGAGTAGTAATCCATTACCACTAAATAGTCTTTACCTCTGAGATGAAACAAGTCCATTCCTACTTTGTGCCATGGTGCTGTTGGCACCTCAGCTACCACCGTAGGCTCTTTGCTCTGCTTGTTCCTGTGTTTCTGGCATGTTTCACATTTACTTATAAGTGTTTCAATGTCTTTGTTCAGTCCAGGCCAGAAAACCGTGTCTCTCGCCCTCCTTTTGCACTTTTCGATGCCGAGATGGCCTTCATGTATCCTGTGCAACATGTTCATTCTCAAAGCCCGTGGAATAACAATCCTGCCCTTTTTCAACAGCAGACCATCCACAGTACTAAGCTCACCTCTGACATGGTAAAATTGTGGACATGAACCAGCTGGCCATCCCTCATCCATGTTCTTCATGACATGCTGTAGCTCAGCATCCTTTGCTGTAGCCTCCGCTATTTGTCTTGACTTTGTGTCAGACACAGGCAGTGTAGCCGACACCATGTTCACGTGACACTGTATGTCTTCGTCTGTCGCACTCACACTGTCGCCTGTAGTTGCTCTGGATAGGGCATCAGCAACAACTAAGTGTTTACCTGGAGTATATATCAGTTGATACACTCTTTCCACAAGCCCCAGTTCTTCACAGGCTCTGTCACCAAGAAGTGATTCCCGTCCCTCATTCACAACAAAGAAGGATAGGTGGTGCACTTTTCCTTTAACTGCGACATTCAACCTGCATGTGCCCAAACAATTGATTGGCCGCCCATTGTAGTCTTTCAGTCCGGATTCTTTTCTTTTTATTTGTGGCTTATTTTTCATTGCCTTCACATCACACATGCTTATGAGATTTGCTTTAGCACCAGTGTCCAATCTCATGGTGACTACAGTCCCATTTATCATTAGAGGAGCTATCCACTTATCTTCTCTAGTGACATCATTTACATTGTCTGGTTTATTTATTTGTTCACTTTCACAATTCACCATTCCAACAAAGAACGTGTCACTTAGATCAGGCTCGTCTATTAAGTTTACAGTTTTTTCTTTCTTCCCCTCTTTCCGTTTGGAGAAGCATTGTTTAGCAAAATGATTCTTGCCTTGGCAAGTGGAGCATTGCTTACCAAACGCTGGACACTGTCTAGGCTTGTGCTGTGAGCCACAGCGCTTGCAGTTTATAATCACGTCCTCCTGCTGTGCAGGCCGGGTCTGTGTGCGCCGTCTCCGCTGATACGACACTGCTCCAACCGCTGTCGCTCTGCGCCGAGGCGACTGCAGACATCTCGCTGAATGTCCTCACGTGCCTTTGGGACAGCTCACTGGCCTGGCAGATCTTAAAGTGAAATTCCGGCGTAAGTGTAAACCATGGTCAAACACACCATAACACCGAGTTAGACCCCCCCTCGAGAGATCAATTTGCCCGACCGCTACATTCACGAGATCCACCAACTTCAGCAAATACCGCATTATCGCCACACACGGCGCTGTCCGGATCCACTGTCTGACCGCAACCAAAACGCCACCATTTGCCCAAAATAATGCTCAGAACTGCACCAAATGTCATCAATAGTACACACAGGGTCCCAGCACGTAGTACGAGTTGTCAAACATCTGCTAGCTTTGCCTGTTTTCTTTAGCAAGGAGATGCAACTCAACTCACCTACTTCTCCTCCGGGAGCCGCTCGTTGGTGAGGAAGCCCTGACGAGTCGATCACCGAGTGCACCGGAGTTCCGCAGCTCAATCAACAATTACCTCATGGAAATACAATCAGAGTTTTTTTTTTTTTTATCTTGCATATCACTTTATAACTATTATTATCGAGTGCTGGCCACGATATAGGCGCAAATGAGCATTTTTAAGAGCTGCGGAACTCCGGTGCACTCGGTGATCGACTCGTCAGGGCTTCCTCACCAACGAGCGGCTCCCGGAGGAGAAGTAGGTGAGTTGAGTTGCATCTCCTTGCTAAAGAAAACAAGCAAAGCTAGCAGATGTTTGACAACTCGTACTACGTGCTGGGACCCTGTGTGTACTATTGATGACATTTGGTGCAGTTCTGAGCATTATTTTGGGCAAATGGTGGCGTTTTGGTTGCGGTCAGACAGTGGATCCGGACAGCGCCGTGTGTGGCGATAATGCGGTATTTGCTGAAGTTGGTGGATCTCGTGAATGTAGCGGTCGGGCAAATTGATCTCTCGAGGGGGGGTCTAACTCGGTGTTACGGTGTGTTTGACCATGGTTTACACTTACGCCGGAATTTCACTTTAACAAAATCAATCCACCGTTTCTTTACAGCGTCTTCGGTCGGAAACTTAAATAAAGTAAACGAACCGTTAACGTTACGTTTCCCACTGTGGCATCCAGGGAAGATGCACCAACAAGGTTGAAGAGGCATAACGGGCAAGCTAGCTGCAAACTGACAATTCAAACCAGACTCGTGAGCGGTAAAACCATAGACGGGTGAAACCACAGAATGCTAGTGCGCGGTTAATGTATTTATACCTAGAGGGCAGCAGGGGCGGGTTTATGTAAGTATGACCGCTTTACGTAAAGCGGTCATCGATTTAAGCCCGCCCATTTTAAACCTGCACACAGAACAGTCTCTGAGGCCTAGCTCCTCAAGGAAATGATGAATGGGAAAAATGTTTTTTTACATGTTTTGAGGGACACATTTAATGCCTAATTAATTTGATAAGAAGAAAAATACTGAATTTGGTTTACCCGGTCTTTAATGTTTTATTGAACAAACCTATGGGTAAAGAAAGAAGAAGACCGCACACTAGTTTAGCTCCCGTGACAATTTATTGTCAAGCATACTAGTGTGCGGTCTTCTTCTTTCTTTACCTGTATCTCCTTTTGTGGACCTGCACCTAGCCTCACGTTTTTTGGGATGTGCGTGTCTTTGTTCTTATTTAACAAACCTGAAATGAAATTGTGTAAAAATACAATAAAATGATATTTCAAGTATTCCAGTTTCATATATTTCCATTTATTGCTAATGATCTATGTACAAACAGTAAATGTGTCAAATTGATAAGGATTATTATATGTCAAACCAACTTATAGCAACCTTCTTTAAGCAACTTCTTCCTTTACATTACAGCATTTGTTCCTGCCAAGACACAGAACCTGCTGGTGAGGAAAAGTAGTCTTTCAGTCTGTCACGCTGCTCCTTTGCAGTTCTGGTAGGATTTCTATCTCTGCCAGCAGGCACTGACTGAAGGGTGGTGTCATGGCGCCAGCTTCCAGGGATGATGTGATGGTCCTCGTCCTCTATGTCTACCAGAGCAGGGGGGATGTAGGTGTCTGTGGCCTGTGCTCGCAGGTAGTTGTGTAAGGACAGGGCAGCAAGGGTTATGCAGGACACTGTCTCTGGGTCTAGAGGAATGGCCGTAAGAAAGACTCGCCATCTATTGGCAAGTATGCCAAAGGCATTCTCTACCACACGTCTAGCTCTTGACAGTCTGTATAGATGCGCTGCTCATGGTCGAGTTGTCTGAAGGGGTATGGCTTCATTAAGTATGTGTTTAGTGGAAATGCCTCATCTGCTACAAACATGAAAGGCATGACAACATCTGTGCCAGGTAGACTCTGAGCTGGCGGAATATGTAGGAGGTTGCTGGTTATTGCCTGTTTCAGGTCAGAGTGGGCATAAACACCTCCATCAGACACTCGGCCTTGAGTACCAACATTGGCATAGAGAAAACGGTAATTAGCATCTACCACAGCCATCAGGACTACAGAGAAATGAGACTTGTAGTTCCTGAAGGTGCTCCCACTGTTGCTTGGTGGAAGGATGGCAATATGTTTTCCATCAATGGCACCGAGACAGTGGGGAAACTGCCATTTGAGCTGAAAGCCACGGGCCACTTCTCTCCACTCATCCTCAGTAGTGGGTGTCTACTCAGAACAAAACAGACAGAGGAGAATCATTAATGTAACATCAATTTATTTACATGTGATTTATTTGTTTTACAAATGTAAGAGTTATGTCTGACATGTTGCAATCCAGCTGGTTCACAATAGATCTCACCTTCAGGTAATCCTTCTTCAGTACATGATGCAACGCCTTACAGGTCTCCTTAACCCTCCTGTTGTCCTCACATTAAACCTACATCCCATGTCTCAGGGGTCATCCTGTCCCCAGTGATTAAAAATTTCTGTCCACACCAGGGGTTTTTCTGACCCAATAGGAAATGGTGATGATTTCAATTCTTAACCCTCTTGTTGTCCTCATATTAAACCTACACCCTATGTCTCAGGGGTCACCCTGTCCCCAGCGATTAAAAATTTCTGTCCACACCAGGGGTTTTTCTGACCCAATAGGAAATGGCGATGATTTCAATTCTTAACCCTCTTGTTGTCCTCATATTAAACCTACACCCTATGTTTCAGGGGTCACCCTGTCCCCAGCGATTAAAAATTTCTGTCCACACCAGGGGGTTTTCTGACCCAATAGGAAATGGCGATGATTTCAATTCTCAACCCTCTTGTTGTCCTCACATTAAACCTACACCCCGTGTCTCAAGGGTCACATTGTCCCCAATGATTAAAATTAAAACTAAAATGTTATAAATAATAATAAAAAAATCCCAAACTTTATCTTTTTTTGTCTTGTGTTTTACTGTAATGTTTATACAGAATAATGACCAATGACAAGTTATGTTTATGCAGATACAGACATATCAATCATAATTATATATATATTATTATTATTATTATTATTATTATTATTAGAAAAAAATCCAAACATTATATTCTTTTGTCTCGTGTTTTTATTGTAAAGCTTATACAGAACTATGACAAATGACAAGTTACATTGATGTAGATGGATGGATGGATGGATGGATAGATAGATAGAGCGTGTCAATCAATCAATCAATCTGTCTGAAAATTCTCAGGAGCACACTCAGCGCAGTATGGAAGCGAACAGCCTTTGCAGATATATTTCTTACACCCGCAGCACAGGGTGTGCGTTTTGTTGTCCTTTTTCCGTGGGCAAAACTGACACCTCTTCCTCTTCCTCGCCCCGGTCTGGTTATCTGCTCCTGATGCGGCTGCTGTTACTGCTGCATCCCCTTCCTCATTTCCAGATCTAGATCTAGATCTAGCCCTCTGAATGCCTCGGACAACTGCTGCTGATGCTTCTGTGCGCGGGAGACGCTCCCTCCTTTCAATCAACGGAGTCACCAGCGCCTTTCCCAGCTGCTCAAGGAACACCCTTCTCTTGTTCCGCTTCTGACGCATCCAGTCAGGGTTTATTTCTCTCCATATCACAAAAGCATTGTAGGAGGAAACGTCGACAATGTTGTGGAAAATGACCAAGGGCCAGCGAGCCGTCATCCTTCTACAGCTGTAGGTTCCAATCACCTTGTCGAGGTTATCTACACCTCCTTTGTTGCGGTTGTAGTCTAGTATGATGACAGGCTTTCTGTCGTGGCGATTGCTGACTTCGGCCTCCGTGTGCTTTGTGCTCACCAGTAGCACGGTTTTGTTTTTCTTGGGCACATAAGAAACTGCAGCGGTGGTTGCCGTGAAGGCAAATTTCGACGAGAACACCGCTCTTCCCTTTGGTGGGAGCAGCGCAAGTGGGAGCTCGGGTTTGTTCTTTCGAATGGTGCCAACCATGGTCATTTTCCGTCTCAGCAGCTGCTGTCCGAGTTCATAAGAGGTGAAGAAATTGTCACAGGTGACATTGCGATCCCTCAGTCCCTCCGTGACATCAAGCACGACTCGCATCCCCTGGTTCTTTTCCGGGCCTCCTCCTCCTCCTCCACCACCTGCAGCAGCGCTCCCGGTTGCGGCCTTCCTCCCGGTATACACTTGCATCTTCCAAGCGTAACTGGATTTAGCGTCACATGCCACCCATGATTTGATCCCATATTTCGCGGGCTTGCTGGGCATATACTGCCGAAAAGCGCAACGCCCTTTGAACGGAACCAGTTGTTCGTCCACCGTTATCTCCGGCCCGGGGTTGTAGAGGTATGGCAACCGCTCAACCCACTTGTCCCAGACCTCTCTTATGGCCGCCAGTTTGTCAGTGGCACGTCTCGTGGGTCTCAACTCACGGTCGTCGAATCTCAGCAGTCTAGAGTAGGCGTGAAAGACTTTCATTGGCATCGTGGCACGGAAGATGGACCTTCCGCTCTCCGCGTCCCACAGACTGGCCGTAGCCTCACCTCGGGACCTGTAGACACCCGCCAAGAGCAGCAGCCCTATGTAGGCGCGAAGGTCGGTGGTGTCCATGGGTTTCCAACCGTCTATGTTTTTCCGTCTCCCCTCCAAATTAGTCATCTCCAAGATGATGTGTTCTATCGACGGGGTGATGAACATGAAAAATGTGGAGGCGATGTCACGGGCGTGGGCAAGCGAATACTCAGTCGGTCCTGGTGGGCTGGTTGTCGGTGGTAACGGTGATGATGGCAGCGGTGGCGGCGACGGTGGCGGAGACTCAACGTCGCTTTCCCCCCTCCGGTCATTTCTACCCTGCTGCTGTTTATCGTATGGTATGGAGGACCATTTGATTTTGCCATGTTTTGAGAGAAAACTCTGTCTCTTCACTTGACTGTTTTCTTGTCCTCCTCGCCCCTCTCCTTCCCTTTCTCCTTCTTCTTCTTCCCCTCCTCCTCCTCCTTCTTCTTCTTCTTCTTCTTCTTCTTCTTCTTCCTCATCTTCTTCGTCTTCTTCTTCATCAGAACATGACACATTGTGCTCGGGGTTACATTCCTCACCATCCTCTTCCCAATCTCCTTCTTCTTCTTCCCCCTGTCCTCCACTTTCCTCTCCTCCAGAACATGACACACTGTGCTCGGGGTTATATTCCTCACCATCCTCTTCCCATTCTCCTTCTTCTTCCCCCTGTCCTCCACTTTCCTCTCCTCCAGAACATGACACACTGTGCTCGGGGTTACATTCCTCACCATCCTCTTCCCAATATCCTTCTTCTTCCCCCTGTCCTCCACTTTCCTCTCCTCCAGAACATGACACACTGTGCTCGGGGTTACATTCCTCACCATCCTCTTCCCAATATCCTTCTTCTTCCCCCTGTCCTCCACTTTCCTCTCCTCCAGAACATGACACACCGTGCTCGGGGTTTCCACCATCTTCTTCGTCAGACACGTCCTCTGCTTGTTCATCACATTTAAACCATCGTGGGATAAATAAAGGCATACTTTACTTTATCATCATCATCATCATCATCAGAGAATGCTGTTGTAGTTGTTGTTGTTGTAATGCTGACAAGGACTGTTAGTAGTACAATTTCCCCCATTGTTCTAACACTCCTTCAGGGTAGCCTGGTATTTTTCAATAGTTTTGTGGGATGCGATTCAACTTGCTATAAACTTGATCTATTCAGACACACACCACACTTTCATTATATCAAAGGTGGGAATTGTGGTAAGTAATGAAAAGAAAGGCACAATAAGGCAAGACATAGGTTTTTTTTTGGTATAACGCTTTATCTTTTACAAACACTTTTCTTTAGGGAAAAACTTGGGAAATATTTTTTTCTTTCGTTCTTCATCCCTCACAGGACGGGCAGACAAATGTAAACAGAGAAAACATTACACACACAGTTTGAACCACAAAATATCAAGTGTGATATACAGGAGCTAGTACAGTCAGTGATTTTCAGCCCACATTCGTAATGTCCTCTAAACTCCACCGAATTTTTTCCTCAGCTTTCTTTGTGTCAGAGGTGGGATATGTAGAGTCAACAAGTCATCTCCGCTCCATGAATTTGTTCTGCTCTGTCACTGAACCAGATGCTCACCTTCCTGACTGAACAACTGTGCTGAGTGGACTTGGTGGACTGGTTTAGTGGAGGAGAAACAGACCCGTGGCTTGGAGATGACTTTATGACTCCACAACTCGAACCTCTGCGGACTATCCAACCACACCTCAGTGTTTGCAACTGACAGAACAATAGAGTCATTTTTATTTCATATGCATAGGGAAGCTTACTTGTGCCTCTGGAGACCAGGTGCTGTCCTCATCGTTCAGCCTCGCCATGCGTTAGGTGTGGTAAGGCAAGGCAAATTTGTTTTGTATGACACTTTATTTTTTACAAACACTTTGTCTCATTGGGGTTCAGACAGCATCCTAACAATTTTCTGCCCTTAGACCCACACATCAACTGAGGAAAAAACTCTGGGAAACTTGTTATTTTCTTTCTTTCTTTCTTTCTTTCTTTCTTTCTTTCTTTCTTTCTTTCTTTCTTTCTTTCTCCATCCCTCACAGGATGGGCAGACATGCAGTGGACGTTGTAAACAGAGAAAACATTACACACACAGTTTGAACCACAAAATATCAAGTGTGATATACAGGAGCTAGTACAGTCAGTGATTTTCAGCCCACATTCGTAATGTCCTCTAAACTCCACTGAATTTTTTCCTCAGCTTTCTTTGTGTCAGAGGTGGGATATGTAGAGTCAACAAGTCATCTCCGCTCCATGAATTTGTTCTGCTCTGTCACTGAACCAGATGCTCACCTTCCTGACTGAACAACTGTGCTGAGTGGACTTGGTGGACTGGTTTAGTGGAGGAGAAACAGACCCGTGGCTTGGAGATGACTTTATGACTCCACAACTCGAACCTCTGCGGACTATCCAACCACACCTCAGTGTTTGCAACTGACAGAACAATAGAGTCATTTTTATTTCATATGCATAGGGAAGCTTACTTATGCCTCTGGAGCCCAGGTGCTGTCCTCATCGTTCAGCCTCGCCATGCGTTAGGTGTGGTAAGGCGAGGCAAATTTGTTTTGTATAGCACATTATTTTTTACAAACACTTTGTCTCATTGGGGTTCAGACAGCATCCTAACAATTTTTTCTGCCCTTAGACCCACACATCAACTGAGGAAAAAACTCTGGGAAAACTTGTTTTCTTTCTTTCTTTCTTTTTTTCTCCATCCCTCACAGGATGGGCAGACGTGCAGTGGACGTTGTACACAGAGAAAACATTACACACACAGTTTGAAACACAAAATATCAAGAGTGTGATATACAGGAGCTAGTAGGCTACAGTCGGTGATTTTCAGCCCACATTCGTAATGTCCTCTAAACTCCACCGAATTTTTTCCTCAGCTTTCTTTGTGTCAGAGGTGGGATATGTAGAGTCAACAAGTCATCTCCGCTCCATGAATTTGTTCTGCTCTGTCACTGAACCAGATGCTCACCTTCCTGACTGAACAACTGTGCTGAGTGGACTTGGTGGACTGGTTTAGTGGAGGAGAAACAGACCCGTGGCTTGGAGATGACTTTATGACTCCACAACTCGAACCTCTGCGGACTATCCAACCACACCTCAGTGTTTGCACAATCTTTGACCACATTAGCCTTTCCCTGATTCACATTTTGTGTTGCAAACTGACACAGCTGTAGTGTTCATTTTTGCCCTCTTTGGGCTTGTGTCTTCATAGAGATGAGCTCTCTGAGTCTTCTCTTTCCGCCCTCTCCATGCGTTGCACTGCACTAAGGAAAGGAAAGGAAAGGCATAATAAGGCAAAGCGTAGTTTTTTGTATAGCACTTTGTTGTTTTTTACAAAAACATCGTCTCATTAGAAAGTATCATAGCAATAGTACATTTTCTGCCCTTAGACCCACATCAACCGAGGAAAAACCTCTGGGAAAACTTACTTTCTTTTTTTTCCCACTTTTTCTTCCTTCATCCCTCACGTGGGATGGGCAGATGTGCAGTGGACACTGTAAACAGAAAAAGAAAAAAAAAAGAGGAAACGTTTTAAACACAAAATGTCAAGAGTATGTTATACAGGAGCTAGTACAGCCAGTGAGTCAAGTCGTACTGCTACATCAATTTGTTCTACTCTGTCACTGAACCAGGTACATTTGTTCATTAGCTCACCTTCCAGCCGTAGTTTTTTTCCTTCAACTGGCCCGTGCCTTCACAGAGACGATGAACGCTGAAGTCTTGTCTTTTCCGCGCTCTTCGGGCCGTGTCTTCACAGAGAGGAGATCCAGGACGGCTCCAACGCTGGACAGCTCCAGTGCTGAAGCAGGCTTAACCAGGCTGAACCAGGGGGGGGGGGACATGAGGAGCCGTCCACTGGAATATTAGCTCCTCTCTGTAAAGATGGACATGTTTGACGATAAGGAGGAGAGGAGAGGAGCTGCAATTCCACTCGGTCCTTGTTAGAAGAGGAGAGGAGGGAAACAGGAACACAGAGGAATTGCAGCTCCTCACCTACCCCCCCCCCCCTCAAACATGTCCATCTTCAGCTGGTAGCTTGCAACGTAAACAGGAGATGCTGGTGGTTTGGTGTTTGCAGGTCCGAATATCTCAATCGTCCACCACTTTAGCCTTTCCCTGATTCACAGGTACCGTTTTGTGTTGCAAACTGGCACAGCAGAAAAAGAAAAAAAAGAGGAAACGTTTTAAACACAAAATGTCAAGAGTATGTTATACAGGAGCTAGTACAGCCAGTGAGTCAAGTCGTACTGCTACATCAATTTGTTCTGCTCTGTCACTGAACCAGGTACATTTGTTCATTAGCTCACCTTCCAGCCGTAGTTTTTTCCTTCGACTGGCCCGTGCCTTCACGGAGACGATGAACGCTGTAGTCTTCTCTTTTCCGCGCTCTTCGGGCCGTGTCTTCACAGAGAGGAGATCCAGGATGGCTCCAATGCTGGACAGCTCCAGTGCTGAACCAGCCCCCCCCCCCCCCGGGGACGTGAGGAGCCGTCCGCTGGACGGCTCCAATGCTGGACAGCTCCAGTGCTGAACCAGGCCCAACCCCCCCGGGGACATGTCCTCCAATGCTGGACAGCTCCAGTGCTGAACCAGGCCCAACCCCCCGGGGACATGACGAGCCGTCTACTGGAATCTTTGCTCCTCTCTGTAAATATGGAGATGTTTGTAGAGAAGGAGGAGAGGAGAGGAGAGGAGAGGAGCCCAGGAGCCGGACACGATGAACGCTGTAGTCTTCTCTTTTCCGCGCTCTTCGGGCCGTGTCTTCACAGAGAGGAGATCCAGGACGGCTCCAACGCTGGACAGCTCCAGTGCTGAAGCAGGCTTAACCAGGCTGAACCAGGGGGGGGGACATGAGGAGCCGTCCACTGGAATATTAGCTCCTCTCTGTAAAGATGGACATGTTTGACGATAAGGAGGAGAGGAGAGGAGCTGCAATTCCACTCGGTCCTTGTTAGAAGAGGAGAGGAGGGAAACAGGAACACAGAGGAATTGCAGCTCCTCACCTACCCCCCCCCCTCAAACATGTCCATCTTCAGCTGGTAGCTTGCAACGTAAACAGGAGATGCTGGTGGTTTGGTGTTTGCAGGTCCGAATATCTCAATCGTCCACCACTTTAGCCTTTCCCTGATTCACAGGTACCGTTTTGTGTTGCAAACTGGCACAGCAGAAAAAGAAAAAAAAGAGGAAACGTTTTAAACACAAAATGTCAAGAGTATGTTATACAGGAGCTAGTACAGCCAGTGAGTCAAGTCGTACTGCTACATCAATTTGTTCTGCTCTGTCACTGAACCAGGTACATTTGTTCATTAGCTCACCTTCCAGCCGTGGATCGCTCATCGCTCCGCCACACTTTCCCCAGCTTTTAGGTGGGATATTTCTGTGCCATATATCTGTTATGCTCTTACAAAAAACCAGCTCCAAGTCCAATCAGCACAGTTGTTCAGTCAGGAAGACGAGCTAATGAATTTGTGAATGCAACTGGTTCAGTGTAAGAGCAGAGCAAATTCATGGCACAGAGTTGACCCAACGAATCTACAATTCAGTGGTAGGGGAGAGTGGGGTAATTTGCGCCCATATTTTTGAAGAGGCATCCATTTCACTCATCCTGCAAAGAACAGAGAGAACGTGGCTTTAGGGATAATTTCATTTAAGTAAAAACAAAAAAAAAGTTGTTTTTTTTAACTTCTCAAGTAAAATTTCTATGACCAATGTTTTTTTCGATTACAGTTTAAACAATTATAGACATATTTGAAAACAGTTCACATATATTTTTAGTACTTTGTATGATTCTATGCAGTGGGGACAGGCATGCATGCCTGTGTGTGTGTGTGTGTGTGTGTGTGTGTGTGTGTGTGTGTGTGTGTGTGTGTGTGTGTGTGTGTGTGTGTGTGTGTGTGTGTGTTAGGGTTAGGGTTAGGGTTAGGGGTTAGGGGTTAGGGGTTAGGGGTTAGGGTTAGGGTGTGTGTGTGTGTGTGTGTGTGTGTGTGTGTGTGTGTGTGTGTGTGTGTGTGTGTGTGTGTGTGTGTGTGTGTGTGTGTGTGTGTGTGTGTGTGTGTGTGTGTGTGTGGCGGGGGGGATACTAGTGGTTTGGTGTCTGCAGGTCCGAAGTCGGGCCGTGTCTTCACAGAGAGGAGATCCAGGTGTTGGTCGGCTCCAACGCTGGACAGCTCCAGTGCTGAAGCAGGCTTAACCAGGCTGAACCAGGGGGGGGGGGACATGAGGAGCCGACCACTGGAATCTTAACTCCTCTCTGTAAAGATGGGCATGTTTGAAGATAAGGAAGAAAGTAGATGAGCTGCAATTCCACCGTGTTACTGTTACCCTCCTCTCCTCTCCTCTCCACTTCTAACAGGAACACAGAGGAATTGCAGCTCCTCACCTCTCTCCCCCCCTCAAACATGTCCATCTTCAGCTGGTAGCTTGCAACGTAAAAAGGAGATGCTAGTGGTTTGTGGGTTGCAGGTCCGAAGACCTCAATCTTCCACCATTTTAGCCTTTCCCTGATTCACAGGTACTGTTTTGTGTTGCAAACTGGCACAGCTGTAATGTTCTTCTTTGCCCTCTGGTCTTCACGGAGACGATGAACGCTGAAGTCTTGTCTTTTCCACGCTCTTCGGGCCGTGTCTTCACAGAGAGGAGATCCAGGACGGCTCCAATGCTGGACAGCTCCAGTGCTGAACCAGGCCCCCCCCCCCCCGGGGAAGTGAGGAGCCGTCCGCTGGACGGCTCCAATGCTGGACAGCTCCAGTGCTGAACCAGGCCCAACCCCCCCGGGGACATGACGAGCTGTCCACTGGACAGCTCCAATGCTGGACAGCTCCAGTGCTGAACCAGGCCCCCCCCCCCCCCGGGGGAAGTGAGGAGCCGTCCGCTGGACGGCTCCAATGCTGGACAGCTCCAGTGCTGAACCAGGCCCAACCCCCCGGGGACATGACGAGCCGTCTACTGGAATCTTTGCTCCTCTCTGTAAATATGGAGATGTTTGTAGAGAAGGAGGAGAGGAGAGGAGAGGAGAGGAGCCCAGGAGCCGGACACGATGAACGCTGTAGTCTTCTCTTTTCCGCGCTCTTCGGGCCGTGTCTTCACAGAGAGGAGATCCAGGTGTTGGTCGGCTCCAACGCTGGACAGCTCCAGTGCTGAAGCAGGCTTAACCAGGCTGAACCAGGGGGGGGGGGACATGAGGAGCCGACCACTGGAATCTTAACTCCTCTCTGTAAAGATGGGCATGTTTGAAGATAAGGAAGACAGTAGATGAGCTGCAATTCCACCGTGTTACTGTTACCCTCCTCTCCTCTCCTCTCCACTTCTAACAGGAACACAGAGGAATTGCAGCTCCTCACCTCTCCCCCCCCCTCAAACATGTCCATCTTCAGCTGGTAGCTTGCAACGTAAAAAGGAGATGCTAGTGGTTTGTGGGTTGCAGGTCCGAAGACCTCAATCTTCCACCATTTTAGCCTTTCCCTGATTCACAGGTACTGTTTTGTGTTGCAAACTGGCACAGCTGTTCTGCCCTACAAAGCAAAAAGGCAGTAACTACGCAGAGTTCCGAACTGAGAAAAATGACTTTAAAGTTATCCTGTTGTCCAGCCTAAGTAGTTATAGGTAGATTATTGGACATGAGACAGTTTTGTTACTTTGTATTAGCTTATTCTTTGTACATATTAATTCTCATATTTGATTTGATGTTTTACCCCTATTTTGCAGTTACTGTATTCTTGCTCTGTATTACTTGCCAAAAATGTGGCACCATACCAAAAATGCAGTTACTGCCTTTTTGCTTTGTAGGGCGGTGTAGTGTTCTTCTTTGCCCTCTTGTCTTCATGTGCAGTGGACACTGTAAACAGAAAAAGAAAAAAAAAGAGGAAACGTTTTAAACACAAAATGTCAAGAGTATGTTATACAGGAGCTAGTACAGCCAGTGAGTCAAGTCGTTCTGCTACAGTAATTTGTTCTGCTCTGTCACTGAACCAGGTACATTTGTTCATTAGCTCACCTTCCAGCCGTGGATCTATTCCTCAGCTGGCTGTTTGAAACAGCAGTAGAGTCAATGTTTTGCAGTCCAGCTGTCCTCATCGCTCCGCCACACTTTCCCCAGCTTTTAGGTGGGATATTTCTGTGCCATATATCTGTTATGCTCTTACAAAAAACCAGCTCCAAGTCCAATCAGCACAGTTGTTCAGTCAGGAAGATGAGCTAATGAATTTGTGAATGCAACTGGTTCAGTGTAAGAGCAGAGCAAATTCGTGGCACAGAGTTGACCCAACGAATCTACAATTCAGTGGTAGGGGAGAGTGGGGTAATTTGCGCCCATATTTTATTTATAATTATATTTTTGAAGAGGCATCCATTTCACTCATCCTGCAAAGAACAGAGAGAACGTGGCTTTAGGGATAATTTCATTTAAGTAAAAACAAAAAAAAAGGTTTTTTTTTTAAACTTCTCAAGTAAAATTTCTATGACCAATGTTTTTTTTTTTCCGATTACAGTTTAAACAATTATAGACATATTTGAAAACAGTTCACACATCTTTTTTGTGCTTTGCATGATTCTATGCAGTGGGGACAGGCATACATGCATGTCTCTGTGTGTGTCTGTGTGTGTGAGGCGGGGGAGGGGGTTGTTCCTGCAATGGAGACAGGCACCAACAGCTCCGGTCGTTGTAAGAAGGGAAGAAGGGAAATGTGAAATGTGAAATATTCATTGTTACCAATGGCACAATTTATCCCAGTGTAGTTTCTCTAATGGAACAACTTATCTCCCACTAGAGGCAAGCTGTGCCATAAAAGCACTTTTTTGGTCTTTTTTCTTAAGCTATATTTCTCAAACGGTTTATTTTAAGATGCAAAGGGATTTTTCCCAGGGATGCACAAGATCCAGAACTACTAAATGTACACATTTTTAGTTGGAGGCGTGCATCATAGTAATCCCCCTTGCTTTAACGGCACATATAGCAAAAAAGCAAAAATATATATATATATATAATAAAATAATATATATACTACTTACCCCACTCTTTCTGTGGATCCATTCTCCATACTGACTGTCTGCACCTCTACAGCAGCAAGAGTCAATGTTTTGCAGTCCAGCTGTCCTCATCGCTCCGCCACACTTTCCCCAGCTTTTAGGTGGGATATTTCTGTGCCATATATCTGTTATGCTCTTACAAAAAACCAGCTCCAAGTCCAATCAGCACAGTTGTTCAGTCAGGAAGATGAGCTAATGAATTTGTGAATGCAACTGGTTCAGTGTAAGAGCAGAGCAAATTCATGGCACAGAGTTGACCCAACGAATCTACAATTCAGTGGTAGGGGAGAGTGGGGTAATTTGCGCCCATATTTTTGAAGAGGCATCCATTTCACTCATCCTGCAAAGAACAGAGAGAACGTGGCTTTAGGGATAATTTCATTTAAGTAAAAACAAAAAAAAGTTTTTTTTAAACTTCTCAAGCAAAATTTCTATGACCAATGGTTTTTTTTTTTTTCGATTACAGTTTAAACAATTATAGACATCTTTGAAAACAGTTCACACATCTTTTTTGTGCTTTGCATGATTCTATGCAGTGGGGACAGGCATACATGCATGTCTCTGTGTGTGTCTGTGTGTGTGAGGCGGGGGAGGGGGTTGTTCCTGCAATGGAGACAGGCACCAACAGCTCCGGTCGTTGTAAGAAGGGAAGAAGGGAAATGTGAAATGGGAAATATTCATTGTTACCAATGGCACAATTTATCCCAGTGTAGTTTCTCTAATGGAACAACTTATCTCCCACTAGAGGCAAGCTGTGCCATAAAAGCACTTTTTTGGTCTTTTTTCTTAAGCTATATTTCTCAAACGGTTTATTTTAAGATACAAAGGGATTTTTCCCAGGGATGCACAAGATCCAGAACTACTAAATGTACACATTTTTAGTTGGAGGCGTGCATCACAGTAATTCCCCTTGCTTGCACATATAGTAAAAAAGGGGGGGAAAAAATATATATAATAAAATAATACTACTTACCCCACTCTTTCTATGGATCCATTCTCCCTACGGGCCGTCTGTACCTTTACAGCAGAAGAGTCAGGGCAGGAGGAGGTTTGTATAAACATTTTCTACACGGACTGAGAGAGCAGAGTTATGCAGGCTAACTACTCTCCTTTGCTCTGAGTAGTGCATCGTTGACACCTCCTCCTCCGAGGTAAGGCCAGCCAATGCTCTCTCCACTACCTTTTTTGGGTCTGGCCAGATGACTCTTCTCTGCGTCTTCTACTCGTGTTACTCCTGTTTCACATTGGATTCCTGTCTTTTTTTCTTATGTGATATGGTCTGTGTCTTTGTCCTAAGCCTGGTATCCTGGCTGTCTGCGTTTGGGTCCTTCTCCACACATCCTGACACTCTCCTTTGCTCTGAGCAGTGCATTTTTGACCCCTTCCCCCTCCGAGGTAAAGCGAGCCAATGCTCGCCACTACCCATGTTTGAGTCTGGACTGTTTCTCCCAGATGACAAAGCAGTCTTCAGGACAAAAACTTACAACACAAGTCGGTTTGAAGGATTTGCACGTTACAAAATTGTTATTATTATTGAGAACAAATGATTAAAAACAAAAGGATACACAACTCAACATGTTTCAGGTTGCTTTGCTCATTTTATTTTTTCAAGGAAGACCAAAAAAATAATAATACAGCATTTCGTGTGCCACAGATTCATCGCTTTCTCTCTGTTCTCCAAAAAGGGCTTAGTGCTGGGGAAGACGCCGCTTGACCCGCTTTAATATGTGACGGAAACGGCCACAGCGAACAAAATGGGAGCTATAGCAAACCAGAACGCTGAAGTGAGGCTACTGACTGGAGTTAGGAAGAGAGAGCACATCTCTCCCACTTTAGCTTCTCTCCATTGGCTTCCTGTAGGATTTAGAATAGACTTCAAAATCCTTCTGTTCACTTATAACGTTACGTATAACCTTCCTCTATGACAGGGTTTATAGTTTGGGCTGGTTCAGGTGGCTCTGAACCACATACTGCTACAGGCCTAGACTGCTGGTGGGACTGCTCTCCATTTTGCAGAGTTCACGCAGAGTGAATTGTCATTATCATTATCTGCTACTCCATGGAGTTTGATCCTCAGTCTCTCTCTCTCTCTCTGTTTCCACAGATTCTCCAGAGTTCCATCCATCTGCACCAACCTCCTCCGCTTGTATCGTACCCTTCCCCTCTTCCTGCTGTTACACCGGCCTTCTCTGCCTTCTTTCAGCTCCCATTAACCACTTCATGTTCTGCACATTATGTGTTGTAAACTGTTTTTTGTCTGTGTAGAACCTCTGTTGCAGGTCTGCCCGTCCTGGGTGAGGGATCCCTCCTCTGTTGCTCACCCTGAGGTTTCTCCAAATTTTTTTTACCTGTTAAAAGGGTTTTCTATGGAGTTTTCCCTCAGTCGATGTGAGGGTCTAAGGGCAGACGATGTTATTATGATGCTATGTTAAAAAAAAAATCTTTGAGACAAACTGTTTGTAAAAAAAAAACAAAGTAAATCCCCTGCCTTGCCACTGTGCTCATGAATTTGGTAGTGTGGCTGTTGTTATCTGTCTTGTAAGCTCTCTGACACCTGAATTTCCCTGCGGGGGTGAATAAAGTTTTACTGTTCTACCCTCAACTCCACTCTTGTGATAGAATTTTGTTGATACCAACATCCTTTCCTCAAGTCTTCAGGACAAAAACTTACAACACAAGTCGGTTTGAAGGATTTGCACGTTACAAAATTGTTATTATTATTGAGAACAAATGATTAAAAACAAAAGGATACACAACTCAACATGTTTCAGGTTGCTTTGCTCATTTTATTTTTTCAAGGAAGACCAAAAAAATAATAATACAGCATTTCGTGTGCCACATGACCAGGGCCAGATGACTCTTCTCTGCATCTTCTACTCGTGTTACTCCTGTTTCACATTGGATTCCTGTCTTTTTTTCTTATGTGATATGGTCTGTGTCTTTGTCCTAAGCCTGGTATCCTGGCTGTCTGCGTTTGGGTCCTTCTCCACACATCCTGACACTCTCCTTTGCTCTGAGCAGTGCATTTTTGACCCCTTCCCCCTCCGAGGTAAAGCGAGCCAATGCTCGCCACTACCCATGTTTGAGTCTGGACTGTTTCTCCCAGATGACAAAGCAGTCTTCAGGACAAAAACTTACAACACAAGTCGGTTTGAAGGATTTGCACGTTACAAAATTGTTATTATTATTGAGAACAAATGATTAAAAACAAAAGGATACACAACTCAACATGTTTCAGGTTGCTTTGCTCATTTTATTTTTTCAAGGAAGACCAAAAAAATAATAATACAGCATTTCGTGTGCCACAGATTCATCGCTTTCTCTCTGTTCTCCAAAAAGGGCTTAGTGCTGGGGAAGACGCCGCTTGACCCGCTTTAATATGTGACGGAAACGGCCACAGCGAACAAAATGGGAGCTATAGCAAACCAGAACGCTGAAGTGAGGCTACTGACTGGAGTTAGGAAGAGAGAGCACATCTCTCCCACTTTAGCTTCTCTCCATTGGCTTCCTGTAGGATTTAGAATAGACTTCAAAATCCTTCTGTTCACTTATAACGTTACGTATAACCTTCCTCTATGACAGGGTTTATAGTTTGGGCTGGTTCAGGTGGCTCTGAACCACATACTGCTACAGGCCTAGACTGCTGGTGGGACTGCTCTCCATTTTGCAGAGTTCACGCAGAGTGAATTGTCATTATCATTATCTGCTACTCCATGGAGTTTGATCCTCAGTCTCTCTCTCTCTCTCTGTTTCCACAGATTCTCCAGAGTTCCATCCATCTGCACCAACCTCCTCCGCTTGTATCGTACCCTTCCCCTCTTCCTGCTGTTACACCGGCCTTCTCTGCCTTCTTTCAGCTCCCATTAACCACTTCATGTTCTGCACATTATGTGTTGTAAACTGTTTTTGTCTGTGTAGAACCTCTGTTGCAGGTCTGCCCGTCCTGGGTGAGGGATCCCTCCTCTGTTGCTCACCCTGAGGTTTCTCCAAATTTTTTTTACCTGTTAAAAGGGTTTTCTATGGAGTTTTCCCTCAGTCGATGTGAGGGTCTAAGGGCAGACGATGTTATTATGATGCTATGTTAAAAAAAAAATCTTTGAGACAAACTGTTTGTAAAAAAAAAACAAAGTAAATCCCCTGCCTTGCCACTGTGCTCATGAATTTGGTAGTGTGGCTATTGTTATCTGTCTTGTAAGCTCTCTGACACCTGAATTTCCCTGCGGGGGTGAATAAAGTTTTACTGTTCTACCCTCAACTCCACTCTTGTGATAGAATTTTGTTGATACCAACATCCTTTCCTCAAGTCTTCAGGACAAAAACTTACAACACAAGTCGGTTTGAAGGATTTGCACGTTACAAAATTGTTATTATTATTGAGAACAAATGATTAAAAACAAAAGGATACACAACTCAACATGTTTCAGGTTGCTTTGCTCATTTTATTTTTTCAAGGAAGACCAAAAAAATAATAATACAGCATTTCGTGTGCCACATGACCAGGGCCAGATGACTCTTCTCTGCGTCTTCTACTCGTGTTACTCCTGTTTCACATTGGATTCCTGTCTTTTTTTCTTATGTGATATGGTCTGTGTCTTTGTCCTAAGCCTGGTATCCTGGCTGTCTGCGTTTGGGTCCTTCTCCACACATCCTGACACTCTCCTTTGCTCTGAGCAGTGCATTTTTGACCCCTTCCCCCTCCGAGGTAAAGCGAGCCAATGCTCGCCACTACCCATGTTTGAGTCTGGACTGTTTCTCCCAGATGACAAAGCAGTCTTCAGGACAAAAACTTACAACACAAGTCGGTTTGAAGGATTTGCACGTTACAAAATTGTTATTATTATTGAGAACAAATGATTAAAAACAAAAGGATACACAACTCAACATGTTTCAGGTTGCTTTGCTCATTTTATTTTTTCAAGGAAGACCAAAAAAATAATAATACAGCATTTCGTGTGCCACAGATTCATCGCTTTCTCTCTGTTCTCCAAAAAGGGCTTAGTGCTGGGGAAGACGCCGCTTGACCCGCTTTAATATGTGACGGAAACGGCCACAGCGAACAAAATGGGAGCTATAGCAAACCAGAACGCTGAAGTGAGGCTACTGACTGGAGTTAGGAAGAGAGAGCACATCTCTCCCACTTTAGCTTCTCTCCATTGGCTTCCGTATGTGTGTGTGTGTGTGTATGTATGTATGTATGTATGTATGTATGTATGTACGCCTTGTACTGCTACAGGCCTAGACTGCTGGTGGGACACATCTGGTTACATAGAGCCCTGTCCTCTCTCCTCCTTTCATTTTACAGAGTTCATGCAGAGTGAATTGTCATTATCATTATCAGCTGCTCCTTGGATGACACCACACCACAACACACCAGGAAACATTTCCACATGGCCAGGGTAGCTAAATCTAAACTCTAAACTAAATGAAAATAAAAACCGATGAAAAACCTGAAAGTATACAATAACATTACACAGAACACACTGTTACGGGAGTCTTCCCAGGCTCCTAACATTTAAACTCTCCTGATTAGACTCTCTGGTGAATTTGAGACCAAGTTGTCATCAAAGGGATGAAGTGCAACACAACACAAGGTGAAAGCAAATCTGAGTGTTTTCAAATCAAATTTTATTCATATGGCATTTTCATACATTCAAGCAACACAAAGTCCCTGTAGTATATTATACTCCTTAACCTTTTTACTTGAAACTATTGTATGTTCTTATTTGTATGTATGTATGTATGTATGTATGTATGTATGTATGTATGTATGTATGTAAGCCTTGTATGTATGTAGATGCTCTACTTCATGGGTTCCATAATTTGCTTAGAAGCCATCTGACCTAATGGCATATGCATGGTTCAATATGACTGAATGATCCTGTTCCTGTCTTCTCTAATGGGTAAGAGACATGAGTTACAGAACATTGGGTTCATTCTAGCCTGAAAGTTAAAAGGTTCAGAGGTCATTGGCCATCTGGACAAGAGCTTCCTCTCTGTTTGGAGATGGGGGAGTCAGAAAATTTAGATAAGAGTCAGAAGTCTTCTTTTCGCAAACACATCAATATATCACACCCTGGACAGAGTCTCACCCCCACCCCTCCTGGCTTGGCCCTTCACCTCATAAACAAACCCCCACCCCCGCCTCACAGACACAGGATGTGGACACACACACACACACACACACACACACACACACACACACACACACACAGGCATGCATGCCTGTCCCCACTGCATAGAATTATACAAAGTACTAAAAATATATGTGAACTGTTTTCAAAGGTGTCTATAATTGTTTAAACTGTAATCGAAAAAAACATTGGTCATAGAAATTTTACTTGAGAAGTTAAAAAAAAAACTTTTTTTTGTTTCTACTTAAATGAAATTATTCCTAAAGCCACGTTCACACACACACTGGGTCCAATTGACCCTCCCACCCTGTCCCCAGTGATTAAAAATGTCTGGCCACACCAGGGGGTTTTCTGACCCAATAGGAAATGGCGATGATTTCAATTCTTAATCCATGCTCACTGGGTCTAATTGACCCGTTACGGCAACACAGGGGTTATACCTACACCCCATGTCTCAGGGGTCGCCCTGTCCCCAGTGATTAAAAATGTCTGGCCACACCAGGGGGTTTTCTGACCCAATAGGAAATGGCGATGATTTCAATTCTTAATCCATGCTCACTGGGTCTAATTGACCCGCTATGGCAACACAAGGGTTATTCCATGCACACTGGGTCCAATTGACCCGCTACGGCAGCACAAGGGTTAAACATTTCTCGCCACACCAGGGGTTTTTCTGACCCAATAGGAAATGAAGATGATTTCAATTCTTAATCCATGCTCACTGGGTCTAATTGACCCGCTACGGCAGCACAGGGGTTATACCTACACCCCATGTCTCAGGGGTCGCCCTGTCCCCAGTGATTAAAAATGTATGGCCACACCAGGGGGTTTTCTGACCCAATAGGAAATGGCGATGATTTCAACTCTTAATCCATGCTCACTGGGTCTAATTGACCCGCTACGGCAACACAAGGGTTATAGTAACTTGTCATGGTAGGCGGGTATATTGCAGACATCTGCTGGTATTAATTGATACTGTATGCATGAAATCAAAAATATTTCTGACAATTCAGTCATATCACATTGCTTCCCTGCCTTTGAACCTATTGCCATATTTTATTGTGGGTGGTCAGAGAGTCAAAATTTGAGATGGGTCTCAGTTACTATACAACTGAGATGTCAATCTCAGTGACAATTAATATCCATCCAGTGACAATTAATATAATAATTATATATAATTATCTACATATATTTGTGTGTGTGTGTGTGTGTGTGTGTGTGTTTTTTTTCCTTTTTTCCTTATTTTTAACCCTGGAATCCACAGCTGATCACCGCTGGCGGCTGACTTGCTGTGCTGCTGCAAACTGCACATGTCTCGCAGGGTAATCACACAAGCTGTTAATGTTTGAGTCAATGTAGCAGGCGACCATCGCTATTATGGCGTTGAGATGGAGATGGTATGTCGACTCTATGTACATGGGTCTGACAAAGGAACTATCCGTGGGTCCTATCATCACACCGACTCCTTTTTTGCTGTCATATGTGACATTGACACGGTCCAATTGTTCCTTTTGGAATTCTGTCAGGCTCCTGTCTTTCAGGAGGAGGCAATCGTACCATGTGCTCATCGTGTTAATAGATCCCTGGGTATAATGAAATCCGTAGTGAAAGGTTTTCATAAATTTGTGGTGGTGAGGGAGAGTAGTTCTCAGTTGATGCTCAGTTATCCAGCTTGCTGTCAATATAGTTTCTCATGCGGCACCGATGATCGTGGTCTAAACATCTCTGTATAGTGAGCTCCAACTGAGTTATCCGCCTTTGGAACCTGGCTCTGTCGGCTGCCAAATGAATCCAATTTAAACCCTCGACATCTTCGGACTTTGACACCAAGTGAATCTGGGCTATTGGGTCGCTGAATTTTACACGTTTTTCTTGTCTTTTGTTATTTCCCCCCTTTTCATTATGATTCTTGTCCTCTTCCATTTCATCCTCACCCAGTAGACAGCAGCTTTGTATCCTTGGCAATGTCAGTCTTGAGTTAATACTTTAGTGGTTAGTATTTTTTCACCGCTATATCCTATTGTCACCATGGAGGTTACAGCACAAATCCCTGTGATGAGCAGGCAGACTCCTTCATTCACCCTTTCCTCAACGATGAAGTCTGTCCCGAAAAGTCTACCACTGTCCTATCTGTAACATCTCCCTGGTCTCAATGAGGAGGAGCAACAATGTGTATGTTTTCAAACTTAAAACTGTTGAAGTTTCCTTTGCACCTTTCTCTTTTTGATATTACCTTTGTTTTCAACATGTTTCAATAAAGACAAATGAACATAGCTTGGTTACTTGTCATTTATTCAGGTAGATCAAAAAATATATACATATAGAAATATTGAATCACACAGAAACTTATTCAACACTTTTACAGTCTCCCTTTGCTGAGTGTATATTCCAGTAAAAGATAAGAAAAGAAAAGTGAAGACCATGTGTCAGAGAGCACCTAGTGTTTTTGCCACTATGAAGGGAATAACAAGCATGAATCTCAGTCATGAGTTACCGGGCGGGGAGGCTGTTACATTTACCCATTCTTCAAAAATAATGACAGTGTACCCCTGCCCTATCTGTTACATCTCTCTGGTCACAATGAAGTGCACGGAGCAGCGACATGAAGAATTTGGACATGCACATTTTCACCTGTGAACCTGTTGATGTTTCTATATGACTTCTCTCCTCTTGACATTATTTTTTCTGTTCAACATTTGGCAATAAAGACAAATTGACGTTGAGAGCTTGGTTCTTGTTTCTGGTTAGGGTTAGGGCTGTTGATTAGGGAATGCCGCTAGCTTCTAAGAGGAGAAGCTGGGGTCCCTTACATGTAGCCGGAAGGTGAATTGTAGGGATGGACTCCTCTGCTCAGGTAGGAGGATGAGGAGGATAAGGAGGAGGGTGTGGAACTGGCAACTACATCGGGGATATTTCTTTCAACATCTACCGGGATTCCCTCATGCTTTCCCTTTAGGACCGTGGAAATAAGCACCATGGTCACCACATACATGACATAAATGATGATATTGAACACAGCGATTGCACACTCCACATTATGCAACCTCTGAGAGCTGCTGGTTAGAGGTCGGTATAGTAACTCCATCGTGCCTGCAATAATGGCCATAAACAGCTGGATGTTCATCATGATGAGGCACATCAGAACTTTCCTGGTCGTCTTTACAGATTCTGGCCCCATGTAGACCTCCGAGTAATCCATTTTCTGTTTGCTCTTGGCAGCAAAGTAGCTGAGCACAACGCTTACGACCAGGGCCAGGCACCCTAATATAATAAGCGCTATCCCCCCTTGGATGTAGGCATAGTCATAGTCGCGTTTAACCCCAGGTTGAGGCGACGGCGCAGGGTCTTTCACAGTCCTTGTGGCATGCTCGTTGTCAATCAGGTACAGAATATTGTTGGGAATGATTAAAAACCCCACAATGAGAGATGTAATGACAGCAATTGCAGCTCCCAGCTTGCCCTTGAACCGGGCAGTGGTCAGGATGCTAACATTAGAAGCTACTGCCAACATTCTGTTGTTATTAAAGATATCCTTGCTTGTTGATATCAACGACTCAAAGCCGCCGAGGACCGTTTTCTTGCGATTCATATCTCTCTGAAGAGGCATTTAGGTCACCAGTTTCCTTTTATAGAACTCAATTTCCACTCACATTGCCACGCGACCTTTAATACAATGAAGCTCCAGGAGCCGGTGATCGAGTTCCGCGGTTCAGGTGCAATGTTAAGTGCAAGGTCTAAAGCAGATCACCGTTGGTATAAAGTGCAGGGTATTACAAGAAATCTAGACTCTATCATTTACCAAAGGAAGCGCAAAACCGGTCAAAATATGATAACCATGGATCTGTTCTCAAAGTTGGTCAAGGACCTGCACATCAACCCAAAAAGTAAACTGGACTGGGTGACCCGCCATGTAAGCAACCTGAATGCTACTGAAAGTAAAGCGTTAGCATTGAAGGACGCACTGCTGAAACTGCACAGGTGTAAAGCTCTGACTCTAGTAGCCTGCAGACGCCTGTGGGACAGGAATCGTATGTCAACCTGTATCGGTACGTTAGTTGACATGCAGTGCAAAGATGTGTTTAATGGAAGGAAGACAAAAAATGATGTAGGTCCCGTTTCTCGCCTCATTCTCACACAGCTTGAGGCTCTGAATCTGACCCCTGTTTGTGCGGGGCTCAAGGTGGCCAGCATCCCAACACCCGATATGTCAAGTGCAACTGGCCGTTACACCTACCATAACAATTGTAAGCAGGGCTGCACGTCCATCAGGGAGAAGTGGGGATTTTACACCGAGGTTGACCTTGTTGCTCACGACCCTGTTAGGAACAACGTGGCACTTCTGGAGGTGAAGACCAGGAACAAGGACATTTTGAGCAGGGAAACCTTGTGGCGATATAATACACAGCTGTGGCTGACGTGGCTGATGTTTTCACTCACCTACCCCAGCATGGCAGAGCGGTCGGCTGCATATCTGGTGATAGTCCGGCCGGGGACCAACCAGGTTACCATACGTAGCTGTCTAAGGCCAACGATTTCTAGGCGCATACGCAACAAGTTCCCATGGTTGAACTGTTTTTGCCCCCAAGTACTTAACTGTATGGCTCCTATGTGCGTGAACATGAGAGTTGAGACTAAGCTATCCTCCGCGAAGGGTTTTGGGTCATGGTTAGATTCAAAGGATTTGTGTCACAGAAACAGGCTTTTCAATCAGGAGAAGACGAAGAACAGGAGGGCTACAGAGGACCCGAATGATGATGATGAAGATGATGAATAGGAGGAGGAAACTTAGATGTGATGAGTGTAGCAATTTCCAATCATGGCAAGTGTAACCTTTTATGAGACACGCCTCCGCATACCGTATATAAGGGGCTGGATACAGACACTACTCACTCATTTACTCATTTACACTCTCCCTGTTGCTCTCAGTAAATTTGACCAAGAGATTTGTTAAAATGGGATTGAAACACAAGGCTATCCACGCTATGCTCACCAACCCTCACCTAGCACCGTTCGAATTGATTGACAAACCATGTGAGACTCAAGATTGGACTTTGATAGATCATCTCATGGTAATCTACAAAGTCAAGCAAAGTGACTACAAAGAGGGCGATCCACAGGCGTCCATCGAAAACATGGCTCGAACACTCGCGTGTGAATACCTACTGGAGATTGCAGGCAGCCGATGTGTAGTGCTTGTGAAGGACGGAACAGAGGCTCCGAAGCCAGCAGTGAGGGAGAAGAGAGACAAGCGTCCACCTGCACCTCATATTGACTTCTGTAAGCGTAATCTGAACGCCATAGAATACAATATGATGAAGCTGTTAGCGGATTTTGGGATGAAAAATAAGCTGTTTCTAGTGACCGGTGCAAAGGGAAACTGCTCTGAAGACAAGCTCACAGAGGGAAGCTCGTTCAGTAACTTAGTGTCATTCCACCAGAAGTACCTGGACTACCAGGAGTTCGATGATGATGATGACACGGAGGCACTTGTTAATCTGGAACTGCCAGGGTGTGACATGTCAAATCACAGTTACATCACTGGTTCAACCATCAGACCTGAGGGGGTCGACGGTGTCTTTGTGGTGACTTTCGCAGACCCTGAGACTCACCAAGGGTCTATTTTGCATGATATATGCCAGCGGTGCAGTGGTACAGAGGCCGATGTGTTACTGGTAGAGTTGGCAAATGCTTTACAGGGCAGTGTGACCGTCTGTACTGGAGACTCTGACATAGTGGCGGTGTTGACAGCTTGTGGTCGTGAGGGCATCACTTTGAGGATGGAGAACAAAAGCTACCACAAGGATAGAGATATGCACATGTCTCCCTTTGGTGAGCTGCTGTTTGCCCCTCTCGGCAACTCAACCAAGCCGTCAGCCTTCGACCTATCTTCAAGAGAAAATAGGTTCAGAGCGCTATGCGATATCACAGCAGAAGAGGAACACATGCTGCCGATAACTCGAGAGCAGCACGCCGCATTTGAAGAAATTCTGGATAACCACAGCATGATCAATCTTAAGGACGTAGCGAGGTATCTGTACTTGGGTGGGATCAGGGGATCCCTCTACTGCGTCTTTCTGTCCAGATTCTTTAAGTCAAGGCATCAAGACCTGATAGTGAACGGTCTGGGAATTTCTGTATACTCTGCTGGAAAAAACACGGTGAGTTACATTTTTGAAACACTGTGCCCCACATCCAAGAAGACTCCTCATTGTGAGACAGAGCGGGAAACTCACCCATCTACCAGTGAGAAGAGAAAGCTATCATGTTTAGAGAATCATGTGTCCGAGCTTGACCTGGAAGACGGTGGGGATGGTGCGGTGGTCCTGAGCAAAGAAGAGGTTAAGACCTTCAAAGGCCTCAAGCGATTAAGTAGGAGCTACATGAATGGGAAGGTGAGCAGAGGCAGCCATGGCCGCTTTTTGAGGTTGAGTCAAGCAGGGCGTCATCTTTTCATGCGCATCAAACTCAATGTGATTCAAGACGAGACAGAGCGAATGTCAAAACTGTTTTTCATGGCATTATGCGGGACTGACTACAATGCAGTGCCCATGGGGTTGGGGGTGATCAGATTGATGACTGGGGCGGTGACCAACCACGAGTCCTTCTCATATTGGTGTAAACAGGTGGCGAATCTAATGTGGGGCACTGAGTCTCCTTCGGACACTGACTATCACTATATGGGTGTGAAGTTGGCCGTTATTACGAAGGTCCCTAGGAAGACCCGGTCCAAACACTGGACCGAGGCGAATTGTGGACTTATGGTCAAGACAATGAAATATGCCTTAGAACTATGGAATTTGAAGAGACCAAGACCTGGACCCGACTACGGTTTATCTGTGCGCAAAGACAAAGTCTACTTTGACTGCAAGACTGTGTGACTGTTACCGGACTCAACAAAATTAAATGACATGAAATGGAAAGTTGTGTGAAATACATGTGGGAATGCGATCTGTAGTTTCTATATAATAAAGTGTGTTAACCATATGTATTGTTTTTGACATTTTGAAAACTCTTTCAAAGAAAAAAAGAAAGAAACTGCAGTAAAGAGTGCAGTAAAGTGCAGTGAAGAATATAAACAAAAGTATTATTGTTTTATTCAGTAAAGACAGCAGGTGTGTTGTACAGAAGCTTTGTTTCATAGAATCATTGTGTAATGTTCTTCCAGTTTGAAGCTACTCAATAAACTCTGTAATCAACTTACACTGTCAGTCTCTCTTGTATTTCTTCCTCCCTTGCTTTAGTGAGTCAGTGAAATCTTTTTTTTTCTTTTTTTGTCTATGTGCTCATTAAAGTCTACAAGAAACTGTGTCACAAAAAACAAAACAACAACAACAAAAAAACACACAACAGAGTTTGTGTTTATTATTAATTTGTTTATTATTATGATTATTATTAACATTATTATTAATGTCATTTTTAAAAGTGTATAACCACAGGCTCTTTTTTTTCACAATCATTAAAATGTCTCAGCAGCTCACATTTTCAGGCTCCTGTGGTCTCTTCAACTGAGGGAGATGTTAACTCTAGCTCAGCCACTGAGGAAATGCAGAGACCTTAGGTCTGGGACCCTGGAGTGGGCGTGGTCAACATAAATATGCAGCAGTTTTCTGTTCTCTCCACCCTCCCCATTTCCTTCTATCCAATCAGGAGTTTGGTGAACAATCCTGCATGAAATGGAAAGTTGTGTGAAATACATGTGGGAATATGATCTGTAGTTTCTATATAATAAAGTGTGTTAACCATATGTATTGTTTTTGACATTTTAAAAACTCTTTCAAAGAAAAAAAGACAACATTTTCCCCCAAAAAGTCACTGCAGTAAAGAGTGCAGTAAAGTGCAGTGAAGAGTATAAAGAAAAGCAACTTTAAATCAGAAGGGAAGGCAACAAGAAACACCAAGACTAAGAAAAACATCTTACAGATAGTGGACCATCCCCGTCTGATCAGAACTGACGACTTTTATCAGAGAGATGATAGTTACTACAGCATGTTGGAGCTGATAGAGGGGGGAAACTGTTCCAGAGAGTCAAAGAGTATTATTATTTTATTCAGTAAAGGCAGCAGGTGTGTTGTACATACACAGAAGCTTTGTCTCATAGAATCATTGTGTAATGTTCTTCCAGTTTGAAGCTACTCAATAAACTCTGTAATCAACTTACACTGTCAGTCTCTCTTGTATTTCTTCCTCCCTTGCTTTAGTGAGTCGGTGAAATCTTTTTTTTTCTCAAAATCTGCAGTCTATGTGCTCATTAAAGTCTACAAGAAACTGTGTCACAAAAAACAAAACAACAACAACAAAAAAAACACAACAGAGTTTGTGTTTATTATTAATTTGTTTATTATTATGATTATTATTAACATTATTATTAATGTCATTTTTTTCAAAAGTGTATAACCACAGGCTTTTTTTCCCCACAATCATTAAAATGTCTCAGCAGCTCACATTTTCAGGCTCATGTGGTCTCTTCAACTGAGGGAGATGTTGACTCAAGCTCACCCACTGAGGAAATGCAGAGACCTTAGGTCTGGGACCCTGGAGTGGGCGTGGTCAACATAAATTATGCAGCAGTTTTTTGTTCTCTCCTCCCTCCCCATTTCCTTCTATCCAATCAGGAGTTTGGTGAACAATCCTGCATCCTTGCCTGCTTCTCAGGTCATGGCCCCCCCTAGGTTTAGTTGAGAGGGCTAAAGAAAAAAAAAGTGAAGTGTATGAGTCAACTGTTTTCAACCCTGGCATATAAAAGCCCTTCCAGAGTCGACACTGACAGTTGAACCAGTGAGGTTTTAAGGGGTGCTTCAACCTTGACTTGGATATACAACACTTTTGGAAACCAAGTGAGCTTCTTCAGTGATACACAACTACAACAACAAGAACAAAATGGATGATAAAAAGTCTACGGTGATTGTAAGTCACCATCCTCCCTGGTATACTTCCCGCAATGAAAATGATTTCTTCAGCTGCAAAGACGTTTTCAGTTGTACAAGTGATAAAGGACTGTATAAAGGAGTGCGGGAGCTGATGAGATGTGAGCGAAAGGAACTGTCCAGACTAGAGGGGAAATTCAAACCTAAAACCATCAACAGGATTCTCAGGGACAAGGTGATCCACACTGGTGCTGGCATTAAGCAGAAACCTTCACATCAGCTCCTCCTTGCCCTGATGGACCTAGCAGACATTGAAGAGGGCCTCGAGCTTGAGTCCATGGCTGGTGTAGACAAAGCCGGTGTCAAACATGTGCTTCTGGCAAGTGGAAACTACACAATCTTTTACATACCGAGTAAAGAATTGAAATCCACCAACGGAAAGAAAATTATTCCCGTGGTCACACAGTACTTTGGCGAAGACAACCTGGCATTCTGTGATCATAGCAGATCTATGATTGGCACTTACAAGGTTGCTATCACACAAAACGGAGGAAGTTTCGACCCCTCTTATTTTTTGCAAGAGATTCTGTTTGTCCCTGGTCTGGAGAGCCTCGCGTTGCTGAAGACAGTCACGAATAACAAATTTGAGTTCTGGGACCTGGCCCTCGAAATGCCTACACACAGAGCAGGTGTCACTCCTTCCTTTCGACAAATCCAACCATTCCAGTTACTGTGCACAGATGACAATAAACCTTCTATTCAGAGCAACAATGAAATGCCTGCATCTGACGTGGAAGGTGTGAGACCCATGTGCTGTGTGATAAACTCTGCTGAAATGTTGTCGTTGAAGAAGAAGAAGAAGACACGTGTGGCCACAGAGGATTGCTTCACCGAGAGCCAAGTGAGATGTGATTTGAGACATTTCCACTACGCCAACGGTAACACACGTACTGTCTACTTTAGAAGCAACGGTAAGCTAGCGGGGGGCAAGCGGGTGAACCTGGTGCCAGTCATGGCTTTGAGAAAAGATCAGACTCAGGTTCCTCAGCTCTATGTGTCGACCACATTGAGGTTCTACAGGGCTGTACATCACTGTCGTGTGCAGGGTCACGGGGAACCAGTGAGCTGCTGGAATGACACTCTAAATGAAATGACGAGGAATACCTTCCTCTCCGGCACCGACATGTATCCAGAGTTATACCACTCTGCAGTGACAGCATTCATCAAGCGTGTGCATTGTAATACCTGGTGCAATTATTTACCAAAGCACTTGGAGAGCAAGATTAGCGATCCTATCATGGTGGAACTGCTGGAACTAGGGATCAAATTCATGGCCAATAAGATCCCAAATGCCTTTGATGTGGCTCAGCTGTTACATTGCCCAATTGAGAAGGTGAGAAAACACATGGAAATGTGGAAGAAATTCAACTCTGACAAGACAGTTAACGTAGCCTTGACAAAGCTGCGTACCAACATGGTGGCTCGGCGAGTCAGAAAAGATTGGGATGCACTGGCCAAAATCACATTCAGCTACTGTAAGAAGAGATTCGGAGAAGACGATGCGTTGACAACAGCTTGCAGAGAGTGGTTCCAACATCAGTCCCTGGACAACCTAAATCCACTATACAAGAAATGGCACAACAAGCTCAAACCCGGTTCAAGTAAGACCAAGGACAAGGAGTTGGTAGAAATGTATGCCATCGCGAAGGTGCTCTTTTTAAAACTCCGCACCTATCACAACAAATTGAAAAAAGGACTGAAAAGGACAAGAGGATACGGTCGCCGCACCTGTCGCAACAAATTGCAGAAAGGGGAGCTGAAGGTGGGGAGAGGATCCATCTCCAATCCTCAGAAGGGATCATCCTCTTCAAACTCTACTGAGGGCCTGGGTGCTAAATCGGCTCCTAGTGAGCAAAGAAAAGATTGTGAGCAGAAGGAAGACGAAGCTATAACCTGTGTCAAGGCTAAGGATGATAGTCTGTCCTGTATCACCGTCATGCCAGATTCCACTCCGATTTGGACTTGGATAAAGAATTTGTCGGTCCTGCTGCTGAGTCAACCCTGGCTGACCAGCAGTGATAATCTCAGGAGAGAAGCTGTTTGTCTGCTACTGGGATTAGATTACACTCTGCTAAACCAAAAGAACGCCACAATCCTGAAGGAATGGGTAATTGACAACCGAGCAGTTGTTGACACACTCAAGAGGTACCATTTGCAGGACAGACTTAGCAAAGCTCTGATTGATTGCTTGGAGTCTACAGGCACCTCGAGAAACAGCATGTTCTATTTACAAGATACCCTGGATCAATGCTGGAAACAGTCGGAGCGGTCAGTGGATAAACCACGTAAAATAATCGGTCATCAAAGTCAGAAAAACAATCAGCTTGACAAAGACCGCATCGGTGTCATGGAAGAATCTTCACATCATCAGCAGGCCAAAGCTGAGAGGGTTTCTAAGCCAGAGGCCTCCAAGTCATTTGACTGCAATAGTTACAGGAAGGTGCGAAATGTAGGAGAACTCGGATCTCGCCGCAGATACAGTAAGCGTGACGACAACAGTGGTCGGCTTTTGCTAAGTGAGGCTGAGGAAGTAGACGATGATGTCATTGTGGATGACGGTGATGGTTATGATGATGATATAAACCCTGGTGAATATCTGTCAGATGCTATGGACCGTGATGAAGATGAGAGTCTCGATGAGTACGATTATGAAGATGGATTCTTAGACGACAGACCCATTAAGCAGGAATATAGCAGCAGCGGCGAAGAGGAGGAAGAAGAATCAGGCTCACAGATCAAAAGGAGGATGAAAAAAGCCACATATGAGACAAAGAAAGTAGTGCACAAGCATCGTCACCTGACGGTTTCGGAGTCTGAAGATGGAAACGAAGTCTCTAATCTAGCTGGTAGTTCTAGAGGAGAGAATGAGGGATTTAAGCGTAAAGTAACATCTTGCTCTGATGACAACCTTAACTCGATTAAGCCCCATGTAAAACGCGTCAAGAGACGAGAAACCTCAAACAAAAAACACTCTGTCAAGCTGTCAGAATCAGACACTTATGACTGCCAACGAATGGAGAAACTCAGGGGACGTGGAAGGAGGAATGATTCTGCAAAGGCACGCGATGCACTCTCAACCACCAGTTACAGTGACTCTGAAAATGAAGAGGAGAGGAGGAGGGAGGAGAAGACTAGATTGAGGGCAAGCAGAAGGAGAAATGCTCCTTCTTTAAAGGCAGGCTCTCCGCCTCTTTCAACCACCAGTTGCAGTGACTCTGAACAGGAGACAACATCACCAAGCAGTGGGGACGACGGCCAGGTTTTGGACTCAGAAGAGGATTACTATGAACAGAAGGGGCACCGCGGGGACGATGGAAGGAGAAAGGCTCCTTCTTTAAAGGCAGGCTCTCCGCCTCTTTCAACCACCAGTTGCAGTGACTCTGAACAAGAGGAGACAACATCACCAAGCAGTGGGGACGACGGCCAGGTTTTGGACTCAGAAGAGGATTACTACGAACAGAAGGGGCACCGCGGGGACGATGGAAGGAGAAAGGCTCCTTTAAAGGCAGGCTCTCCGCCTCTTTCAACCACCAGTTGCAGTGACTCTGAACAGGAGACAACATCACCAAGCAGTGGGGACGACGGCCAGGTTTTGGACTCAGAAGAGGATTACTACGAACAGAAGGGGCACCGCGGGGACGATGGAAGGAGAAAGGCTCCTTTAAAGGCAGGCTCTCCGCCCCTTTCAACCACCAGTTGCAGTGACTCTGAACAGGAGACAACATCACCAAGCAGTGGGGACGACGGCCAGGTTTTGGACTCAGAAGAGGATTACTACGAACAGAAGGGGGACCGCGGGGACAATGGAAGGAGAAAGGCTCCTTCTTTAAAGGCAGGCTCTCCGCCTCTTTCAACCACCAGTTGCAGTGACTCTGAACAAGAGGAGAAAACATTCCCTAGGAGTGAAAAAGGCGGGAGACCGCCTGCGATATCTGGTCTTCCGTTGCAGGTGCAGCAGGAACAGGTTGATTGTGAGCATGAAAAAGGACCTGTGGATGTACAGTATCAGATTTACCAAAGTGAAGAACTTACACCTGCCGCAGATTTCACATCGGCAGCAGATTCAAATGTGGACTCTGACACCAACGACGAACAAGACGACAAACCTGAAGATATATATATAGAATAATGTCCTCTAATGTGGTGAAAAGAAAAAAGCCTGTAGCGGGGCCCCAAAGTGCCGGCATGATACAATATTTGGAGATGTTGGCTAGCGGTGTGTGTACGACTCAGTTAGAAAAACCTTGCCTCTCTGTGAAACTCTTATCTGTGTATTCGAATCAAGGTGATGAAGCAGAGAAATCTAATGCTGTTTTGAATACTCTGGATAGGTATTTCACTAAGAAGAAATGATCATTTAGTGTGTAACTGAAATGTTGAAAATGTACCCCTGTGTGACTATTGATCTTTGCATGACAATAATAAAGTAAGTTGAACATCAATTTCTTTGTTGTGAATTCTGTATGAATCATCCATGTGTGAAATAACAACAACGCATGAAAATGACAGCAAAAGTTATTGAATGGTTTCACACTGTTAAAATATTACACAAGAATACAATAAACAAACTCTCTGTCTACATAGGCAGGGGCCGTTGCTTTAGCGAAATAAAAACTGACTTTTGAAAAAGAAAATTTAAACTTTCAGTGTTTCTTTTGAAATAGTATGCAACAGTTCAGTAAGACAGAAGAGGTTGTTGAGAAAGAAGACATTTGTGACCTGAAGTGTCTTCATTTGGCTGAGTTGCTGGTAAAACCTCTTGAGTTCAAGAAACTACATGAGACTAATGGTTAAAGTTGATAACATTTTATTGAATGGTCTCAAACACAGGGACCGTTGCCTTAGCTAAATAAAAACAGACTTTTGAAAAGTAAATAAATAATGGTAACAAAAACCATGCGAAGCTGCTATTCGCAGATTTCTCGTCTGCTTTTAACGCGATCCAGCCTCATATTTTAATCGACAAACTTCTGAACAACTTTAATCTAGATTTTAATACTGTAGGCTGGATTCTTGATTTTTTGACTGTGAGAACACAGAGGGTGAGGGTGAACGGATGCATGTCAGGGGAGATGACATCATCCACTGGGTCTCCCCAAGGCTGCGTCCTCTCCCCTCTCCTCTATATTCTGTATACAAATGATTGCCGCAGTAGGCATGACAACAGATTCGTGTTAAAATTTGCTGATGATTCTGTAATAGTCAGCCTCCTTCATGATGGTGAATATTCCCATGGTCCTGTGGTCGATGAATTTGTGGAGTGGTGTGATAGTGCTTTTCTGCAATTAAATGTACAGAAACTAAGGACATGTGCATTGATTTTAGACTTAAGCCCCAAAACATCAACCAAAAACCATCATCAAAGGCCAGACAGTAGACATCGTTGAAACTTATAAATATCTTGGAACTATTCTGGATAATAAGTTAAACTTTACTTGCCACTCAGATAACCTGCAAAAGAAAGGCCAGCAACGACTGTCTTGTTTGAGGAAACTTTCCAAGTTTCAGATTGATAAATCCCTGATGGTTTTATTTTACAAATCATACGTTGAATCTGTGCTGACCTTTTCTCTCCTCTGCTGGTTTGGAAACCTTAACATCAAGTCAAAAAATGCACTAAGCAGAGTGATAAAAACAAGCAGCAAGATTTTGGGAGTCCAACAGTGTACACTAACAGATCTGTACAACAGGCAGATAATTAGGAAGGCTAATGCCATTCTTTCTGACAGCTCCCATCCCTTGCACTCTGAATTTCAGCTTTTGCCTTCTGGCTCCCGATTCAGACTTTCTTGTATAAAAAGTAACAGGTACAAACACTCCTTGATCCCTACAGCCATCTCCCTTTTGAACTCTGTACAGGGTAGGAGTCGTACCTGATTGTTTGACTGATATTCTGTGGCTCTGTTTCTTGTTTCTCGTGATATGGAGGATACGCACTGATGCACTTTTTCGGTCATTTATTTATTGGGCTCTTTTAGTCGTACCACTGTTGTTGTTTCAGCACATTGTATTTGCCCTACGGGGAAACAAATGAAAAACCTTGAACCTTGAACCTCGAACCTTGAAGTTATCATTTATTGTGTAACTGAAATGTTGAAAATGTACACCTGTGTGACAATTGATCTTTGTATGACAAAAAAAGTGTAAGTTGAACATTCATTTCTTTGTTGTTAATCCTATACAGAAGAGGTTGTTGAAAAAGCAGACGTTTATGCAGCGGATTTTTGGATGAGAACGGGTTTGTGAAGGATTTGGGGATCATTTTCACTTCAGTTGTCAGAGAACACTTCAAATTCCTCCACATGAAACAAGTGGGAGGAGCTCTAAAAAAAAGGCTGTATTACTCTCTTAACCACGCCCCCTGTACAGCCTCAGACCAGAAGGGTCTTCATTCCTTCAGTGACTGAGCTGCTGGTAAGACCTCCTCAGTTCAAGAAACCACATGACTCACAGTGAAAGTTGATAACAACATTTATTGAATGGTAATTAACACAGGGACTGTTGTCTTAGCTAAATAAAAACTGACGTTTGAAAAGGAATTGAATAATGTCCTCCCATGTAATGAAAAAAAAACCTGTAGCCGGCCCTAAAGTGCCGACATGATTCAATATTTGAAGATGTTGGCTAGCAGTGTGTGTAAGATTCAGTTAGAAAAACCTTGCCTCTCTGTGAAACTCTCATCCATATTCGAATCAAGGTGATGAAGCAGAGAAATATAAGGCTGTCTTGAATACTCTGGATAAGTAGCCTATTTCACAAAGAAGAAATGATTATTTAGTGTGTAACTGAAATGTTGAAAATGTACACCTGTGTGACCATTGATCTTTGTGTGACAATAATAAAGTATTTGAACATTCATTTCTTTGTTGTTAATCCTATACAGAAGAGGTTGTTAATCCTATACAGAAGAGGTTGTTGAAAAAGCAGACGTTTATGCAGCGGATTTTTGGATGAGAACGGGTTTGTGAAGGATTTGGGGATCATTTTCACTTCAGTTGTCAGAGAACACTTAAATTTCCTCCACATGAAACAAATGGGAGGAGCTCTAAAAAAAAGGCTGTATTACTCTCTTAACCACGCCCCCTGTACAGCCTCAGACCAGAAGGGTCTTCATTCCTTCAGTGACTGAGCTGCTGGTAAGACCTCCTCAGTTCAAGAAACCACATGACTCACAGTGAAAGTTGATAACAACATTTATTGAATGGTAATTAACACAGGGACTGTTGCCTTAGCTAAATAAAAACTGACGTTTGAAAAGGAATTGAATAATGTCCCCCCATGTAATGAAAAAAAAACCTGCCCTAAAGTGCCGACATGATTCAATATTTGAAGATGTTGGCTAGCAGTGTGTGTAAGATTCAGTTAGAAAAACCTTGCCTCTCTGTGAAACTCTCATCCATATTCGAATCAAGGTGATGAAGCAGAGAAATCCAAGCCTGTCTTGAATACTCTGGATAAGTAGCCTATTTCACAAAGAAGAAATTATTATTTAGTGTGTAACTGAAATGTTGAAAATGTACACCTGTGTGACCATTGATCTTTGTGTGACAATAATAAAGTATTTGAACATTCATTTCTTTGTTGTTAATCCTATACAGAAGAGGTTGTTAATCCTATACAGAAGAGGTTGTTGAAAAAGCAGACGTTTATGCAGCGGATTTTTGGATGAGAACGGGTTTGTGAAGGATTTGGGGATCATTTTCACTTCAGTTGTCAGAGAACACTTAAATTTCCTCCACATGAAACAAATGGGAGGAGCTCTAAAAAAAAGGCTGTATTACTCTCTTAACCACGCCCCCTGTACAGCCTCAGACCAGAAGGGTCTTCATTCCTTCAGTGACTGAGCTGCTGGTAAGACCTCCTCAGTTCAAGAAACCACATGACTCACAGTGAAAGTTGATAACAACATTTATTGAATGGTAATTAACACAGGGACTGTTGCCTTAGCTAAATAAAAACTGACGTTTGAAAAGGAATTGAATAATGTCCCCCCATGTAATGAAAAAAAAACCTGCCCTAAAGTGCCGACATGATTCAATATTTGAAGATGTTGGCTAGCAGTGTGTGTAAGATTCAGTTAGAAAAACCTTGCCTCTCTGTGAAACTCTCATCCATATTCGAATCAAGGTGATGAAGCAGAGAAATCCAAGCCTGTCTTGAATACTCTGGATAAGTAGCCTATTTCACAAAGAAGAAATTATTATTTAGTGTGTAACTGAAATGTTGAAAATGTACACCTGTGTGACCATTGATCTTTGTGTGACAATAATAAAGTATTTGAACATTCATTTCTTTGTTGTTAATCCTATACAGAAGAGGTTGTTAATCCTATACAGAAGAGGTTGTTGAAAAAGCAGACGTTGTTGAAAAAGCAGACGTTTATGCAGCGGATTTTTGGATGAGAACGGGTTTGTGAAGGATTTGGGGATCATTTTCACTTCAGTTGTCAGAGAACACTTAAATTTCCTCCACATGAAACAAATGGGAGGAGCTCTAAAAAAAAAAGGCTGTATTACTCTCTTAACCACGCCCCCTGTACAGCCTCAGACCAGAAGGGTCTTCATTCCTTCAGTGACTGAGCTGCTGGTAAGACCTCCTCAGTTCAAGAAACCACATGACTCACAGTGAAAGTTGATAACAACATTTATTGAATGGTAATTAACACAAGGACTGTTGCCTTAGCTAAATAAAAACTGACGTTTGAAAAGGAATTGAATAATGTCCTCCCATGTAATGAAAAAAAAACCTGTAGCCGGCCCTAAAGTGCCGACATGATTCACTATTTGAAGATGTTGGCTAGCAGTGTGTGTAAGATTCAGTTAGAAAAACCTTGCCTCTCTGTGAAACTCTCATCCATATTCGAATCAAGGTGATGAAGCAGAGAAATCCAAGCCTGTCTTGAATACTCTGGATAAGTAGCCTATTTCACAAAGAAGAAATGATTATTTAGTGTGTAACTGAAATGTTGAAAATGTACACCTGTGTGACTATTGATCTTTGTGTGACAATAATAAAGTATTTGAACATTCATTTCTTTGTTGTTAATCCTATACAGAAGAGGTTGTTGAAAAAGCAGACGTTTATGCAGCGGATTTTTGGATGAGAACGGGTTTGTGAAGGATTTGGGGATCATTTTCACTTCAGTTGTCAGAGAACACTTCAAATTCCTCCACATGAAACAAATGGGAGGAGCTCTAAAAAAAAGGCTGTATTACTCTCTTAACCACGCCCCCTGTACAGCCTCAGACCAGAAGGGTCTTCATTCCTTCAGTGACTGAGCTGCTGGTAAGACCTCCTCAGTTCAAGAAACCACATGACTCACAGTGAAAGTTGATAACAACATTTATTGAATGGTAATTAACACAGGGACTGTTGCCTTAGCTAAATAAAAACTGACGTTTGAAAAGGAATTGAATAATGTCCTCCCATGTAATGAAAAAAAAACCTGTAGCCGGCCCTAAAGTGCCGACATGATTCACTATTTGAAGATGTTGGCTAGCAGTGTGTGTAAGATTCAGTTAGAAAAACCTTGCCTCTCTGTGAAACTCTCATCCATATTCGAATCAAGGTGATGAAGCAGAGAAATCCAAGCCTGTCTTGAGGCAGTTGTCACAATACTCTGAATAAGTAGCCTATTTCACAAAGAAGAAATGATTATTTAGTGTGTAACTGAAATGTTGAAAATGTACACCTGTGTGACTATTGATCTTTGTGTGACAATAATAAAGTATTTGAACATTCATTTCTTTGTTGTGAATTCTGTATGAATCATCCATGTGTGAAATAATGAAAATGAACATGAAAATGACTGTGACAGTTATTGAATGGTTTCACACTGTTAAAAATATCACACAAGAATACAATAAACAAAGTATCTGTCTACATAGGCAGGGGCCGTTGCTTTAGTGAAATAAAAACTGACTTTTGAAAAAGAAAACTTTCAGTGTTTCTTTTGAAATAGTATGCAACAGTTTAGGAAGACAACAGAGGTTGTTGAGAAAGAAGACATTTGTGACCTGAAGTGTCTTCATTCTTCAGTGGCTGAGTTGCTGGTAAAACCTCTTGAGTTCAAGAAACCACATGAGACTAATGGTTAAAGTCGATAACAACATTTATTGAATCGTTTCAAACAGTAAGAAACATCATGTAAAAATACAATGAAAAAAAACTCTCGGCTATTGCCTCAGCTATATAAAAAATACTTTCAAAAAAGAAAAGAAAAGAAAACTTACAGTGTTTCTTTGCAATGTATGCAACATTTCAGAAATACCATGAGTAGACATAAGACGTTGTTGAGAAAATGGAGGGTTAACTCAGCAGATTCTTTACATAATGTATCGGTCAAGGGTTTGGTGGACACGTTCACCACAGTTTCTCAGAGAAAAGAAGTTTCTGTGCATACAAGAGGACTGTGGTGTCAACTAAATAAAAAGTGACATTTGTAAAAAATAAAATAAAACAAAATGAAGATAAAATAGAATAAATCGGCCAATGTCTTGTTTCTTTTGAAACAGTATGAAACAGTTGTTTTGTTAAAATTACACATTCTGGCAACATCGTCGATAACAACATTTATTGAATCGTTTCAAACAGTAAGAAACATCATGTAAAAATACAATGAAAAAAATCTCTCGGCTATTGCCTCAGCTATATAAAAAATACTTTCAAAAAAGAAAAGAAAAGAAAACTTACAGTGTTTCTTTGCAATGTATGCAACATTTCAGAAATACCATGAGTAGACATAAGACGTTGTTGAGAAAATGGAGGGTTAACTCAGCAGATTCTTTACATAATGTATCGGTCAAGGGTTTGGTGGACACGTTCACCACAGTTTCTCAGAGAAAAGAAGTTTCTGTGCATACAAGAGGACTGTGGTGTCAACTAAATAAAAGTGACATTTGTAAAAAAATAAAATAAAACAAAATGAAGATAAAATAGAATAAATCGGCCAATGTCTTGTTTCTTTTGAAACAGTATGAAACAGTTGTTTTGTTAAAATTACACATTCTGGCAACATCACATCAATACAAGTGTTTCTTGTCACAATCGGAATATCATTGTAAGGATAATTTCATCAGTAGATATAGAATAGGATTAGGTGGCAAGCTGTCTGGTTTGAATTTGGTATTCTGCTGTATCAGAAAGCTTTACACCCTGGAATAAGTCTCTGACAGATTTCACAGATCCCTGTGGGCTAAGTAGAACGATGAGGATCATCATCTTGTAATACTCATAAGTCATCTCTGGCAGAAGACCAAGTCTTTTCACTTTTGCAAACCTCATGACAGGGGCCCACCTTGACTCAGTCAGCGAAACAGCATCGTGTGTGAAATGGTTGCTGACTACCATGTCCTTGTCTAGTTGATCTAGGCTAGAAATCTCAGTGAGTGCTGAGTTGTTAAGAGTCACCTTCATCAAACCCTCTGTACAATCATGTGTTGTCACTTCTACCCTCAAGTTTTTGAATATTTTTTCCATTCTCAGCACTATGTTCTCAACCACTTTACGTTGCAAGTTACTATCCCCCAAACTCTTTGCCGTCTGTTTGCCTCTATAAGGCGATTTATCTCCATGCAACAGATGTTGAGCGCCGTGAGATTCCTCTTTTTCATCCATGTGGTTAAACCAGTTCGGTGAAACTGCAAAAAAATCCCTGAGCGTGAAACTGTCACCTTTTAGTGTCAAAAGGCGTGGGATTGTCCTCCTGGGATTTGGCGAAGACAAGTATTCAATCGCATTGCCCAGCACATCTGAGGCTGGCGACTGAGAGTTAAGTTTGCCAAGCCGTGTGCTTAGATCTGAGTTGGGTAAATGCTTTGCCACCAGATCAGTACAGAGACTGTGTAAGCTATTACATTGTTCACCAAACATCACATCTTTGTGGAAGCACTTACAGAGATAACTGATGATGTTTATCATTACTGCTCCTTCACTAATGATAATATGTCTACAGTCTGTCATGTGTGTCGGTAACAGCTTCACATCTAAGGCTGTCTTCAGTGTAAGACAGATCTGTAGCAGGAAGGCCTTAACTGAGTAAGGTGAGTCGGATAAGTCCCAGTTGGACACACGCTTGTGGTTCGTGAATAGCTGTGCATATTGGAATGCGAACGTATCAGCGCGCCTAGAAGACCTACACAACTCATCACGGGGACCATCAAAAATAAGAGGGTGCATTTGGGTCAACCTTTGTGACAGTAGGATTAAGTTTTCTTTGAAAAGTCTAATCGTCTGCTCATCATTAGTTTCGAGAAGGACAACGGTGGTGTCTAGCTCCCCCACGGCCTTCTGTACTAGTACAGAACACTTTCTGTTTGGCTGGGCTGGGTGCACCCGGTAGGGAATTTTGCTCGGTGGTTGGAGCGCGTGTTCAACACTGTCTAAAGTCACACCATTTGCTACATGAACCTGAACGGGTTTAACAGTCAGCAGCTGCTCTGTCCTTTCTGGTGTCTGTGTTGGATCTGTCACACGAGGTTGCAGAGGCCTCTGAGTCCCAATTCTGCGTCTGACCTCGACGGGGTCAGTGTCGGGAGCCTTACGTTTTTTGTACTTTCTGTTGTGTAGGTTTTCAAGATCTTTGACCTTCTTTGAGTACCATTCGTACGGCTGAATAAGACCAGGAGCCAGTCTCCAAATATCTACACCATAGTAAACTTTGGAATCTGATCTGATCACCGTGACAGGTGACTCTGTGGTTACCGTATCTCTGAACAGGTTTGGGAGTTGCTCTGGGACACATTCACCATTGACTATTATTTCAGTCGGCTCATATTCCCCCACACGTACGAGCAAAGGCATCTGTTTGGAAATTAACTTTGCCTCATCGATGTCGTTACTCAGGAACTGGTATCGGTTGATGGTGAGGAGCTTGGAAGGAGACCATCTCTCCTGAGGGAACAGCGTTATACAGAGGATCCCCATAGCGACAAATTCTTTGTCCGATATATTTGATCCGAGAAGACTTAGACTGTCCTGTATGTCAGAGATACCAGGCCTTCTGTCTTTGTGTTTAGCATGAAGCTCGCGTGCATTGAATTCTTTCATGTAGCCCAGCTCAAATGCATCTTCTTTCTCTGGGCTGTAAACGCCTACGAGTTTGGATAGATTCTCTGCATATGTGCTTTTAGAGTAACTCTGATCAGACGCCTTGCAGTGAAGTAAGGGAGACTTGCTGTGTAACTCCCACATCACAGAATACCAACTGAATATGTCGCTGCCAGTGGCCGAGTTCATGCACCACAACACCTCAGGAGCCATGTTAGTCCGATTGCCGCGTATTTGATCTGGCGTGGAGAAGTTGCTACATGTCCCAAAGTCACTGATCTTGAAAGTGAAGGGTACGGGCTTTCGATCTGGTTGGTGACAAACCAACACATTCCTGTGTGTAAAATCTCGGTGTTGGATAGTTCTTGATTGCAAGTAATCCAATGCTCGAAGGGTGTCTACTTCCACCATGGGTATAACTGAGGTTTCACAGGAGTCTACAAATGACATGAACCGCTGCAGCGGAAACAAGGCTCGTTCCATAATAATTACGACCCTACCTCCAAGCTGATAGCCCGGGATGTCACACCAGAAACCACCTAATGTCCTTAGGAGGTTAGGGTGCTTCATCGATGCCCCTGTCAGGAGCTCTTCCATTTGAGAGGCAACGTGTGCGTAGCGTCTAAATTCATCGTCGATGAACGGTAAGCTCCAGTTGACCATTTCTGGAAATAAGTTAGTTTTTGCAACAAGGTTTTTGTCGATCTTAACGGTTACCCCGAAGCCCCCTCGCCCTAATATCTTCCGTGGCTGAGTTATCAGTTTTTCCAAATCCAATTCAGGTGTCAAATCGCGTTGTGTTTTGATGTTAGTGTAGATGCTCCACGGATTTGGAGGAGCAGTAGACTGCAGAGGATTGTGTTTTCGCCTAAAGTTGTCTGTGGTGACTAGAGGTGTTATGGTTTTGGTTGTATCATATGTTGAGGGCAGAAAAAGGTCCATTACAGGCTGATCCTGCTGAGTGATGGCCCTAATATTTCCGATGGTATGATTCGCATAACTGGGAAATACCTCAGTCTTGGGTTGTGCTAGTATTGCCCGTGTTTCCCGAATCAACCGGGAAGACTTGGGATCGTGGGGCGTGTTTAGACTGCATTTGAGCACTTGGAACAGGACTACAGAGTCATATTTATTGCTGTTGCGCCCTTGTTGGTACTCTCGTTTTATGTATACAACTAGGCGATTTTTGCCCTCGATTTGAGCTTCGTCGTTTATACTCATCACTCCTACATTTTTAAGTTCAGACCTTTTGACAAGGCCATTGACTAATGTAACAATGTCTTCACTGTGTTGAAGGGGGGGATTGTCATGCTCTATCCCAAGGAACTCCAGTACACCTTGTAAGTCATTGTAACGCAAGGTTTTGACATGAAAGAGATTGTGATGGTGTACCATGTCTATCAATCTTTCAACATTGCTTCTGTTGTCCTTTCTCACCTGCGCCATTTCTCATTCTAACTTTTACTCTTCTAACAGTATCGTTTTCCACCACATCTGTAGGTAGTGGATCCAAGATGAACGGTTCTGTTCGTAGAGAGATTGTGTTCTCTGACCACGCTTCTGTGCTGCTCTTCGAGTGTCTGATAGTGGCAGGTGGGCCGGCAACAGGGTTGCTGCATAACACAGTGTTCAAAGATGGAAGTAAACTCCAGATATCCTTGCAACTCTTGCGAGATATGTGGCAGAGAGCTGATGTGTTGTACGTGCCGAGCGTAGATCTAGAGTCTCTGCACCACATGGAATCTAAGACGGCAGGTCATGAAGCCCCTATCCCTGACCAGATACTCGTGGATGCTCGCAAACTGTCCAGGTACTATATATATCTGTTATTTCGTTACTGCATGAGCTCTGCGGGTCCTGAAGTTGTGGATAATTGCTTTAACCGCAGATGTCAGTGGCTACCGAGGAGACATGCAACTTTGTTATTAGATGTACCTGGGAGCTGGCTTGAGACTAAAGTCTCTACGCACTACCCTTCTGCTCCACCTATGCAAAAAGGAAATATGAGCGGCTTATCCCAGCCGCCGCAACACCACCAGGAGCAGCAACGATGTCAGGAACAGCAGCAGCAGCAGCAGCAGCCTCAGCAGCAGCCTCAACAGCAGCCTCAGCCCCAGCCCCGGCAACGGCTCCTGTTACAACAGAAAACAAAACAGTCATTTTCCTCAGACAACACTCCGCAAAAATCGAGCATTTCATTACACAAAACCAAGGTGATGGATACTAAACTTAGATCAAAGCACTAGTTTAAATTAACCCCCATGAAAAAACGGTCTGTGATTGGATATTCAAATACTCAGTCTGTGATTGGACAGTCAACTTAGATAAAACAGACAACTGACACTGATAGTCTTCACATCTGTCAGGAACTGAGAACCACAAATGACAATGGCTACAGCAGCAGTGGACATGAGAAGACTGCGCTTAGAGAAGAGGGCCATTGAGAGGCACGGGGGGTTAAAAGCTGCTTGGCAGCGCAGTAAAGACATGATATGCGGTGTGTGCTTGGACCTGGTGATTAACAAGGAGAATCCCAAAGAACGTATATTCGGTATTCTATCGAACTGTACACACTGTTACTGTCTTGGGTGCATTCAAACATGGAGGAGTCAAAAAACCCAAGCTGGAAACACTGTGAAATGTTGCCCAGAGTGTAGAACACTGTCACATTTCTACACCTCTAGCAAGTATTGGATTGTAGATAAAGTCTACAAACAGAAGCTGATACAGAACCATAAGTACTATATGAAGAGAATGACATGTCAAAATTTCCGTAGAGGAATCTGCCGTTTAGGCATAAAGTGTCTGTACAGTCACGACTTGCCAGAGGAAGGTCTGCCTCCGTGGGGGAAACCTCAACCAAGTGGATGGTATCAAGGAGAGTTACCCATCTCAGAGGAGGGTAGCTGGTCTCCCTTCTACAGAAATACAATGCTAGAGGGAGCTGGGCCACAGCCGCCGATTGCTTGGCCCAATACACCGTTCCCAAGGAGATGGGATACGACAGAGGCAGCTGGGCCACAGCCGCCGTTTGCTTGGCCCAATACACCGTTCCCAAGGAGATGGGATACGACAGAGGGAGCTGGGCCACAGCCGCCGTTTGCTTGGCCCAATACACCGTTCCCAAGGAGATGGGATACGACAGAGGGAGCTGGGCCACAGCCGCCGTTTGCTTGGCCCAATACACCGTTCCCAAGGAGATGGGATACGACAGAGGGAGCTGGGCCACAGCCGCCGATTGCTTGGCCCAATACACCGTTCCCAAGGAGATGGGATACGACAGAGGGAGCTGGGCCACAGCCGCCGATTGCTTGGCCCAATACACCGTTCCCAAGGAGATGGGATATGACAGAGGGAGCTAGGCCACAGCCGTGGATTGCTGGGCCCAATAGACTGTTTCCAAGGGGACGGGATATCACTGAGGTTGAGAGCACGGAGGATAACTTTAATGTGAGACTTGCTTTCCTTGTGGGTCTAAACTACACACCATTCGGAAGTTAAGACCAAGAATCAGCTGTCTTTGACAAGCAGCCTTTTTTTTCTCCTTTATGTATACTCAATGATTTCTCTGAATTACACTGAATGTGTAATGAATATACATCTATCATGTGTAAATGTAATCTCAAGATAAAGTTGTATTATGGAGTGTCATTTCTTTGTCTGTGTGTTTTAATCTGTATAATCACTCAACACAACATGTTACCAAAATAAACCTCTAAAGTCTTATTCTGGGATGTGTCACTACTTTATGTGTTGCCCCCCTATAGTACTTCTTTCACATGTAAGTGCATTTTCAAGATAAACTTGTATTCTGGAGTGTGTAATTTATTTGTGTTTTACAATGTCTTCTTGTGAATCACTGTGCAGTTACATACAGTATCTCTCTTATGTGTAAAACCAACTACCAAAACAAACCTCCAAAGCAATAACATACAATGCAGAGACAAAGAATATCTTAGTTTTCATGTTTTATTTTTAAGGCATAAATGAGGAACAAGGTTAGACTTGACACATATATTGGAGTTTAGACAATGGAGATTAGACTTAATTATCTCCAAAAAAGTTAGTTGGAGAGCTGCAATGCAATGTTAGACACTAATGTTGAAAGACACGTGTGTTTATCCATCCTGAATTGAACTCTCCTCTTGCGCTTCTGACTATTCACTCTTACAGGGCCACTCAGTCGATCCTTTACGGACACCCGACACTGCTCCTTTGAGGAGCCATGAGTGACTAGATCTTTTGCACGGGGTGAAGACTTGAAGAGACGTCCCCGACAACGTTCGCAGTTGCCCAGTCGATCCTTGACAGAAAGTCTATTCATGGTCAGTGTGAGTTTGTCTAAGTCAGAAGCTCTGGTTTTCCGTGGAGCAGGTGGAGTTGGTGGCGTAGGTGGAGTGAACTGGTTAAGATCCCTCCGATCCCAGAAGAGTTTCCTCATCAATGGCTTTCTTAGAGTATCGCATAGGTTTTGATGGTGCTTAGCAAAGGTTTCTCCGTAGCAAACCACTGCCTCTTTGTGTGGGATGGCGAGAAATCTTTCCAATGTGACATTTCTAAATCTGTTACTCAGATGAGATTGGTTCCATTTCGTCAGGTAGGACTGTACAGTCATAACTTGCCAGTGTGCCATTAAAATGACCAGATGAGATGAAGTTGTAACCAAGAAAATGTGTGACATTATAAACTATTTATAGTTAAACTTACCCTGGTTTGGTACAGCAGTGAGATGGTCCACGTCTGGTTGGATGTTTCTATACAGCCACGACCTATCCTTGAGCAGATCACAGCAGCCAACCCCCCCTCTGGACAGTTCCTATAGGACCATACACATATTTACTGAGACACGTGTCCAGTGATCACAGAGACAAGACAATCCAAGGTTACAATGGAACTAACTCGCAAATTCAAACTTGCCAATTATCTAGAGAAACATCATGACATCTTCGCTAAGTTGGTCACAGCTCTGAAAAAATATGGGACACTGCCACTGGATAGTGATCTGACACAAAGAATTGACTGGATGGTGAATCACTGGTCAAACGAGTGTGAGAAATACCCTGAGTATTTGATTCATAAGATGTGGTCCTACTTGACAAGGGATGTTGCTTGGACTGTCATAGTTGATATACTTCAGCACCTGGACCCTGGGCTCAGAGTGACCGATTTGGAGAAGCACGGTGATTTCAAGAGCATGGGAATCTGTAAGACCTCCAACTTAAGGAAAGCATTGCTAGAGGCCCTGCTGGACCTCGGCGTAGGTGATCTGAAACGAGTGAAACTGTTGCTCTCATGGGAGATTATCACGGGTTACGATCACATTTATTACAGCCATATCGAGACTGTGGGTGTCCACAGCCTCACAGACCAGATTGTCTCCATGTACTCTACACACACATTGGATGTGATGAGTCTGATCTTCAATCAAATTGATCGAGAAGACCTGATGAGAACACTCAGCCTATCCATAGCCTAACCCAACCAGCCGGTTTCCACTTTTATGAGAACTTGAACACTGCAGATTAGCATTCTCAAATCTTTCAATATCTTTATTATTATTATTATTATTATTATTATTATTATTATTATTATTATTATTGTTGTTATTGTGATTATTATTATTATTGTTGTTTTTATTATTATTATTATTATTATTATTATTATTATTATTATTATTATTATTAGTAGTAGTATTATTATTATTATCCTCTTGGAGAGTCTGTATTTTCAAGTGCTAAATTTGACTGGTGGTGAAGCGTTAAACCTGAAAACAATGCACCCACACATCTCTCCACATATATATTTTTGTGAAATAATAATGCTGATGGGTGATGAAGATTTGAAACCATAAACAACGCTGGCTGTTCAGGGGACAGATTCACATCAGGGTAATTTGAATCAATGTAGTCCATAAATATTTGTTGTGAATGAGTAAAATTCAACTGTGAGAAAATGAAGAAATAAACAAATGGAAAATATGTGCCAACTGGCATCGTTCCATACACATGTGATACTTCACAGCAGGCCTACGTGAATGGATTTACTGGTTGAATAACACAGATGGAGGAAATAATGTCAATCCAGGTGACAAATCTTTCTCTGCACACCAAGTCGCTGTATATGGGATACTGAAAGCATCTCAGTATTGTTGAAAGTATTGTTGTTTGTTTTTGTTTTAATCATTTGTAATAACTATCTTTTCTTCTTTCGTTATATGTAAACATTCATAAAATGTAAAGGTGATTGTTTATTGCAGGTTTACAGCCGCACTGTTCTTTCTCTCAGTTCTTTTTTATTGTAATATTCATTCCAGATGAACCCTCTCATCACCTGAGGATGTTATTATGATGTAAAGCACTTTTAGGTATAAAAAATAAAATGGTCCGGCCTTTCCTTCCTTGCCTTGGAGAGAGTAGGATGAATGTCGAGGGAACATTTCCAATAGATTTCTTGCATCTTTTCACCTATGATGCTGACATCATACCATACAAACCTGTACACTGTCTAGAAAATAAAATAAAACTGGCATTGACCTCAGAGGCCGGGAATGGATATTGTAATTTCACATGTCAGATAGCCAAGATCCAGAATGTACTGGTCACCAGAGACAGAGTTTTGTCTTGATTTGATAGCTGATGCAATGCCAGTGAACAGACTTGGTCTTGTCTCAATAGAGCGGCCTACAAGATAGTGAAGGAACTACCATTCCAATATAATACCATATCACAACTGTATAACTAAACTACAACTATACCTACATAACTGCCATGTTATTTGCCATCGACTAGACTTTTTTTTACTGTATAAAACATATGAAGAACAAATTCAAGACCCGTCTTACTTAGGATGTATAATTGTTTTTGTTTTTTTTAAAACTAAGCTCATCATAATTCATGCATGAGAGGGTTAAAGCGATGTGTTTGGATTATTGACCACAATAGTGGACCAGCAGCTAACTACATAGGAGCCAGTGTAACTTTCATAGGCCTATAAGCTTAATATCTTTGATTATTTCTACTTAGGTGATTAACATAATAGGCTACTGTGTATAATACAATAAAGGTATTTGAATGGAAAATAATTGTGTGCGCGCAAATCATATTGAATACCAGGATGTATTTTTTATTTTACATTACCAAAACATGTTACACAAGAAGACAAATTGACACACAAAGACAGCTAAGCTAAATACCATTCTTTATACAACATTCTCTACAGTTGAAGGTTTCTTTCTACTATATTCGTGATAAGCATCTTCAACAGTGACTTTAGTAACAGGTTCCCTCATATCATCCAAGTCTCTTTGCACAGCCAGGGTTAACACCTGCCTGTTAATGTAAGCAGAGGCATTCAGTTGTAGTCCCACATTGTCAGCCAGAGTCTTTACAGCACCAATCAACCTCCGTACATCTAGCCTTCCTCGTAGTGCTCCAAGCAAATAACGCAAGTCAGCTCTCTGCATCTGGGTGGAAATGAGTTCATTCTTAAATTTGTTGTACTCAGCAGTTTCCACAGCAATTGTATGCATAGATTCCTTCAATAAAGCTATGTTAGCATCCAAACTTGCTATGGATCTTGAAACTGTGTTTATTGCCGTATCAACCTCAGCCTCTTCTTTCTTTCTGATTAGAGTTAAGTTGCTCTCTTGTTCCAAAGGATGCATGAACAGTGAGGTAAAAAAGTTTACCCCGCAGGAGAGTATGAAATCTGTCAGGGTCCACAATCCCTGAGCCACGTTTTGCGAGAAAGGATTACTGCTCATCCTCTCTATGTCACAGATGAATCATTATCACGTTAAACTGCCCCTTTAACACTGGAGAACACGGGAGTATCTGGTACTCTCGAATATTCTGTTGAAAATAGGGTTGACTAATCGAGAGGTTGTATGGATTGGGTTGCAGGAAAAGATACCCGTTCCGCTGATTCTAGGCGCTAGCCGATCGATCAGAGTTTCCTGGGTTTCATCGCTGAAACTCATGAGCTTCTTGTCAGATGTATAACCTATGCCGTAAGTACCACAGAAGGCAACTCCCAGAGTTGGCTGCATTATGTCTGTGGTACGCTTATCTCCATTCACTCTCTCCACAGTATCCTTGAATGGGTCACCGATGGGATCGAGTACACCTTTCTCAAACTCCCCCATGTGAAGGGTGTTGCAGAAGAGCTTATGATTACTTTCCTCTTTGTGACGGTTTCTGCCGTTGGGCTTGTTTTTAGCCCTGAGCACTGAGCTGAATGGATGGAGTAGAGTTGGCATACAAGTGTATGCTTCGACTCGCATCAGAGGATCACGTGTAACCGACCCGCTGAGCCTCACTGAGCGACCGGTCGTGAAAATGTAAGGTCTGCGGTAGCCGCTTGCGCTGTCTGATTCGGGGCAGAATCCATTAAACGAGTCCGCGACCACCACATCAAAGCAATTGCCTGTGTTTATGGTGACATCCCCCCCTCGTACGTCTTTCATGTAGAGATTGGGGATGTACACCCCCGGAGACTCCAGAGTGTCAGGTATCACGGCAGACTCACAGTATTGGTTCACCGTGTCCACCTGATGTGTATTGTGAGCAGTGGGTTTGCAGATGATTTTAGTGCCCAGTGTGTATAGAGCAGACTTTTGTTGCATGAGAGAGACACCACATCCGGTAAAACGCACACCTCTGAACAGCAGATAGGACATACCTGAATAGTATTTTGTGTCATAGTGATCCTGTATAACATTGTGGGTCAACAGGGTGCTGTAATGCATCCCCAGTAACACCTTAGCTAGGCTGTTACTGATGCACGCCAGTGTCTGGAGTCTGATTGCCCACAAGTATGTGACGACGGACGTATCGCTGAATCCGGCGTCGGTGCAACACTTGTGTGTTGACGCAGTAGGCTCAAACTGTTCGCTCACATCTACGGAGTCCTGTGGCACAACCTTGGAGAAAACACAGTCGGCAGGCAAACACGCCACTGTGAGAGCGCTGTCGTTCTGCAAGTTTAACTCGTTGGTCAAATTTAGCTCGTGCTGTCTGTATTGGACTGGGGTGGGGGCTGTGTTAATTTGGCCTTCCTTAGCCCTTCGGTAGACACGGGCTCCTAGAGCTGGGAGGATAATCCAGTACATGAGATTGCAATAGTCGACATCATCCAAGGTGAAAGAATGAGGGTAACCGTGGTCGCTCACTGTAGGCGGATCGGCTCTGGGTCCACTGAAAACTGCAGGCATTGACGCTATAACAGAGTTGCTTCTATTCCCAACTATGCCCTTGAACAGCGAAATTATGCCGTTCATCAACCCCTCCAATTGTATCAAGACGGTACGTTCCTGACCAGCAAGTGTGCCTACACTCTCCTTGATTGCCAGAGCATGGCGTATGTTTACGGCACATATGGGGTCCGCTATCCAAGACCAAAATAATCTTCCCTTGGTCCAGTCATCATTATTCAGCACGGTAGTGTTATCTCCCTGAAAGATAGCGTTTCTCATGTCCAGCATTGATTCCACACCCTGCTTGTGATGGAGCGCTTGATCAAGGAATGCCAAGTTTACTCTCACATGTTTGGCGTGATCAGTGTCACCAAAGTGAGTGAGTAACTCACTGCCAATCTGAGCTACTTCGTTGTCGATATTGTTCATCGGTGACGAGTTTAAAAGTGTCACCCGCGGTCTAATCACCCAGCGCTCTGGGAGAACGTTTTCACCGCTTTGAGCATTCGGCGGGCGAGGCACTGCCATGAAACGGGTGTCAAACTCAAGCACGGAAGCAGGGTTCTTTATTTTACTGTACCAGTCCTTGCTACGTGCGAGACAGGCTAGTTTGTCCACAGGAATGGTGTTGGGATCTGCTCTCATCAGCACATTCAGATCATTTTGTAGTCTCATCCTACGCTCACGGGTAAAAAGCTCTTTCGGGTTGCCTACAGCGTGAAGGCTACGAAGAGTGACACAAGAAACAGCTCCATCGTATTGGTGGAGGTAGGAGATGGAAGGTGATCTCTGGGCAAGCTGCTTGTAATTGATGTCCTCAGAGTTTGTAGTGGAGAGCACATGTGAGGGGTTGATTTGAGTCAGGGCAGGCGCCATGCACCCGACTGTGAAATACTCCCATTTGAACCCTTCAGAATTACAGAAGGCCTTGTGTTCAGTGGAGGTGTTTCTGTTGCTACCGTGTTCCATCTGCACCCCGTCAATGTGTACTATAGGGATCTTATCAGTGGGTCCTCCTCCGACTCTGATGTAGTTTACCTTCATGTTGGTTGGACTGTCATGGAAGGCAGAGTCATCTGTGAAAGGTAAGTCCTTGTCACCGAGGGCACGCTGGGTGACTTGCTGCATGGTGAATTCATAGTCTCCTCCGCCTCTATTGGTCTCGTTCGCCATGGTGTAGACTGAGAACTCCGGGGTGAGTGTTGTGTCCTCACTGAGGATCTGAGACCATATCGTACCATGCGAGCTTCTCTGAGAGATAACACGGAACAGAGTGTCACCTACGATCAAGACCTCAGGTTTATCGCTCCCTAGTACCCTTCGAGCGTTTTCCAGAGCACAGATGAAGGAGTCAGGTTGTATGTTGATCATGCCACACATGAGTTCTGCCATGAGCAATATAGCGTCCAATTTCTCAGCACGATTGGAGGTCTTGGTCCTTTGAGCGACTCTGTCTGTCAAAGTTGGTTGGGCAACACAATATCTCAACAAATCAATGGTCCTTGTTAGCTCCCATGAAGTGCTGACCCTCTCAAACTCTCTTCTGATCAGATCAATAGCCACCGAGCGTACCGTAACGTCCAGGAGGCAACCAAATTGCATCGTGACCACCTTAGACGTGTGATGAAACACTTGACTATAATCCCTGGTCTGAACGCCGTTGGTTATTGTATCATAGCTACCCTGCTGAGCTTCACGTTGATCTGTAATCCTGTAGCGCCTGCAGAATCTAGTACCTGTGGGTACTGCTGTATCGGGCACCAACAGCTTGTATACAAAGCCAGCCAGTAAGCGACTCGTGTCTCTCTGTTGTTTGAACAGAGCCACTCCCATGTGAGCCTGCGATATCACAACAATCGCGTTAGCTGAAATGGAACTGTTGACAGCAGAGGGTCGGATTATGTGATCAATCATGTACTCTGCGAATGCGCTGCTAGGGTCGGCGAGGAAGGCAGGTGCTTTCACTAACATCTCCACTGTTTCCAGTGGTTTCAGCATGTAGCTGCTCGGTTCCATGGTTACCACACTCATGGTGCATGAAATGTGATGAGGCCTGGCAAGACTTGGCTAGACAATGTTGCTAGTGTACCTCGGACAGTGATGAGACGAGCTATAGGGCCTCTTCATTTGCGCTCCGTGGGGTGCAATGGGAAGCTTATCGAGAGCTCGATTCATTTCTTTGGAGCAATTTTGGTGGTACATTAGTAAACTCGATTCATCTCCGTGTTGTCTCAGCAGCTTTTCTGCCACAATCACATCTGTTGTCACATCAATAGCATTGCGTTTGAGATTTGAGAGACGTGCCACATCTGCCCGCTTCACCTTGTAATCGGTCATGTCCTCTTCGTCACTGTCGTCACTGTCATACTGGTAGTAGCGGTGGTGGCCGCCGCTTAGACTCTGTTTGTTACTTAACAGACAACAGCAGGCTCTAAACAACATCAACAACATCTCGGAAACTCGACCCGTCGGTTGGACTTCTTTGTAAATAGAAGAGAAAGTATGTTGGTATTGTTAACCAAAAATTATAAATAGATAGAGGTCTATGTACTACCCAATAGGCCCGGGAGATGAAGGCTGCTATGAGTGGTGCATCTAGAGAGGAGCTGCATCTTTGCGAGAGGCAGCTAGCCGAGGTCGCTTTGAAAGACAGGGGAAATGCCCATGAATTAGAAATGTTCAGGAAAAGAAAGTTTCGTCAACGGGAACGGGGTCAGTCTGACAATGTAGACTACAATATTCATGGGTTGATTCCTATCCATCGTGATGTAGACTCCTGGGTCTATGTGAGTAAAGATCCACAGCTGGCTGTAGCTATAGAGGAGATTGTCAACACATTCAGTCCCGCTCTCTCTGTGGAGCTGCTACTATACAATGTCTTGGGGAGTAATAGCAAGAGTGCCACTTGCTTGGTACGGTACCTCATCAACTACTACACAACAAACCACATTTGCGAACACATCAAGACCACCCTGAGGAATATGATCAGTTGGACAGTTTTGGCCGGCTTTGTGCCCTGCGTCTTCTTACCACGGAAGAAACTCAGAGCTCTCAGCCTTGGGCTATCGGGGAAAGCCACTGTGACAAACTTAGTCTCCTTTAATCCAGTAGTCCACAGGGACGCGCAATGGAAATTAGGCGGTGATAATGAAGATAAGTCTAATCCAAGTAAAAGAAGGAAAACCAAGATGTGTGAAAGACAATGGAGGTCTGACCGTGGAGCAGTAGGTCAGTTTCTTGGCTGGGAACGGCACAAGCAGCGTGAACCTTGTTTTAGGACAGTGTGCGATGGCCTCAGCCCCCCTGAGGCTGCGTCTGAAGCAGTGCAAGAACGAGAAGCTCATGAGCGTGCTCTACCTCTGATATTGGACGTGCCACTTGATCAGCTGCCGGACACATTGAAACTGCTGATGAGAAATTCAGTCCCAGAGACACAGGTCTCTGTGGTGTGCAGGATCATAAAAGACTGGATTGAGCAGGATATTTCTCTCAGACGAGACCCTACCAAGGAAACGGAGCTTAAGATGGCGATTGTGGCTCTCTGGGGTGTGATGAAGACCTTTGAACATGGTCGGTGTCCAGTAATACCCGAATGCAGAGCCTCCACTTGCCTTGCATTCTATGATACACAGACAGATCTTGTGACAGCCGTGGTTGACGGGGTTCTCTACAGGTACATCTCCGTCTGCGACAGTTGCTTGTCTTGGGGTTCTACTATCTCCTCCTTAGCCAAGAGGGCTCATCTAACAGTTAAGAACTGGGCTACTCTCTTTGAGAGGATCACACAGGGGCTGGTCACAGCTTCAACAAGACACATATACACCAGCACCGGAGCAGACCGCTCCTCATTGACACACTTGGCTGATGTGATGCTTTCATCTCATGGAGAGCACCAGCATGCAGGGCTTTCTGTTGCAGGCAATGCGTTTGACAAGCCTTTAGTTGACAACCTGTCACGCTTCTTGGCCACTGACCAGCAGCGAGACATGTTTGGGGTGAACATGATGGAGCTTCCCCAGATACTGCTCAGATCCGGGGTTGGGACAACGGTCTCTGAGCATAAGTCGGCCAGCCTCTCACACAGTCTTAGTAAAATGATGGCTTCGATGATTTCCGAAGGCAAGGATGTTTTACTCATAAGACATTTTCTCAGTGAGGTGATCAGGCACCCTCGTGCAGCCTTGGAACAACTAAAGACTGATTGTAACGATCGGGGGTTGTTACGGATGGCTGAGAACATTGTCAGGCAGCTGGAACAGGCGATTTGCGAAGGTGGTGACGCTAAACCTCATTTTCCCATAACAGAGCTTGGGTCTGATGTTAAACTAGTGTGTAGCTACCCATCTTCTGTTAGTGTGGCCCATCTCGAGGAGACTTTGAGCTTGTGGACAAATTTCTGGAGGAGCACTCTCTCTGGGTTCAGTCAGTTCAACAGGAGACACAATACCATCCAGTATAAAAACAGGGACACTGTGAGAGAGTTAGAATCTGGCTCACCTGTGCACATATTCCATTGTACGCTGGTGGCACTGCTCAACACATCAGGGGTAACGTTTGCAGATAGCCTTTCAGGGAGAAAGCCGGATCATTCACTAACAGTAAATGAGATTATGCTCACGAGGGAGTCTCTGCACCCGGCTGCATACGGGTTACTATTGGCAAACAAGCTTGGTCTCAGGCCTTCCGATGTGAAATATGAAGATGAAAAGGAGCACGAACAAAGTCAACGGTCCTATCACGGAGGAGTGGCGGGGGTAGACCTGGCTACATCAGCGAGCAACGCTGACTCTTTGGACCCTCAGCGTTTTCTACCTGAGGCACGTGTTTAGGTTCAATGGGGTGAGATGTCATCAAAGGCTGTACAATTGGCAAAATCTCCACAGAAGGGAGAGCGGCCGCAGATGTCAATTCAGGATTACAGACCCATTGATCTGCTGCAGCAGAGGCACAAGGACTGGGCGACTCCTCGTTACTCCGTGGCGCAGTCTGATGGTCCACAAGAGAAGCAGCGGCGGCAACAGCAGAAGGTCCGAGGTCAGACGTGATCCCACAAGCAGCTGGTGGTTGATGTTTGGGCGGTGAAGATACAGATGAAGTAAATTGAGGCGACTGTTCTCTGCCTTCACTGCGCAAGAACAACTTTGACTTGTTATAGACACGATGAGGTCTCATCATTTTATTGACACGCATTCCTTTTTGAACACGCTGTCTCAATGTCATCCTAGTTTGTTGTATTCCTCCATTAAAGTTTGTGTGCAAAACACTTTGTGTATCATGCATTTCATTGTCTTCTTCTGTGTCCTCTTGGTAGTTTCGTTCACAGCTGTGGCTTTTATAATCCCTTGTTGATGTATGTTTCTTACATGGAATAGCACCCTCAGCCTCCTCCTCCTCCTCCTCCTCCTCACCATTGTTGACTTCACACACCTTGCGCTTCTGCATGGCCTTCGCCCTTTCCTCCTTGTATTTGTATTCACTGTGTTCCTCCCGCTGGATGTCCTCACCATTGCCATCATCAGCAATAGCTTCTTTTGACAATCTGAGTAATTCACCCATCCTGTTTCTTTGTGGTTTGGAGAGGAGAAGGTGAGACTGAGGCTCGAGGAAGCAGGGCTCGATTGAGCTGTCATCTATAATAATTGTGACCAACTGCTCTTTTGAGTGGAGCTGAACTCTTCCTTTGATCATCCAGAGAGGTTCCAAGCTAAGCTCTGTCAGGTCAGCTAGAGAGACTCTTATCCACAAAGACTTTTTTGTGGATGGCATAAGCATACTTAGGGATATCTCTATTGATATTGAGTTGTTTCTCAGCGTCTGGATGAACATGTTGATCTGCTCAATGGGATCAATCTTTACCCCGGCACACTTTTTGTGTTTCTCGGTGGGCCTGTAGTGCACAAAGGAGTAGTCCTGGTCTACCAACATTACTCCAATTAGGTAGTCGAGGATCACCAAGTCCTCTTCTGTGGTTTCTAGAATCCTCTCTTTGTGTTCTTGAACAGCTTGCTGCTGAGATTGGGGAGGTTTAGGAGGTTGAGGTGGGGAAGGAGAGAACGTCATCATGTGAGGTTGGTATGAGTAAGATAACATGGTTCAAGTTCTCAGCTGTAAAGCTAAAAACCGAAATGTAGTATCAAGAGCTTGAGAGAAGTCGTAGTCGGACAGGGAATGTTTCAGGTTTAGCTCTGTTAGACTTTGCCCTATTTCACATGTGTACTCTAGAGATCGGGGTCTGTAAATAGGGTTGCTCCATCCCGAACGGCCATCCACTATCCACCTTGGTGTCTCTGAGCGATTCAGGGACTGCCATGCTGGCACTCTATTGCCTCTTTCTGCAATCTCAAACAATGCGTGCCTCCAGAAGCAGGAAGTCTTGAACGATATGTGACAACAGGGACACACTACATAGTCACAACCACGGTCTGGCTGAGTGGAACTGTCATCTGAAAACACATTCACCTCCCTCATCACTCCTGATGGGATAGTAAATTCGGCTCTCTTGATAGAAGTGGATCCTTCCCTGTTACCATGTTTGTTTGTAACTGAGAGCGTTTCTGGAATCAGCTTCATGTAGCCAAAAACATTGTTGTTTTCCATGTATAGAAAATGCCATTCTCCCGACAGCTCTGAAGAGTCTGTCTGACGTGAAAGATAGTTTACATCAGTGGCAATTGTCTCTTGTTGCTGCAGTTCCGATATGTAATCTTCTATCATCTTCATTCGCCTGCTACACGATACCATAATGTCTCGAAGCTCCTTTACCTGAGAGTTTATATTCATCTCAGCCTTGCTCTTTGTGGCGGAGCGATCGGCCATTGTGAGTAGAGATTCAAAATGTCTGTTCACTATATCCCATACCCTTAAAACTGACGCTCGAATCGAAGCTGCCGAGGAGGATGCTGCCCGGTCCTTTTTTATTGAGTTTTCGCTTGACATGGGTGCTGCTGGGAGAGGAAAAAGGCTGTACTCCAAGTGTCACACTAAATCTCTTAAATGTGTCTCACGTGAGATGTGCTCTAAGATGACCACCGCACTGTAGCCTTGGATGATTAATTACAGAGTTTTGCAGAGCTACTTGCTCAAGGCGTGTTGCAACATCTCTTCGCTGTATCCAAGGTCTTCAAAATCAATGTTGTTGTGACTGGGGAATCCGTGAGGTGGGCAACAGTCAGGGTTTTGGTTGACGTGATTGGCAACAGTGGCAATCAGCTCAACCCTTGCATGCACTTTTCCCTCCTCTCTAAGATAGGCTTCGTGTGCGGCAATGATTTTCTCATTTAGAGAACACGGGTTGTTGAGCAGCCAGGGTACCAGGTGAATAAACTCTGGGTTCTTCAGATGGTAATTAGTGAGAATCTTATCCTGGAATGATGACAAATTGCTACGGTAACGCTTAACGAATGCACTTCTGACAGCCTCTCTGTAATCAGGCCAGTACTTGGGATGGCTCCGATCTCTGACATGTATGAAGTACGTCTCTGTGAGGTACACCACACACATTTTCTCCTGTGACGTTAACATTCCTCGTCGCTCCTGAGCCAGCTCGCAACACAGCCTGTTAAGATGAACATGCATCTCCACCAGATTTGCCACTTTTTCCAACGCCTTTCGTAGCTCCTCGGCTACATTGCTCACTTTTTGTGAGTTGATAGACATGGATGAGAACAATTGATGCTTGCTTTTCTCACCTGTTACATTGACGGATGAAAAGAAGAAGGGCGTGTGAAAATGTTTCTTCGTGTTCTTCATACGGATCACGGTAGTTAAAGGATTGGCCACTCCATATATGTAAGACGTCAGGTTTTCATTGCTGACCGTAAAAGGTTTAGTGGACATCATGCAGATTCCCTGAGATAAGACAATGGTTTCAAACACTCCTCTGAAGTAGGGCTGTAGCAAGTACTTAGCGTTAGAGGTGTAGTTGGCACTGCGGCTGGGGGTGGAAGAGAACTCTATGCGGGTGTTCTTATGACCATGTTGGGAACACAGCTTTTTCTTATCCGAGACGAACCTCAGTCTGCTGACCAGCTTGGTTTTAGTGGTGTTCGACTGTATCTTTGCATATCGTTGGAGAGTTTTGGAGAAGACACTAGATCTGAATTTCTGATTACCGACAGTGTTTACGTGTAGCACGTGGAGGAGCACATTGTTCTCCAGCTCCACCACACAGCTACCTACATCTCTTAATGTTTCATTTGGTGTGTGGGGAGAGGATACATTACTCTGTGACAATTGACCATGTCTACCAATCACGCTTTGGTTACACTCTATGAGGTTCGGGTTTGTAAACCCAGTGAAGTGTGTCCTTGTTGCACTCGATGTCGAGGATCCAGAGGGCTGCCAGCCAGCAAAGGCGGGACATTCGCGATTCAGAGAGGCGGTTGACGGCAGTGACTGTGGATGCAACACGTCTGTTGGACATGGGGTCCGAGTCAAGCCGTGAGACGGGACTGTTTCTTGAAAAACGTTGTTTCTGATGGTGTCCTTTGCGGTGAGAGAATGGATCATGTTTACCGTGTACAAAAAGCGCAGCTCTAAACATGCTCGGACACAGGTTGAGGGAGTTCTGTGGTCTCGTAAAGAACAGTTGCAGGTTACACAGGAGGAGCTTTCGATTGCCAGCGTAAATTAACACCAAATGAGACCACAGTAGCTCAACAGCAATCTTAATCTCAACTGAAACATCAGGTGATTGACACACCTCCCCCCATTCAGAGGGAGTTGTAGTCGACAGGTTGTCTATCAGGAAGTTGAGCGTTTGGATTTCAAATACACAAACTTCGTCTTTTGACCTTCTCAAACTTGTCAGCCTAACAAGCAAAGCCTGCGCTGTCACCTTGGCTTGGTCGTGACACTCGGATAATAAGCACAACCTGCAGTAGACAGGTAGTAACTTTCCTAAAAAACGAACCACCGTTGGGCCGCTAGGCTTTAAAACTGAAAATTTCCCATGGCTTGGCTGCTGAAAAGTAACGTAGGCGCGAACTCTAGGAGACCAAATGGTGGGACCTGAGATCAATTCTCTGTGCTTCACTAGACACTCTATTAAGGCTTCACTGGCTAGCCTGCTCTCAGTCGCGTTGGCCGAATCCTCCAGCTCATCCATCAGGTACTGAAGAAAAATATCATATCTTATTATGTCCACATGCGGACCGGGGCATCCGACGGTGCGGTCAAGCAAAGGCATCCCCGAACGGTTCTTTGTGGCCACTGCTATTAAAGCGTGTTATGGGAAACTGCCTTGCTGGGAACAATGGAGTGAGCAGACGGGGATGTCTCAGAATGAAGACCGACCACAAGCAAAGAGACCTGCATTACAGAAGGACTGGAATGTGTCTGTCTCGAGAGAGCAACACTGTAACTCTATTGATGTCGAGTATCAACACCTATACTGTGAATTGAGGAATAAAGCACTCTCAGACATAAAGGCTCTGGTGAGAGAGCATGTAGAAAAACTGAGTACCGTCTCTGCCTCCTATGACTTCATGAACATATACGGAATGTGTTCCTTTGACACACCCAACATGACCAGGATTTCACACCAGCATCATAGTTGCAAATTCACCAAGATCACCTGTCCTGATGATAATTCTAACTCAAACTCCCTTAGACTCATCTCAGTCAGCGGGATTATTAATCCGCTCATCAGCGCACGGGTTGAGGACGGGGAACTCCAACTCAGTCACTGCGGAGAATCAGACTACCACAGGGCCACCGAAGAGTTTCTCCGACTAAATTCCCAAAGTAAAATGAGGGTACCGAGAGTGTATAAGGGCAACTTAGGGAGTTCAATTGGCAGCATGGAGAGTAGATTCATATTCACCGTGAGGGAGGATTTACACACACTTGGATGTGCTTATAGGCAGATTATGATGTTAGTCGAACTGTTACACTTGAACATGCTTCATTTCATATATTCTTAATGTAGTTTAAACTCAGTGACCTCCTGGAAATTGTGTGATGTGTAATAAAGAATGTAAAACTGGAGAACATTTTTAGCTCGGGTTATTTCTTTTACTTTATTTCTTTAGAACACCAAAGCACTACAGCAAAGCAACCACAGGGCCACCGAAGAGTTTCTCCGACTAAATTCCCAAAGTAAAATGAGGGTACCGAGAGTGTATAAGGGCAACTTAGGGAGTTCAATTGGCAGCATGGAGAGTAGATTCATATTCACCGTGAGGGAGGATTTACACACACTTGGATGTGCTTATAGGCAGATTATGATGTTAGTCGAACTGTTACACTTGAACATGCTTCATTTCATATATTCTTAATGTAGTTTAAACTCAGTGACCTCCTGGAAATTGTGTGATGTGTAATAAAGAATGTAAAACTGGAGAACATTTTTAGCTCGGGTTATTTCTTTTACTTCATTTCTTTAGAACACCAAAGCACTACAGCAAAGCAACCACAGGGCCACCGAAGAGTTTCTCCGACTAAATTCCCAAAGTAAAATGAGGGTACCGAGAGTGTTTAAGGGCAACTTAGGGAGTTCAATTGGCAGCATGGAGAGTAGATTCATATTCACCGTGAGGGAGGATTTACACACACTTGGATGTGCTTATAGGCAGATTATGATGTTAGTCGAACTGTTACACTTGAACATGCTTCATTTCATATATTCTTAATGTAGTTTATACTCAGTGACCTCCTGGAAATTGTGTGATGTGTAATAAAGAATGTAAAACTGGAGAACATTTTTAGCTCGGGTTATTTCTTTTACTTTATTTCTTTAGAACACCAAAGCACTACAGCAAAGCAACCACAGGGCCACCGAAGAGTTTCTCCGACTAAATTCCCAAAGTAAAATGAGGGTACCGAGAGTGTTTAAGGGCAACTTAGGGAGTTCAATTGGCAGCATGGAGAGTAGATTCATATTCACCGTGAGGGAGGATTTACACACACTTGGATGTGCTTATAGGCAGATTATGATGTTAGTCGAACTGTTACACTTGAACATGCTTCATTTCATATATTCTTAATGTAGTTTATACTCAGTGACCTCCTGGAAATTGTGTGATGTGTAATAAAGAATGTAAAACTGGAGAACATTTTTAGCTCGGGTTATTTCTTTTACTTTATTTCTTTAGAACACCAAAGCACTACAGCAAAGCAACCACAGGGCCACCGAAGAGTTTCTCCGACTAAATTCCCAAAGTAAAATGAGGGTACCGAGAGTGTTTAAGGGCAACTTAGGGAGTTCAATTGGCAGCATGGAGAGTAGATTCATATTCACCGTGAGGGAGGATTTACACACACTTGGATGTGCTTATAGGCAGATTATGATGTTAGTCGAACTGTTACACTTGAACATGCTTCATTTCATATATTCTTAATGTAGTTTATACTCAGTGACCTCCTGGAAATTGTGTGATGTGTAATAAAGAATGTAAAACTGGAGAACATTTTTAGCTCGGGTTATTTCTTTTACTTTATTTCTTTAGAACACCAAAGCACTACAGCAAAGCAACCACAGGGCCACCGAAGAGTTTCTCCGACTAAATTCCCAAAGTAAAATGAGGGTACCGAGAGTGTTTAAGGGCAACTTAGGGAGTTCAATTGGCAGCATGGAGAGTAGATTCATATTCACCGTGAGGGAGGATTTACACACACTTGGATGTGCTTATAGGCAGATTATGATGTTAGTCGAACTGTTACACTTGAACATGCTTCATTTCATATATTCTTAATGTAGTTTATACTCAGTGACCTCCTGGAAATTGTGTGATGTGTAATAAAGAATGTAAAACTGGAGAACATTTTTAGCTCGGGTTATTTCTTTTACTTTATTTCTTTAGAACACCAAAGCACTACAGCAAAGCAAAGTAAATACATTTGGTTGATACACACATGAAATAATGAGTACCATAATGACCATGAAGAGCACAAGTATATAATGGCTCTCATCAATTTGCATTACAAATATAAGAAAAAAAACACATGGTAGACAGGTAGTTAATTAAATCAAGGTTAACCACATATATTTTGGTTGATACACACATAAAATAATGAGTACAATAAGACCATGAAGAGCACAAGAATATGACATCTCTAAACAATTTGCATTACAAATATCAGAAAAAACACAGGGTACACAGATAATCAAGTTTGACTACATATATTTTGGTCAATCCACAAGTGCTGCTTAATACAATAACGATGATGATTATGATGAAGAGCAGAAATATATAATATCGCTCAACAATTTGCAAACATTAGAAAATACACTGGTTACACACAGCAAACTAAGATTAACTCGATGTGAAGCATTCAAAACTACACTCTCATTCAAAGTCATCAGAGTCAGACTCATCAAACACAATATCCATACTATTGTCAAATATTGTCAAGTCGGCATCGACTTTAACTTTCTTCTCTTCTAGGAGCTGGTCATCGATTTTCTCTGCAGCTCTTTTCATTCCGTTAGAGTCATTGCCTGTTGTGGATGTGGAACATGAAGCTGAAGTTGATCCCTCTTGGCCAATCACCTCGATGTTCTGTTTTTTAACAAGTGACAACAGTAGTCCCATGTCCTCTTCATTCAGCTCAGGGGCCATCATGTTGATGCGTTTTACATCTATCCTGGGCATCACACATGATACACTTCTCTTGATCCTCTCCACAATTTCTTCGATTTTTGTCTCGCCTTCTTCCGTGATACAGCTGAGACGCTTTCCCTTGAAGAGCTCAGTGTTGACACAGCTGTTGTTGAAAGCCTTCACATAGTAGTAACAACCTTGTCTACACAGTTTGAGACAGCCGTAGCTTTTGTTGTTAGTGTTGCTGTTGCTTGAGAACACCCTCATGGTAGACATCACCATCAGGGGGGCGTGGATCATAAACTTCTCATTAGCAAATAGAGAAGCAAACTTCATCGTCTTACCCGCCTCGCTTACCATCTGCACCCTGTTGTAGGGGACATTCTTCTCCGCCATGATCTTTTCAACCTCTTTTCTTGTGTCCCCGATCTTATTCAGCGACTGGCATATGTAATCAGGAATGTTGGGGTCGGTCGCTTGCAGCCACTCCATTGAATTCAGCTCGTAGGAGTTTACACGATTACCCTGGTTACCAAAGACTGGTCCTGTTAGCTTCAGCACCTCGCCATATGACGCTTCGAAGACATTGGTGCTTTCTTCGTCCTTTTGGTGTCTGAACTTTCCAGCCGTAGACAGCGAGATGACTTGCTTGCACAGAATAGTGTCATTCACCCTCGGAGCAAAGAGCAGATGGGCCAGCTCTGCGCAGATGAATCCCATGATCATCATTACCGTCTGTCTCATGGTCATGGCCAGGGTGAGCGTACACATAGGCAAGGCTCCGTTGGACAAAGTTAGTTGATACTTGCTGTTGATGCTCAGAGTCTCTTCGTGGAGCAGGCTGTTGTATTTTGGGTCTGAGCAGGGTTTCACGCACGCCACCTCTGTAAATTCGCCTGCATTAAACCAATAGTGATAGCGACCGTAAAAGAAGGAACTGGTCGTCACCCTGCTAACCCCCACAGGCTTGTAACTCGTGGCGAGTATGCTGCGTGTACTGTTTCGCTTGTCTTCCATCAGGGCATTGGTCAGCATAGTGTGGGTCATGGTGTCCTTCACAAACCCGTGAGTCACTGAAGTGAAGACACCGAGCCTCGGCTGGGCAGGCGGAGGGGGTCTCTTTTCTTCAGGGCCAGTGAAGACTCTACCGAAATAGAGAGTGTTGCCCTTGTCCTGTCCCATAAACCCGACCCCAGTGGCGTAGAGGCAACTTTCTGAAATCTTACGCAGCTCCAACATCAGGTTTGCACTCTGGTGACGAATCACATCTGAGAACACACTCATGGAACCTTTGATGGTGGCCATTATGGCCTCGGTCAACTCACTGTTGATGTGACAGGGTAACATGTTGGAGATTGTACCAAAAATGGCACACTGCATGTATGCCATTAAGTTATCGGACATCAGGTAGGAGCAGATCTTCAGTGCTCTATCTCCTGTATCCCCTCCCATCATTTTCAAACCAGAGCCCTTGACCATGAGCATCCTATCGCCCATTTGGGGGGCTACAAACCAAAGCTTTTTGGTTTCACTTTCTACAATGTTGCACCCCATCATACGTTGCAGTAGGCTGTGCTCAGTCCATCCGAGATTCACATCTGTCACGTTTGAGACGTCGGACCCCGCTGTGTCCAGTTCGTAACCAGTGAACAGCCTGTAGTATTTCAATCTTGCCTCTGGGGTATCCTGCTCGCTTGACCCTGATTCATTTTTTCTCTTCTTCTTACCCACCTGTTGATCATAGTGGGGAATGAACATGGGCTTGAGCAGAGTTGCAGCGCACAAGGGGTTGCAAAAATTTACCTCCAGGAAGACAGCGGATGCAATGCTTAGGATGGTGGCAAGGTCCTTCTCCTTAATACAGCTGCTTACAAATATAGCAAGCAGCTGAATCAGGTAGAGAAACAGCATGTGTTGAGGCTCTTCTCCGGGTCTGTGTATTATCTCGCTGTTTCGAAACTCATCAACGTCAAAGAGCTCCAGAAGCCTTCGCACTAAGGACAGAATCTCACCTACATTGTCTTTGCCGGGGCTGATGAAAACACGCGGGTAGGCATCAGATCCCCCCTCCTCTTTCGATTCTACATCTGCCACATCTTTGCACAAAGCCTCGTCAGTCAGGGTCTTTTTGTACAGCGAGAGGACAGTCTCCCGACTGAACAATTCACACAGACCCAGAAAGAGCGTTTTTTCAATCTCTGCGTCTATCCGAGGCACACTCTGCAAAGCCAAGAAGTAGCCAAGGTGTTCCGCGTGCACTTTCAAAACCTCCTCACCAAAGAGGTTAGGATAGTAGAGATGCAGCACCACGGGAGAGTCGAGGAGCACCGGAGCAAACGGCTTGACAGGGTATGGGTAGACAAAGACGGAGTCATGTGGTCCCGTTGTCAAGCAAAATCCATCCTGTTGCAGGCTTACTTGGAGTGTCTTAACAGTGTGTGCCATTCTAAACAAAAAAACTGTGGATCTAAACCGAGACTACAGACAGAGTTGGTCAAGGTGTTGACCTCCAGCGCAAAGATCCTGGGCTGTCACAAAGCTTACGGATTTTGTTTGGAGTTGTGGGATGAACTGTCTTCAGCTTTAATAGAGTCACAAGACACAAGTGTTGTGCTGCCGAGCAAGGAAGTGTTAGCTCACATGCAGGGACATGAAGCGATCATAAGACTTGCTCTCCTGGCTGACTTCTATAGGTACCAAAAAGAGGATATGGCTTTAAATGACACCGAGTGCACAGAGAAGTTGTGTAAAATCAGAGCAGAAGCATTGGGTTTTATAAGCAAGTGGCCACACCCCAAAGCCAAGACCGTTAATCAAACAGTAACCACGCTGAGCTGTGATTGGCCACCGCTACAGACGGGTCCAACAGAAGTTTACCCATCGAGTTTTGAATGTAGGAAAAAAGGGGAACCCGTGAAAAAAAATAAGAATGGAAAGAAGGAAAAGAATAAGATCAAGACCAAGAAGATAAATCTGGCTAAGAAGTCACAGTATGTTGGACAAGACAAAAATGGGGAAAATTCAGTAAAGTGGTCCAAATTAAGTTTCTCTACGCGGAGGAAATCGTACTATGACAAGCTGATAAGAGCCTTCCAAGTGGTGAAAACCATAGGCTACCCTATGCTTACACTCAATTCCGAATGGGGTCTGAGCTGTTTCTACAATCTAGCTGTTGCATACACTACAGATCAGCCGCTGGAGATGGCTGCGGCCTGTCTACCCCAACTGGGCCAAGCTGTAGACATCATCAACAATGAACATTTTCAGAAGTTGCGAGAACTGAGCCCAAAGTGTCAGATGCTTTTATATGCCGTGCTGAATTGTCTTATCAACTGGGTTGACCACAACCACAAGCAGATACTTATCACGCCAGGGCAACCCAACCCGCTGCCTCCTTGCAAGGAGGGGGACTTGAGATGTTCGAGGTGTCTCAAGAATCAGACCTTCCACTCGTCCGAAGTGAAAGGTAATCCAAGAAACATTGATGTTGAATTTGACTTTGAGAAAATGAAATTCGGATCTTCGTGCTGTGCCGCTCCCATGATAAATGTACCTCTCAGCACCACAGCTGTCAACACTTGCACGTTCACCGAGATGAGACAGATGTATTCCTCTTGTATGAAATGCAAGCAGCCTATTTTTTCAGAAGTGTTAGTCGATCCGGAAACACTCTACTCACGCTGTGTAGTATGCACTTCCAAAGGTTTCTGACGGGCTTAATTCCAACAGAGAGCGGTCCAACATGGAACTCTGTCAGAGAGGTGACTGGAGCTGTACAAGCCACATGACTGTGAACTTTGACGATGTAGAAGATGTAATGCAAGTAGAGTACACCTGGGTGCAAATGTATGATATCGAGAAACGGATTCCAATGTCTATAACCCTAACAAAGCCTGGTTTCGATGGGCTCTTCCGCATACCCGTACAGTCAGCTCTGACTGCAAGCGTGTTTTGTATTGTCCTGCGGGTTGTATTCACACAAGGTGGAGACAGCTATGGTCTTGTTACAGCAAAACATTTTTCTGACACACACTGTGACAGCAAGGGTCATAAGGTGAAAAGGATCAGCATTTTAGCCAGAGCGCCCTTAGCCTGGGTTAAGTTGTATACACCTCCTCTCATCGAAGCCGAACACCGGTCCTGTCCTTTCACAGGTAACATGGTCGGCGGTTACCAACCTGAGATGCTTGTCTCGAGGATATATGCCAGTATCAACCGTCACGTTCGCAACACCCTTGTATGGCCGTCACATACATCTGGCTCTACAGAAGGGGATTCTCTTGCCCTGGAAGTGTTAAGCAACACCTTGTCAATTATTGGGGCTCCGCTTGCGTTCAGGATCTTACATGAGCAGAGCAGGTTAACCCTGGAACGGTCGCGATGCCAGGGGGATGACAAAAAGATCCAAAAGATACCTGATCCGCGATACTCAGTGTGGGGAACATGTGTATTATGGGAGTGTGATCCTGACCTATGCACTGTCTCACGTAAAAGTGTTAACCAACCGGCCCGCTTACCACTAGCCCCTGGTTCAAAACGGTGGTTGCAAGTGAAGTTGACATATACAGGTTTAGAGTTTACCAGGTCGGCGGTGGGAACAGTTACAAAGGAAATCATACAGGCTCCCTACTGGGCTGTTATCCTCACAGCTCTGTGTAGCGGGGCTTTGGATCGTTGGTCACGTGAGCTAAACAACCAATCAGTTAGGTTAAGAGTTGATGGCCGTCTGCTCCTGAGTGACAGAGACAAGGCTGAGTTGTGCCAACGCTGTGGATATTCTTACCAATCATCACCAGTGGTCTGTGAGCCCGAACCAAAGAGAGTTTCAGCTGTATTGCAGATAGACAAGTTACTTCTGGGTCGATTATGCACCACTCTGTGCGCCACTGTGTATATTGATGATGCAACAGCCATCACAGCAGGGTCTGCGAGTAAAGAGACCCGGCTGCATACAGGGAAGGGGTGCGACCGATACTGTCTCAATCATCGCAGAGTCTACAGTGCCAGTCGAGAAGAAAAATGGGAAACAGAAAGGATGCAGGAAGAAGACTGGCAGGGAAGTGGAAAAGGAGAGTGTAGAGAAGGGGGAGAAGACAAAGCCCAAACCGACATCCAGTGGATACTCTCCCCGTGTAGGAAAACAGCAAGAACAAACGAGATTGCCTTGTGGTGGGAACATGGGAGTAGCTGCTACTGGGGACAAAAAGAAGAAGGAAACGAAGAAGAAAAATGGCAAAGATACAGATGGTCTGAAATGTTTACTGTGGACGGGAGGGCAAAACAAAAAAACAATCAAGCCAGAAATGAACCAAAAGCAACAAGAGAAAAGGCTGAAGAGGAACCAGACCCAGGTTGGTGGTCATGGCAGAAGGAATGTCGACAGCTACAGCGAGATGGTCTCAGACAAACAGTACACAAACACAGGTTTTGGGACCTCTACCTCTCTCGATGGCAACACAGAGAAGACGAATCCAGTAGATCCTCCACATCTATTGGATACTGGAAGCAATTTTCATGCCAGGCTCTTCAATATCATATCAAAACTATTCCCTTTGGGTATCAAGGTGGAATCCTTAGCATCTAGCAATCATCAATCTGAGCCAGGTGCAGGGTCGCCTTTATCTGATAACCTGGATGAGACCTTATTGACCATCGAAGCACTGAACAATAATTTTGAAGAGTTAGCTGTGTGGTTTGGATCGTTTGAGACTACAACAGCTCGGGATGTTATCGGGTTTGATCTGGCTATGGAATTGTTGGGCAGTTATGATCTTGTCATCAATAGACTGGGGAATTCCCTAAGATCAACATTCAGAGAGTGTAGTTTCATACAAACCCTACAACAGGTGAAACACGCTGACCAAGTTCTGACATACCTCCAAGGTATTCTAAAGGGAGACCACAGTGGTGAATTGAAAAATATATTTGACAATCTTTTGAGCGAGGATTTAATCTACCAGGAATTGTGGAAGACGCTGAGTGTTGAAACAAAATTTCCAGACGTCAAAAGTGTTGCTGATATGGAGGAGTCACTGAAGGTGCAATGGGACCTCTTACTGAAATCAGGACAGGCTGTCATTCAGATCATCAAGGCCCATGATAACCAGCTTGTCAGTGTAAGAAAGGAGTTTGAGAAAAAGCAGGATGAGGTTAAGGTTACTGAGGAAGAAATCAATACGCTGCGATGTGAGTATGAGAAAACCAAGAAAGAAGTGGCTGCACTCAAGAATATACAGTTGCATCTTACAAATGAAAAGAGTAGTATGTCATACTTGTACGACAAACAGATGAGGATGTGCACTATGAAGAGTGATGAAACCATCAACATGTTACAAGATATGTATAGTAAAAGTCAATGTCTGTATGAGAAGCTTAGAGGGGAGATGAGTGAAACCGTGGAAGCCCATAGAAAAGACGAGTTATGTTGGGAGGCCAACCTAAAGGACATGTGTATGCAGCTACAAAGTAAAGATGGTACAATTGAGATGATTCGGAAGCAACAAACTACGTCACAAATCAAGCATGAAAATGAGATGAGTGATCTGCTAGAATGTAATAAAGCATTGACTAGTGAAGTGTCAAAGCTGAAGAGCGATATGGTGGAGTCCCAGTGTGGCTATAGTGAAGAAATTGCTGAGGTCAAGCTTGAATTGAGTGTGATGGAGGATACTGCATTGAAGCAGGAGACCTTTATCAAGGAACTAAAGCGTATGATAAGCACACAGGACAAGGTGAACGAAGACCTCCGGGATAGATTGGAAACACTTGGTGAAGAAATAGACATTGTATCTAATTTGAATGAGACGCTGATCAAGTTTAAGAATGAATTGTGTGGGAAACTGTGTAATCTATTTGATGTCACAGTGGCTGACCCAGCCACCTTTGAAGATATGATCATAATTAAGAAAGATGTCTCAGTTGAAAGGATTAGGAAGGTGCTTAAACTAACTTGCATCCAGTTTATCAAGAACCAGGATGATGGTGATGATGATGATGATGATGATGACAATTGTATGGATATTGGTACCGGTCAAATCTTCAAAGAGTACGAAAGTGAGATACGTAAAGCCATAGGAACTCTGGATTATGAGCATATACCCATGGAGGTGAGTGTGAATAGACGACCGAAACCTTTGAAACCAGTAAGACGAAAACGACTCCCTAGCCACACTGTTTCTGTCACAAACGAGGAACCTGCTTATATGAAGCATGAATTGAATAAGGACCCTGTCAACTCTGAACATGGGCAAGGTGTGAAGATACATGTGAAGCTGGATGTTAAACAGGAAGAAGATTGCAAGGTGAAACCGCCAAAGGAACAGGGATCTCATGAAGATATAACCCACCCCGCCATGCAGTTACCAGTGCATGGTCATGCCAGTACCCACAGCACTGTTCACACATTTGACATTCAACTTGGTGAAAACGACGCCATTCTCATGACACCGACCCCAGTGTATATCACAGAATGCCTGCAGCAATTTGGTGATCTGAAAGTGATAAAACTAGGACATCAGACCCCAATCAAAACTCTATTGGGTGTAATGCAAGTTGAAGATTATGAGTCCACAGGGCTATCTGAAATCACACAGAACAGTTGCCATTGCTCAGAGCTGAAACAATTTGCAGAGAGGCTCAAGTGTAGCTTTTTTGTAGCTTGGACCCCAGGAGGGGGATATGAGTCATATGGACGTGAACACCAGAAGACCTGTTCATATATTATCATAGTACACAAACAGGAGAATCTGAGATCCTACCACCTGCTATCTATCAAAATCCAGAATTCCTACACCTATGACATGTCGAAGCTCCCTTTCACTGCAGAGATTCCGCTACCTCATCCTGTATTTCAACATAAATCAGATGGTACATGTCAAGGTCCTGAAGATTTCTCCAACCTCACATGTGAAATAGATACTATTGAAACTGCCAACCTTGTATTACATGGACGGTTGTAAACGAAACGTACAAAGACTGTGTTTTAAAGCATTTTATTTGTTGCACAATGGATGTTGCTGCAGATGTATAACTCATGTCAATTATGTACTATTTCAACACTCTTGAAACGTCTTCTTAGTATAGAACTGTTGTGTATTATGTTGTCCACTGTCAATAAAATGTCTCAACTCTTATTGTCAGTCTCACATGTTTTCCTTTAAATGGGGAGATGCTGATTCGAGCCAAGGTGCTGAAGAAATGAAAAGACTCAAGTCTGTTGATGTCGAGCGGGCGGGCGGGAGTGCTTACAACTGGAACAATTATCCAGCACAGTGTTTTCATGTATGTTGTTTACTATATAAACCATGTCATATGTTAAGCTTGTCGATATACAATTTCCCGATCTGCCAAGTTATCCATAGTGTTTGCTATCACCTCAAGAAGCACGTGAAGAGTTTGTGGAAGCATGGCTTCTACGCGCAGCCGTTCTTCTATGTGTAGAAAGAGAGCCAGAGAAGAGCCAGTCAGTGGTTGCGATGACTGTTCTCATTTGAAATTGATAGCACACATGAAATGTGAGATCTTAGACCTGAGGAAGTCACTTGACATGGAGCGCAAACAGACAACTGAAGCTGAACGTGAGAAAGCAGGGTTGAAGACTGTATGTAAGAGCCAGAAAATGGAACGTCTTGTATCCAAGGGAGAAGTAGAATTGGAGACCGATGCAACCAAAGCATCCGTCACGGAGGCCCATGAGCAAATGCTGCACGAACTGGAGTTGTGTAAGACGGAGCTTGAAACTACAAGAGATGCTCTCGATGAAGCATGTGAAGAGCGAGAAGCACTGAGGATAAAGCTGTCAGAGAGCCAGACTGTCAGGTTCCACAAGCCATCGGGAGCAGCCGAGGCAACGGCATCCGCCAAAGAAAGTCACCCTCAGTTAGACTGGGTTGGGAGACACTACCTGGCGGTGTCTCTGCCAAAGGATATCATGTTTAAACCTGGTCAATCTGTTACTCCAGTTGGGGTGTTACAGAAGCTGTTTGATATGAGGGTAGGTGATAAACTCGCAACAGGATTCAGTCTGCTGTTGGAGAACATAAACATCATGTTCTCTCAAATGGAACCGGAGTGGTATGCAAAACACTTTGGCTTCTGCAGAGCACACACACACGGCAATAAATACAAGTCAACCGACAGGCTGGACACTGAGGACTTTGCATGGCTACTGTTTGAGTACAGGGCTCATGCTCCTCTGATTGAAGTGATGGCAGTGCACCAAAATGTTCTAAGCAGCACAGGGAAGGGAGGGGTGACAACGGTTGCTCTGTCAATTAGTAAGAACTTGTACAGTGCTTATGTCACTATGTTCAGAGACACGGTCTCCAGGGGCTCAGAGAGTTTTGTGAGTTTACGCGAGAGAGCTCTGCGTGTGCATAAGGCACAAGGTGTTGTCTATGTGCCTCTCACTGCAGACTTAAAGGGAGAACAGAGTGAAGGTTCACACTCTGTCAAGAACAGAGTTCTATGCTCTGTACTGGAAGGGATTGAAGTACCACCCCATATCAGCGGCACATCAGCATGCGGTGATGTAGACAGAGTATCTAAGCAAGACCCACTTCGGTTGGAGCAGTCTCTATCTGCTTTTCTGAAACGCCGAGGTTTACAGGGTCAGACTGTGAATCAAAGTAATCAGGGGGACGTCCCATTCAAGACATCTATGACAAGCCAAATGACAGGACCTCTTAAAAGGCAGGTTCTATTCCATACACCTTTGTCAGAATTTTAGGTTAGTATTTAATGGTGTACTCAAGGGGGTGGGGGGAGAAGTAGGGAGAATTTCAGGTTAGTATTTAATGGTGTACTCAAGGGGGTGGGGGGAGAAGTAGGGAGACAGTTGGAGAGATACAGTCAACCCTACATAGTCATGAGTGGAGAAGGGTCGACCAAGCAACGTGATCTACTGTTAGAGGATAGAGGAAGAAAAAGACGGCGAAATGGAGAAGAGGAGGAGGAGGAGGAGGAGGAGGAGGAGGACCTGCAAACTAAAGCTTTGTTAGCTATGTCTCGATACTGCCAGGAACAATGGGTGAGGAAAATGGTAAAGCTGCACATGTGCCGGGGTGAGCGTATGAAACTGGCTCTGCTGAGCGGAGATGCTGGCTGTGGGAAATCCTATGCTATATCAATGCTGGAGAAGAAGCTGAGGAGCATGAACATCAGCGTTGTTGTGAGTGCAATGACCAACAAGGCAGCTGGCACTCTGATGGTGTCAGGATCATTGGAAAAGGTCTACACATTTCACAAGATGATGGGGTTCAAAAAAGAATTGTTGGACAACAAGCTTTCTCTTGAGGACTTTACAAAACAATACTACAAAGTGCACTGGAATGCAATTTCTCATTACACTACACTGCACCAGTCTGACTTCCCAGCTGAGCGTACTGAATTGATCGGACGACACTCTTGTAGAAAACCGAGACCAGAGTCTTGTGCGGTGTGCAGTAAAATGTTCGAGCAGCTGAGGGTGTCTAAGAATGCAGCGCAACTGGCCCCCATGGAGGACGCTCCTCCATTCGTGGGGGTCAATGTGCTGATTGTAGATGAGTACGGTCTGATGAATTTGGATCTCTTCGAAAAGATGTTGTGCTGCCTGACTCTGTTCTACGGACCCGGTAAAGGCCCTCTGATAATCTTCTCAGGCAGTGTCTCGCAATTGCAGCCCGTGGGCTCTTCTTCACGCATTTGGGAAAGTGAACGCTTCGAAAGACGCCTCTCTTCTTCAACTCCGCTCTTCGTGAACAGACGGCAGTTTAAAGACCCAGGCTATGCAGAGGCTTTGACGTACCTCCAGTTCAATACGGTTACAAAAGAATCGCAGCAAATTTTTAAGAGCCAGGTTTCTATCTCTGAGCACAACGTCATGAACCCAGACTATGAACCTGAGAAGCTGCGGATCTTTCACCGGGACGACCAGTTGACTGCATACACCGCAGCATACTTGAAAGGGGTGAACAAGAGCACTTGTGTTGGTGAAAAGTTTCTCAGCGTCACACAGAGTCACGTATCATCCAAAGGACCAAGCGCCTGGTACGAAGTGATGAAGCAGGCTGCTCAGACATTACCCAAGCTCTTCTCAGTGCCTAAATACCGTCAAGGGATCCGCTCTACTGAAAGAGATTATCTGAATATCGACAGACTTTGGACAGGTTGCAGGGTGCGAATGATTTGGCACATGGACTTGAACGGCATACAGGTGGTGAACAGAAAGAAATTGATGTCGCCATGTGGCTTGTTGGGCGTGCAACGGAAGACACAGCAGAAAGTCCAGTCGACCTTGGATGTGGAAGGGGTAGTGCAAAAGATCAATTTCAACCGAGAGACCCGATGTCATGAGTTCTATGTGAAGGGGGATCAGAGTGGAACCTTGTACAAGGTCAGTCCTTCCTCGTGGAACTACATGAACTGGACAGTGACTACTCACCCACTGGCCTGTTTGTTGGCCATGAACACTTATGATTGCCAAGGCTCCACCGTACGTGGGCAGGTGTTCTATCACCCACCCAGGTGTTTCTCCATGTCACCGATAAAGGCCTCGGTGTACGTAGTACTCACTAGGGTGGTGAGGAGAGAGAATCTACAAATGACAAATTGTAACTTTGCTGAGAAGATCGGTACTGTGGACTTTTACAATCATAGACTGGTGGCCTATCGCAAAAGGGTAGAGATGAACTATTCATCTTGATGCGTCTAAAACCCCGCTAGTCATCAGGCCCTACTTCATCCGACTTTCTCTGGGCTACAACCACATATGAAAGATGAGGAGTCGGGGTGCAGCATGGCACGAGCTAACACTGGAAGAACTGATAGGTCTCACATCGTCCATGTGTCTGATGGATCTCACTAAAGAATATGATAAGAAGCCTAATCGAGTGCAGCTGTTCATCAACAAGCAATGTTCCACTACAGAGCCGAAAGTGGGTCTCACACCACCCTGGGCATGTGCACAAGATGATCTCAATTCGTATATCATTTTAAGGTGGTGCCCTTGGTTTTCACAGGCATTTGGCGTGCTTTCAGAAGCAAATCTCAACATGCTTACAGTCAGGTTGCTGAGGCGCAACAGCCAAGAAGGCCCAATCCTTTTGGAATTACTTACAGCGACATTGCTCGTCCTCAAGCTGCCCAACGTACCCTACTGTCCGACCTGCCAAGATTTATCTTTATCAGAGACTTTTCTGTTCAGCAGTTGACTGATGATTGCCTATAGTGGCACATTGCTTGCCTGCCTGCCTGCCTCTCTGCCTGCAGTCAAGATTACCCGAGTCTCTACCTCCCAGTTAGTCATCAGCTACTATGTCATCCAGCAGAGTGCACGGGCCGATTCCCGTTTACACACACAGTCTGAGTGAGCGTCAGAGAGCTAATGTGGATCGGCCCTATGGGTGCTACAAATACAACTCGGCTAAAAACTACCTACCTGGTGGCATGTTCCACTTTGTCAAAGATACAGATTTGTACGTGCCTACCCTACACGGATTGACAGCTGACTACATTAAAGACCTAAAAGAAGTGGCAGTCTGCACCGCCAGCAGCTCCATTGCAAATAGGCCATTCCTCAACTCCCCTCACCTGTACGAGGTGGAGCTGATTAACACGGGACACGAATCCCTGAAGCAGGGAGACCGTTTCACAGTCCAACTCCCCAACCAACAGGATGTGGCTTCTCTTCAAGAGACCCACGCCGGTTTGGGCTACGACACGTTGGTCAACAATGACATCTGGGGAGGGGTACTGGCTACCAGAAGAGTGAATTGTGAGTTTGGCGGAGACCCCGTGGAGGAGGTGATACAGGCTATTAGACACGATCCTGACTTCGACATATTTCAACTGATCTCACCATACACGCCGCAGAGCATATTGTCAATGATGACGTTGGTGGCAAATGGGGGTGATTATCACAAAGTTGACGATGTGTTGAGAAAAAGCGCTGCCTTAGCCGTCGTCAATGACTTTAACGCTGATACAATCAGTGCTATAGTGGACGACGAGAGTGTGAAAGACTTTCTGAAGACTGTTGTCGGGCATGCAATGAATATCGTGGAAAGTGTGCAAGGTTTTGCGGGAGGACAAGTTGTAAGAGCCTGCCAAGGTTATAATATCAGCACAGTAAAGACTGGTGACAGATTCATGGCCCAGCTCAACATGAACAGATGGCTTTCGTGAGAGGATGTCGGATACTTTACACTCCGTATACTCTGTGTTGGTGTATTCTTCTCTTACCCTGTATTACCATTCAGTATGTTCATATCATTGTAAAATAAAAAATAAAGACAATCTGCAGTGTGTGTAACCTCTACCCTATTGCAAAATAAAAATGAAAATTACAACCATTTCGTGAGGAAGTATTTTTATTTTCTATCTGGAGCTAACGGCATCACTCTGAAACCAGATCCACTAATAAGTGTTTCGGAGCCACGCTAAATAAAGCTGAAGTAAATTCTTCAGATGTGGAAAGAGGAGTCAGTGTCAACTTTTGAGATGTGGCTTAGGGAGCTGAACAGTATATTACATCTGGAGGAGCTCAGATGTCATTTTAAAAAAAAAAAGAAAAGAAAAGCACTCCACAGCATGTTTTGCTTGAATCTTTATTTAGTAACAAACATGAGGGCATAAAAACAAAGGTTACAATCAAAAGACAACAATATTCAATCCAATAAAACTTTCTTTTTACGCTCAGGGTGAGCAAAGGAGATCTTTTTAGACTTTCTGAGACCTTTAATGTCATCCTTATGTGTGTGGTGATGATGGGAGAAGTTGACCGCCTTCACTTTATCACGCCACATCCTTGCCATGGCAGCTTCGTCAAGGTCAGACTTCAATCTACTGAAGATACCGGGGCTAATGGTAGCTTCAGTTCTGGACATTGAACTGCTCACAGCTGGGAATATTGTGGTTAAGTTGTCGACTTGGCTGTCAGCAGCCAAGTACTCGTCTCTCGAAGCCCCAGTGTCGACAGCCTGAGCGCTCACATCTGGTGGGGGTGCGGTTGAATTGTCCATCAGGCTGTTGCCAGCAGAGTTGTTGTCAGCTGGAGCACTATCCTCTTTCCCAAATGCGATTGTCATCCACCATTCATGTGGACGTGGCTTGTGAGTACTCTGTAGGAGATTCACATGTTCCATGTCAAGCCACCAACTAGCAGCCTGTCGGTCTCCAGGAGGTTCCTGAAGTTGTTGCTCATCAGTCGTGTCTTTATCCGTCAAAAGCTTCATCCACCAGCTTTCATTCTCATGACAATTCATTTCTCATCAATTTTGTGTCCGTCACTCGACCGAGAAGTTGGTGTGGAAACACAGTCTGGTCAACCATAGGAAGATGTTCAGTATTACCAGTGTGCATAGGATTACAGTAATAGACTGATCAAGGCGTTCCACCAGTGAAACAGAGTGACTCTGTCTTGAGTTGTCCTTGGGCTTTCTTAATGGATCTGGATGAACCATGTCATTAAGCTCACTATTGACACCGGTGGCTTTTTTTTTAAATTTACTTGGTGAAAACAAAAGACTTGTTAGTTTAACATCATCTGGCCAGTTCTCAAAGTTACCCAGTAGATGATATAAGCAGGGGCGCCGAATAACAGAGGTGATGTGTATGATAAGGGAAGTAGAACGAGATGGGCCGTATTGTACAGCAGCAGACACGACGTAAAAGTGCACCAGAAGACTGGTGCTGGTTGGTATTGGTCGTAGCAGTTAAATAGTTTCTGCTTCCCTTGTCCAAAAGCTCGACTGTAGGAGGCTTCAATGTTGACAGATTCAGCTTGTCTCTCCTCCCTGTAAAGAGCTAACACTTCGCCTTTGCTGGTGGTCGACAGGGCCATATACTGGTGACGCCGCGTTCTCTCGAGTACGATGTTGAGTTTCAGGCACACATATGATGTCAAAGATTTCACAGCTGCAACCAAGAAGATCACCTTATATCCAGCTAGCCAGACTGAGTTCCTCGGCGTCAGATCACCTGTCACCAGGTTATATGACAAGTATGAGACAGTAATACATAGAAAAAATAACCGGACAGCTTCGCAATGAGATGACATGACCTCAATAAGGTCTAAATAGTCTGACAAAACCAATTGCATTAATCCAGACAAAGGCAAACGTGGTCCATTTTAGAAGCGGTAACAGAGACATTCCTTGTTTGTCCAAACGTTGCATTTGTGAGACCATAACCTCTGTGCCATCGCTGCTGCATAATTTGTATACCAACCAAGTTAGAATGTAGGTGGCAAGGAACAACATCAACATTAGGACTTTATGAGCAATCGTTACGCCTGCCATCGAGTCGACCATTGTGCTGGTATCACTGCGAGAGCCTCGTCTCTCTGAGCTCAGGAAGGTGAGAATGAAACCTGTGATTAATGTGATGCACACCGTGAAAGACCATAAGGCTCCCAGCAGACCCAATGTCAACAAGTTCCATAACCTGATTATGTGCAGATATAGAGTTGCTAAAACTATCACGCCTGAGATAGCCTTGAGCAGACTGAAAAGTATAACCTTGACACGATGCACTTGCAGACAGGTACGATTGAGCCAGCATACAACGGGCGGTAAGTAAAGCGGATGAACGTTTCTAGTCGTCATTGCCCTGTTCAGAGAGGCGAACATGATCAAGTCTTCATCGGGTATACATTTTCTTGGTAACATATTGTATTGGGAAGTCCAGATGGAGACGTTCAATATACGTATACACACACAGTGGGGAATATGGTCTTTGTTTATGTATAAATAACAAAGACACAAATAGATGACACTGTCTACCACTATGCTTGCTTTAACAATCTGGCAGAGTCTCCTGTAACACCAGCCAGTGTTGTATTTTGAAACTTTGAGACCGTCTCCTGTCCAATGACAATCATTCTTTTGAATATCTTGTGGTTATAATAGCGCCAATTGCAAAACCCATTGCACCGGAAAGTGTTTCCTGCATCGGTCCCAATATGCACATAGTAGCAGTCGTGGCTGTTTTGCAGATGGTCAAACAGTTCCTCCTCATCAGTAGCCCAGATGAGACCTAGTGTCACACCTCCTCTGTCATCTTTTTCAGTGGACTGCTTTCCAGTGGAGGGCTTAGATTTTGCTATCAGGTATAGCTTCTTCGGGTGAACAGAATTGTTTCCTGGAACCGTGGTGTTTTCTACTTCACCTGTGTGGTAGACTGTGCCTGACATTGACGCAATAGAGCCAACCAACTGTACGACTTGCTTGATCAGAGACGGTTTTGACACAATACAGTGCATCACGAACCACAAATGTTCACTGCGAACAGGTATGTTCTTGAGCGTGATCTCTGTCACATTGGAGACCACTGTCAGGTGACGCTGATGATTAGTGTTCCAGCCTTCCTCACAACCGATCATATCGTGAAACCGACAGAGAGATTTGTTCCACTCTGACACAAATGTGTGGATGGGGATGGCGGGGATAAAGAGCTCCTCATTCCCGGCATAGTTGCTTATACAAGTCTTGGCTATCAAAGAGCTACCCTTTGCAATGTACGTATTGTAGAGGTCAACAATCGACGAGAATTCCTCCGAGTCACTGATGAAAGGCATCACTCTGATGCACACATCACCAACTCTGGGATAGCGTTTTGCAGTGGAGGCAATCAGTTGAGACAGTACACATTTGAAGTCTAAACTGCCTAGGGCTATGTTGTTCCGTTGCCCCTTACACAAGCTCAACCCTGAAAGTATAACATCTTTGCACTCATTTTGAATCTCGCGGTTCCGATCAGTCCCTTGTCGGTGTGGCACCACGGCTTCTTGATTGAGCATGAAACAGATGGACTTTTGTGAGGTCATAGCGGCTGTGGAGTCAGTGATCTAGAGTCAGATCTAACCAGATCTAACACTGGACTGTGTGTGTGTGTGTGTGGTTAGTGCCTTTCTGCTAGGCACGTAAACAGTTTACAACCAACACATCCCACTTGCACCAATTATCATTGAGTTAAATGAAATAGAAACAAACACATTTAGATCTAGGAATGGAACAGAGAGCTTTATTTGTGTTACATTGTTTTGTGTGTGAGGACAAAGGCATTACACAGAACGAAACACTGCTTTCACTTCTTTGTGACAACTGCAGAGATGAAATCTGCTACAGTAGGTGTAGAATTGAGAGGGTTGTTGCTGCAACCTGCGGGTAGAACATATCCAGCTTGTTGTTTTGTTGTCACAGACATATTGACTGACTTTTGCGTCAAAGGCCCCGTTGTGTCCCCGTTGCCATCTTCAGTGTCCATCGAGACTGCTTCGCCGGTGTCGTCGGTTGAGCACTTGATATGCTTTGTAAGTTCACGCAGCTCTTTTGTCAACTTAGCGATGTCGCTGACATTGTTGTGATGATGATGAAGATCACCAGCATCATCATCATTCGGTTGTTTGCGCACACGTTTATATGGGGTGTCTCTCGCCAAACTCTGCAAGGTGTCCACATCAGAAGGGTTGGCAGAGGACAGTTGTGACATCAAAGTGCGCTGCTGTTCGAGTATCACATCTCTCATAGTGGTCTTTATGAAATCAAGCATCTTTTCTTGGTCTTTCTGGGAAGCCGTTTGTCTCTCCGATTCTGCCTTGTTATATTCCATCGCTATCTTTCGTCTCTGCTCCTCTGTCAGAGAGCCCAGCTGAAATGTGTCAGGGTTCCATATACTGGAAGGGTTGTAGAGAGTGGACCACGGAAAGAAGCCTTGCCTTGTCTGCTGATGAAATGTTGAAGGATTCAGCATTTGAGGTTGTGTAGGATGTTGTTGCAACATCGGGACCGCCTGCATGATGCCTTGTAGACCTTGTAGACCTAGCTGTGTGTGTGACTGCTGCTCTTGTGACTGCTGCTGTAGCAGAGGCTGTTGCTGTTGCTGTTGCTGTTGCAAAAGTTTGATCAAATTATCGACTTGGGTCTGACAAACGGACATTGTATCTTTTGTCAGTTCAGGTTTGGGTGTAAGAGTATGTCCTGTAGCATCTATTACCTTGGTGTTTGTATATTCGTGAGTGGGTTTATCACCGGCACAGAGTTTAGTTTTCACACCGGTACGTCTGGTGAAATCCTTGGCTCCTTGCAATGTGAACAGTGTATCCAAATCACTTGGACATTTTAGTGTCTGAGTTAGTACACTGTTCTGAACCTTCATTGCCTCTAATACATCCTTCAGCATTTGCAACTCTGAAGCTTGCTCTAACATGGCTTTCTTCAAGGACGCAACAGTCTCTGTGATACTCTGCCTCTGGGAGTTTTCATCGCATGCATCTGGGGCAGAGTTGTTGTGAAAATCCAAAGTAGCAGGGCTCTCAGGATTGGCGCCTGCATCGAGGACCGAGTCCTTCAGTGTGGAAAAGCCCATCCTTGTCATAATCTTGGTTAGATCATCAGCTGTAACTACTGTACAAAAGCAACCTGGCCTCATGGGCACAGAGACCAAACTACACTCTTCTGTGACTGGGCCAATCTTGTTATCTCCCACCGTGCCTAAGCTGAAGCCCATGCTCATCTCAGGCTTAATGATGCCTTTGGTGTAGTCGGTGTCATCGCACGCGACACAGCAGTAGAGGAAGGTCTTGTCAATCGACCTGCTGTGGACGTGCCAGTAACACTGCACTTGACCGAGATCTCTCTTAACGTTATGTAGAAACACAGCCTTCCCGGGTTGCGGGTGACATGCTCCAGAGTAGGACATGTCATTCTCCACAAGGAATTTTTTCCTTGAGTCTGGGTAGACCTCGTCCTGTGACATCCCGAATACGCTACACATACCCACGAGGAACGTTGAACTTCCGCGAGAAATGATATTGGCCAGCGCCTCATTGTAGTCGTCCTCATTGGTATCGTAGCATTCTTTGCAGAATATGGGCACAAATACAGACTGGTCTGAGCGTAGAGCCCCTCCGGGGTAATCGCATCTGTCTGCATAGTCCACTAGAGTCATGTTGGTCATGTTTATCACAGCTCTTATATCGTCATCGGTCGACACTTTCACAAAGGCACACTGGTCGTTCGTGGAAAACAGGGGTCCTACCCCTGACCCTCGGCTCACCAAGGGTGTACAGACATGTGAAGACATTGTTGTGACCGCTGTGTTCAAAATCCACGACGACGACCACGACGCAACGGGCTATCTTTCAGTGCTGACCTTTTTTCTTCTTCTTTTTTTTTTTTACTCGAAGCGTTCCACCTTGGTATTGAAACTCAGATTATCTCCCCAAACAAACTCCTTGTCAAACTCGATCAATTGCTGAAGAGCACGACTAGAAATGTGTCTCACATTCTCCACTGTGAAATAGGGAGGAGTGCAGGTGAATGGGAAACAGTGACCGTCGCCATCTGTCGATGTGCGCGTCAGCTCCAATATTAGTTCTGACAACTTCACGGTCTCTGACAACCGGAGGTTTAAAACCCCCCGTAAGTAAGCCCTAGTCTTGATGTCGTCAAAGTTGTTCCCTCGCACAGATGTAGACAAAGCCTCTTTACACCATTTACAATGTGGACTGTTTACAATGACAATTATGTGCTTGCAACTCGTACGGAATACACAGTGGCTACCCCAACGTAAGCCTGGGCATGATGCCACAAGTCCTCCGGTCACTGTGAATTTATCACTCTCCATAAAACCAGCCACAGCCTTCGCAAAGTTTCGGTTTGCACCTTCAACCAAAGATGAGTGGACGTGATGTCTTTCCAACTTCATGTTGTTCGTCCGCCTCTGCCCCTGCTTCTTCTTGTTCTTCGTCTTCATCATCATCTTCTTTTCCTCCATCTTACTCTCAGCAGCTTTCATCATCAGCTCAAACTGTTGATGCTAGCCTCACAGAAAGACAACCCAAGAATAGTAAGAGGGTTAGGGGGATGGCCGATTCGGGTGAGGTAAATGAAAAACCTCGTAAGAAGACTGTTAAACTCTCTAACAACCCGGGTCTGCCGTTAGACAGACAAACAAATGCTATTGCTATTAGTAACCCTAACACATCCCACAATAATGGGTTTCCACGCGCCTCAAACCCCAGAGATGATCCAAACCAGGGTTCAAGGATTTCATCGATCAGAGGTTATTCCTCTGCCATGGCAGCCGATGATATATTCCATATGTTCCCCGAACCTCAGCAGCAACCTCCACCACCACAACAGGGGTTTAGCGAGATCAGCGAGGATGACCACTTCATACAAAAACAGTTCCCAATGTTGTACATGAACCTAAATGCTCAGCGGCACCAGTCCATACTCGAAGTTCAATATGAGACTGAGGGCACTAGCTGTCCCTTGTGCAAATTAGACAAGAATACATTGGATTCCATTAAAGTGCTAAAGCCCCATGAAGTCAAGGCTTTTCTAGACTCCTACAACCATAGGTTCACAGAGGAGCAAGTCAATATTCATCTTGCTCACACCATGAGGGACGACAGTTTCATCGGGGTGATGCAGACCATGTCTGTGGACCTCATTGGCAAATCATACTCACTTGCCAACCATGCTTCGCAGCACATTATGAACCGTGTCAAAACACACATGGGCAGGCTGCTTTTAGTCCCAGACCAGGATATGGCTAAGGTTCATAATGATGCCGTTAAACAGTTCATAGGTTTAACATCAACTTGTCAGGCACTGTTGAAATATAAACACAATGATAACGAAGGAGTTCCTGCGACCAATCCTCTGTTGTAACTTTTCTTGACCAACAACAAGCTACTATACAACTTAATACTTCATACCTTCACTAAGGATGTTGTCGTGGTGGAATAAGTTGTAAACTTAAAAGCAAGTGTTTGTCCGAGCTTCTGATTTGAGTCACACCGGCACATCCAGTCACACACCATGAGACTGCTAATAGCTCTCTTGTTCTCACGGCTCCCTTATCTGAGGGGCTCTCCCAACTACAATCCTTACGGCTACGCTCCCTATGTTTGGGTCAGAGTCAACACATGTAACACCTACAACGGCTGGTGTCAGGGCTTGAGCCGCAGCGGCTTCGCTTTGACCGTCAACAGCTACAACCGCACGAGTGACATGTGTACCCACTACTGCCCGGGGACGATTTATGCTCACTGGACACCGTTTCAAGACTCGGCGGTGGGTGATATTAAAATGTATGAGACTGAGGGCTACATACTAGGCGCCTACGTGAGGAGATTAGACAGGTCGTCGTGTCTCAAGGTCCCTGGTGGGTTCAAGTGTTCAGACCGCATTGTCACAAACACCCCCCTGAACAGGATATCTATTCTACTTCACGCCAACCCCAGTAACAGAGAGTATTACTTCAACAAAGACCCACTGTCCGACTGTGGACCCGATCCTCAGTGTGCCGCTTTCAAGCTGCTGAGGAGAACTCTATATGCACCCGCTGAAAGTAGACAGTGGCCAGAGACGGACGATGTCCTGACCATCCGAAACTCTCCTTACGCCTGTGTGTTATCTTATGTGGGTATCGGTGACACTGAAAACATCAACACTTGTTACACACAACTTGGGGACAACTGTTTTCTGTCAGAGGGCAACAGGTTCTGCATAGGAAATTCCAGAAACCCTCAGCTGGGCATAACTAATGCAGACAGCGGAGCCTCAGCCCCCATTGCCATTTGCGAGGTGTCAAGCTCACGGAGGTTAAAGGATAGGGATCCAACTTACAAACCCACTGCAACAGAGATCAGGGACTTTCTCATCCCCTCTTCCTGTGACGCCACCGTTCTCGCCTTGGACCGAGCCGTCTACAAGCCTCACTACTTGTCGGTCGAGCTAGATGTAGCCACTTTCTACACTGTAGCCGACGCCGGCCATGTGATAATGAAGGTCTCTTTCGACGACTGCCTCGTGCCAACGCCACCCACGAGCCAAGATTTTCCCCTGGTTATCAGTACAGTAGCTGAAACACTATCCAAAGTCAGGGTCTCCACTCACTCATCCGCAATCATGTTAGACGCCACTAACTGGGGCAGGACCAACTGTTATCAGAAAACGTGGCGAGGAACAAATTTCACTAGAACCGCCGCGACTCTAGCTTCGGCATTGATCAGAGAGGGAGCTTCGAAACTCTTTCTCAGATTACCCAAATCCCAACGGCTCTTGAACGACATCGATTTCTCGCAGTTGGCAGCATTCGAAGCTTTTGTCACACCCCAGGGGGTGGTTGACATGACTCGAGCTGGCCACTGTCAGAACATGTGGACGGCCCCCAGCAGCAGTGGGGCCGGACTACTCCCGTGGTATCATGTCCTATCTTTTGACGCTGTTGAGGCAAGGCGTTCGAGCTAACAAGGTGATCTTCACGCTGTCTCTCACGGGCGGCTTGAAAATCAGCCCGCTCGAACTCGGAGATTCTCAGCAGCAGCGCGAAATCACAAGCGAGCTCTCACTGGCCGACATGGAAACGAACACTGTGCTACAGTGCGAGGAGGACTTCAACACCAAATGCTGCTCAGGCTCTAGTGTCACTGTGTGGGCCAGGGATGTGCTGGTAAACATGACTGTGACATCGACCTCCTTCGAGACGCTAAAGCGTTTTCCTGAACTCGTAGCAGTCACATTCGGCATCAACCAGTTTGTCATAACACCAGTAGATTCTGATTTCAGACGAGGCCTTCGATCTAATACCCCCGCAATACTTGGTATCACGTCGGCCGTGCACAGGCTACGTGACTGGAAGAAGCAGGAAATAGCTGCAGGCATATCCACTGGGGCAACTGTTCCGCAAGGCAGAAACAAGCGCCAGGCAGCCTCGGATGTGCACATGTCAGGGTTGTTGAAACTGGACAACATCGTCGTCAACATCCCTGAAAGCAAATACAAGGATCCAGCCTCCGGCGCCAAAAATTGCCTGGACCCCCAGTACAACATAGGTTTAAGTAACACAGTGCTGTGTCCGGGACTCATAGCAGCTCACGGGGCGCTGGGGATATTCAAGGAACCTTACAAGGAGATGTACAGCACCAGCTACGATAAGATCTACATAGTCAATTTGTACAAGCTGGAGTCTTGTACGCCGGGTCTACCCGACAAAAAAGCCTCCGTTACCACGAAGCCTCCTCAGATCGCAGTCAATATCAACACACTCGTCCCCACGACCGACCGCAACCACTACATGGTAGGTATCCTTGACTCAGAACACGTAGTGGAGTACGTGCCTCCTGTCAACAAGGTGTGCAGCGCCTCCAACACTGGGGAGGTCACCCACAGCATGAACTTGGTGTCGGTGGATGACGGTTACATGATTGACAAACCGGTGGTTGAGGCGGACCACGGGGTGATAGTCAAACCTGTCGAGGCTCTGTATTTTGTGTCCAACTTCACTCCTGGCATAGACTACATCAACCTCAACGTGAGCTGCATCAATTACGATGTGAGCGCGCTACGACCCTGTCTGATTTCCATATGTGGAGGCGACAACAGTTGCAGAAAAGACTACGGGCGGCTGTGCAACTCTGCACACGAGATCATCAACGATGCTCGCAGAGCTGGAGGGTTGATGAGGCAAGGTTTAGAGGAGCTCGCTCTGCAAGAGAAGAAGGCTAGGATGTACGAGCTACCCGACAGCGCACCCTTTCCATGGCTCGATAACCCAGCCGTAGGAAAGAGCAGCGGCAGAGGCAGAAGCAGGGACAAAAGGTTCATTGGGGCGTTGATAGGAGCGGGGGGGCTGGGGTTAGCGTGGCACGTTTCCAATAGGGTGAATGGTTTGGAGCAACAGATGGACTCCATGCAGAATGAATTTGTAAAATTTGGGAAAGGAATTGTGGAAGTGAGTAACAAACTTGACACCAAAATAACCATGGTCAACGGCAGGATTAATGACCAGGAGGAGAAGATGAAGAAGAACAACGAGATCATCAACGGCAATTTCGCTATCATGAGAGACGCTATGATGAGAAACACAGAGGCAGCTATTCGTGACACCAACATCAAGTTCTCAGTTATGGCCAGTTATCAAATGTGGTATGCTGAGATGCAGAGCATCACCCATCAGATGATGCAGGCTGCCGTGCACACCAAATTCATGGCCAGAGGAGTGGAGAACTGTTTGAGGCAGATAGCATCAAAGCGATCGGGGAGCTGTCCCAGTGGCATGACAGTCATGCAGAACCACCCCGGTCTGTCAGAATTCCCGACTGTCGGGACAGCCCTTTACAAAGACAGAAAGCTATTCATAGTACACTCTATCCCTGCGACAGTTGAGAAGACCGTGGTGAGAGGGGTTATACCCATGCCAAGGATGAGCACAGACAGAGTCCCTTGCTGGCCTGATTACAAAGTGTGGTTGATAGATGGCAGGTACTACCAGCCTTCCGAGTGCCACGGCAGGTATTGTCATAGGCCTGAGCTTCACGAGAGGTACCAGAGATGTGTCAAGGAGCCCAGAGAGTGCAAGATAGTATGCGCCCCTTGTCACCGAGGTATTTGCTACCAGGATAATAAAGTCACTTGGATGGAGGGTTCAGCAACGGTGGAGATTGAGTCGCCTCCACTCAAACCGTTCTCCAGACCACATATATCGGACGGACCAGTGTCTTTCTCAGATCTACTGAAACGTAGCATCCCGGAAATGCCTGAACTGGAGTTAGTGAAAGCCATAAACACCAGTGTAAAGCTTGTCAATGTACAAGAGGACCTGGATAACATCACAAGGAGCTTAGGCGACTTTAACAAGCGGTATCATGAGATGACGGCCAAAAGGGTCACATTTGGAGGGTGGCTTTCAGGATTCGCCAGTGACGTGGCCTTATGGACCTCTGTAGCCATACTTATGGCTTGGTGTACCGGTCTCTCGTGTGGAATTGGGTACATTTATTTTTGTGGAGGTGTCGGAGGAAGAAGAGAGGAGGTTATACTTGGAAATTATACAAAGAGACGGTCTAAAATGTTGTAGACGTCTCCAAAGTTGTAAATGTATGTCTTTATTTTTTCAATTCAGTGTGTGTATATATGTGCAATATGAATTGGGAATATGTGGTGTTGAGTGTTATTAAGCTGAAGGTGATGTTGAATCTGCTAATAAAAGTCCACAATCTTCTGCAAGACTCACAGTCATCTTTATTAAGACATCTACATACATACACTGTCTACTATGGCATAGTCTTTCAAAAGAAACGAAAGCACTGACAATTGTTTTTTTTTCTTTTTACAAAAGTTACTTTTGAAACAATACACTGTTTTCATACACATTATGTTTGCAGGAGGAATGACACAGTCACAAATCAGGGTCAATTACTAAATCGGGATTGGTAAATTTGAGAGTCACGGGCCAGGTTGTTGAAGCTGATATCACTCAGTGTTCTGTAGATGGTTTCCACGTAGCGGTGTATGTAAGTTAACATGCAGCATGAGTAGTTGTTGAAGGTCACTGGCACTTTCAATAGGTTTCGACCTGCTGCTTGGTATGTTCAAATGCCACACCAACTGTCACACAACTTTTCTTGGTAGATCTTAGAGCAGACTGAACACCCTGTCCTTTACTTTCCATTGATGGCCGCGTAACATCAGGCGAAGGCTGCAGGTTATGGCTTACTTGAGCCGCTGCTTAAAGCATCAAGTTCTTCAATCAGGTCATTGCGGTTTATTTTTCCCAGCAGGATACTCAATACTTTTTTGGCTTTATCTGCGTAGTGCATACAGATGGCTTCTGCTAGTTTTATTCTATCATCCGTTTCCAAGGTAGTAACTTTCATGGGTTCTTGATCGTCGATGTCCGTAAACCTCAAGAAGAACTTGAGCTCCCTCAAATCATCACTCGTGAGATTCTTCAATATGTGAAGTATCTGGAGGTGGGTTGTGGATGTTTGTTGATTTACTGGGGGCTTGTAATTGTCCCAAGCTTCCATGAACATGTAACTGGCAGCATTTCCTTTCCTCCCAGCAATATCAATCAATACACGAGCCCTGTCCATAGGGATTGTAAAACACCGACAGTCCTCCATCTCATGCTTTGTTAGCATCCCATGTAGGAGGAGAACATCGGCAATATAGTCCAGTCTTCCCATGCCGTAAGACTCCTCGTATATGTACTTGCATCTTCTCCTGTTGAGGGTATACATGCTGGGGTAGAATCTACACAGTTATAGTTGAAACGTCTTCACAGTCAATCGGTTAAGGATGTTCCAATGTGCAGCTCCCTTGGATTCTTCTATGGTTGCTTTGGCTTATATTCTCTGTTGCTCCTTCCTCCCTCCCTTATGTCACAGAAAAGGTAGCCAAACCCCTCCTACTTTTCACAATTGATGATTCAGCTGAATTAATATGCAACAATTAAATGGTAGTAGTACCTTCAATAAAGGGGCTGACTGTGATAGTCAGGCAACATTAATTTGTCATCATGCATACTCCCACTAGAGGAGTTGAATTAAACTTCCCTAGTTGGACAGCCGCTCAGTATCTACAGTTTGACTCGAGTGTCATCAGTTAAGACGTGGTCAGTGACCGGTTGGATCACAGAGCGCTGCAGGTTATCGCTAAACAGGTGAGAGTGTTAATTTCCCACTCTTGTCTCTGTTCAACAGCTTGAGCATGTCTCTCCAATTGTAGTAGAAAGTGGGCTTGTAGCTGCCCACCGAGCCTTGAAAGTTGACAAGGTAGGCTTGGTACTCATCGATGCACACTTCTGGCACCCCGACATCGGGCAAAAGTTTCACATTGAAGTAATAGACAGGTCCACTAGGATGAGGTTCTAGGTGTAGACTGCTGGGGCTGAGCATCTGTGAAACGGCAGCAGATTGGTTGAACAGGAGACAAAGGATACAGTGACACTGGTCGATAAGCAGAACCTCCTTGGTTGTTGCTCTGCTCGACACAAATTTGTTATAACACTCGGGAGCGACTAGCGAGGGAAGAGGCTTGGGCTTGTTGAGAGCATTCACCAGCATACCTTTACACGAGCGTCCATTGGCACACAACGGTAGGTCATGGTCGTTGAGCATGCTTGTCAACAGGGCTCTGTCATACACGTTGCGAGCCAGAGCCCTGCCCGGAATAGCACGTTCAGCGAAGGAGGCTAGCAGAGGACGTGGGTTTTTGGCCAGCAATTGCATTAAGGTCAGCACTGGGGTGCAGCTGGCGCACATTGGATTTTGATCTCTGTCAGACACACACGTGCACAGTTGAGGGGCAAAACACTCGTGGAACATAGTTCGGATATCCGATGCAGACAAGTGTCTACTCTGCGAAACCTTCTCGAAAACCCGCAATTTGATCGCGTCCCTGTAATCTGCAATCTTTTCCTCATCGTGTACTACAACATTGACCTTATTGGCTTCAGTGGCTTGACCGCATGATCTGTTGGACTCGCGCCACAATGTATGTGTCTCACGCTGACGACATTGCTTTAGGCTCTTAGCGCACTTTGAACACGAAGAGCCCCGCTTTTGGTGTTCGGAAGCGCACCTGGAGCACATCCAAATGCAGCACACTTTTTCTTTGAGGCGTTCAAAGCCAGCGCAAACTGTACAGATGAAGCCCTGTATCGTTGGACATTTCGCGAAGTGGGGCTCGGTCAAGTACCAACACGGGTTGTTAGTGAAGCAGGTTGTGCACACCCTCACGTTACACTGACAGCGGAGAGAAACACCTGCCCTTTGCCTGTCTTTGCTGCTTTTAACCAACGTGACCGTGCACACGAGACACTTTGCATTTGCACTTTGCTTCAGACGCACACTGTTGTTGACTCCCCCAACAGTCCTGTAATTGACGGCGGACACTCTCCTGTATAAATTTGTGGATTTTTTGACTGCCCTGATCAGTGTAGCTTTATGTTTCTTTTCACAGTCTCTCAGCAGACCCTCTGGAACCTGACCGGTGAAAAGGGGGTTGTCGTCTTTGATGGCGTCCCAGGTTCTCTGCTGCTCGATTGCCAAGGCGTTAACTCTGGATCCTGTCCCTGTGATAGGAGATACGGTATATGTTCCCGGAGCAGAGGGTTTCATTTTGAAGAATCTCACAGAGGATGACACCGTTCAACCGTGTCAGGACCACAAATTCAACTTCAAACACACAGCAGAGATGTTGGGTCGATATGCTTCTAAGAATAAGCGGTGCTCATGTGAGTCTTCGGCGGCGGCTTCGAGGCCTGGGGACCGGAAGGAAGAACTGTCGGAAGACCCGAGACACTCTCCTTTTGTACCCCAAAACACTGAGAAAGTCTCTAGTGACAAAGCAGGAGGAGGAGGGGGACGTGGGAAGAATTGCCCATCTAGTTCTATGCTGTGGCCTTATGAAATCGAGAATATTGCGGCTATGTACCGTTGGCTGATACAAAATCGAAGTCACAGGTACCCCAAGGGTTGCAACGCTGTACTTGTGTATCAGTTACAAAAGTCTAAAAGTCTCCCCCCTGGTCTGTATGTATACAGAAATCGTCTGTCACATTTTGGCTGCACAGCAGAGAGACCTTTGACAGTCGTGGATCAGTTCAACTTTGTCAGTAGGTCACAGCATTTGAAAGGCTATGGGATGCTGCCCAAGATGTTCACCGTTGACATGTTTCCAGGGCGTGAGAACTTTAGTGCCCTCTATGTGATCAGCCGCAAGCACTGCATCCCTGTGCCAGAGTACAGCAACAGAATGTTCGGAGAGGCTACAGCACTGGGGATAATTGACCCCAACATGGCGAGCAATGCGATTGCGTGCGGTCACCATGGGGTAGCCATGAGAACAGAGCGAGAGTGTGTCTTTGATCTACGTTGGAAGGGGTTTGATACCAGATCCACATGCATTACAGCCATTCCCAGAGTGCGAGGACTGCACGCTGTTGTGTGGTCCAACCACAGCGGTAATGTGCAAGAGATTGAGTGTCAAGTCTTAATGTGGCTGTTTGGCGCAGCGAATGAACTACCAAAAGAGGTGCAGATGATAGACTACAAGCGCGAAACACTCGGGATCAGATACATCCTCATGAACATGGACACTTTTCCGGGCGCTTTACCTAAGCTCCCGAGCAAGAATGGATCTTTTTTTACACACATTTACTTCACGGGGGATTTGAGATTAGCAACACGTGCCATTGGTGAGGTACCAGAAGACAGGAGTAGAATGGGATCCCCATCTGGGAATGCCACAGCTTCAGGTACTTGCTGGTACTCTTTACCGAACATGGGGTCCTCCCAACAACCCACACCGTTTACATGCGGGGTGAAACACAGGTCGGTATCGGCTCTCACGGAGGGGGTTAGGCAGTCACTGGTAGAATGGGTTCTCTCGAGAGATGGAACCAGTTGCCTGGCGACTGCGGTGCAACATACGCTCTACTACCTGGCAACGGAGATGAAATTTAAGATTATGGTATCTCACACAGTCATGGACAATGACAACACACTTAATATCTTTAAACTTTGAAGGCTGCGAGCAGCTGCAAGCTGCAATCTCCCAAATTGGTCAATTTATCAATGCCTCCCTCTCGTGGCTTTCAACATATGGCGCTGATTGTCAATGATTTCCCCATACCGAGGAAGGATGAAGAGGCCCAATATCTCTTGAAGGTCAAATGCTGTGACTCATTATACCTGGGAGCACAGTCTGCAGTCCCTATCAACCTCTCTACGTACAAACACACAAGGAATGTTTCAGGTGGACTAAAGCCATCATAGACAGCTGTTGATAATGTAGACTTGGAACCTAGAGATGTTTGGGATATCAGTCTACATCTTGCAATACAATTCGTATTGACAATTATGGGCATGTATTGCTTGTTTAACCTGGGTTACATACGTATGTATGTATGTATGTATGTATGTATGTATGTGAATTTCACCATATGTTTTATGTTTGACTGCTGTGTATATGTATTTTATATAAAGGGTCTAAACCATATGTATCTCAGTGTCTTTATTGGTACACTAATCACATTAAAACAAAACGCAGGCCACACTTTAAGGCGAGTGAATAGGTTTTTATATACATGGAAGTTGAACTACAGATTACACAGGCATAACAGGTTCATAATGATCTGATCTGTGACTAAAATGACAACAGTCCGGGTTGTAGATGGGATATGAATTTTCTCTGATCTCAGATGACAGTTTACCATGTGCCCAGAGCATGAAAGTGACTTCCTCTATACTCAACCACCTATCCTTCTTCATGAGAAGAAGTGATAAATCCTTCTGACTTTGTACTCGATTCAATTCTAGGTATACCTTGACCTCTGTGACATTCTTGTTCGCAATTATGTAGTCAACAGTTTTAGCGACCAACATTTGCCGAACATCGAGGTTACAATGGCCAGTGTACTTTGTTAAGCCTAGTAGCACAGCTACAGTGTGGAACCCGCAGTAGTTGTCAGATGGGACCTTGGCAAGCTTCAGATTGTTCAGCCTCATGTAGGCGCCCAACGTGCCCCTGTGATGGCAGTTGACAGTAGGTTTCTCACGGGGTATCTCGACAGAGGGATTGACATCAAACACGTGCCACAGGCTGCCATTGTAACAGAGGGAACTGGGAGCCCACCGACCATGGTAGTGGTCATTGACAATGTAATAGTTGCACCCATTGACATTCAATTCCATGTTGACTCCAAATAGACCGCCGACGATGGCTGCGATGGGAATGAACTCATATTCTTTATCACACGTCTCATTGTATATGAACTTTATGTCATTGCAGACGCCAAGTGGAGTGAACGTCTGCGGATTGATACTTTTTACAGCTAGGTGTATCATCACGGCTAGAGCTTCAGGTGTCAATGGTTCCATAGGCTCAGCAAGCTCTGAGGTTGCTGCTGGTGCTAATGCAAGGCCAGTGTTGGAGTGCATGAAGAGAACCCACAGCGCATCTATGAGTCTGTCATGAAAGCTCAGACATTTCCTCGCCCCTGCCCGTTCCTGTTTTTTCATGTACACCGTCGACGCAATGTTTGCCATGCAAGGACTTTCAATGACCGGTGGTGCTGACAAACGTTGGTTGTCATGTGATATGGCGCTCGGGTTCAACTCTACCAAAGATAGGAATTGGTGTGGGTTGCAAAACCCCAGCTTGTCTACATTCTCCACCAGTAGTCCTTTGCATATATGGCGATATTTGCTCTTGCCTGGGGCTTCGGGAGTTGCACGTGCTGTATCGTCTTCAGTTTGTGGGAGACGATTGGGTGAGGGGGAAGGGGTCACCTCAGGTTCTTGTAGGTTCGAGGTGGAAGAGCTACTTTCGTGCGGCCCGTGGTCTTCTAAATCAGAAGAGGTACTTTCATGTGGCCCACGGTCTTCTAAATCAGAAGAGGTACTTTCATGCGGCCCACGGTCTTCTAAATCAAAAGAGGTACTTTCTTGTGGTTCGTGGTCTTCTAACTTGTAGAAGACCTCAACCGATTCCTCATTGATGGAGGCCCGTAGAGTGTCATCGATTCCGACATCATCACCCTCGTCTTTGTCGCAACCGTAGACCATCAGCGTGGTGCACCACGGGTCGAACTCACTGTCAGGTCCACACGGAGCCTGAGCGATGGGTCTAGACTGTCGCCTTACCAATGAACCCTCAATGCTACTGTGAAGTCCGTGTGCCAGATTACCGAGATAGACAAAGGGAGGCTCGTAATTCTGGAGATGTGATTCATCCCCGTGTTGTTTGGTAAACCATACGTCTCGGCTCTCTATGGCACTCTTGACGCTACCTGGGATCCAGTTCAGCTTCTTCACGTAAGGTAGCTGCGCCAGAAGCTCCGGCAGATATAGCTCTGCCAAGCGTACTATGGTGGCCGTATCGAGTGTGTCACCAAACACTATTTGTAGAGCTCGTACAATTTCTTTCCCCTCGCACTTCACTACTTTGTAATCATCTGATCCTTCCCTCATAAGTTTCAGAGCCGAGCATAGGTGTTTGTCAGCATCTGATCCAGTTTTGGACAATTTATCCTTCACCGTGGGTTGCGCATGTAATGCCCCCGTGTAGACAAGCACATACCACGCGGCAAAGTATAACAAGCCTGCATATGTAACTGTATGATCAGTAGTGTGTTGACCATCACCGTTGCTGAACCCAAACACTCGTAGCCCACTGGCGGCAAACGTAAGCGCTATCGTGGAGCTCATGAGCCGATCGGGCACACTGTCACCCTCGCCAGCAAAGCAAGGTAAAACGCCTTTGCTCAACACTTCAATCATCAGGTTTTTTTCAGATTCACTAATGAGACCAATTTCAGCTAGAGTAGTGACAGGACCCACAATGTGCTTCACGTAATGCTGATGGCTCACTTTGACAACGCCACCAGTGCTCATGGGTATGAAACGTTCGACCACTTGGTGTGTTACACATCTGAATCCTCTTGCCAGCAGCTCGAGTACATACACGGGGCTGGGCGATACAGGGAGAGCTAGGGCTTTAAACAGCTGATAACACGCCCTGGTGGCATTGACATACACTGGCCACACTACACCCGAACACTTGTAGGTGTCGGGTACCTTAAGTGTGAGACTATCCAGAGCCGAGGCTGCCACTCTGGGGAAACAGGACACAATAGCGTGCACTACTTTGTCCGGTCCTTGTGCCCTGGCTTCCATGACATCGGGGGCCTTGAGCAAGACGTCGACAGCGGTGGAGATGTTGATGTTGCGGTCCTTTACAATCGGACCGGTGATGAGCCCACGCTTGGGGGTGAATCTCTTGTTTTGCCGAAGTACCTCTATTAGTTCAGGATCACAGACTGGGTAGCCGTTCTCGTACTTGTCTTCAAATATCTCATCACCGCTCTTCGTAGATAGCACCGGCAGGTGGTCAATTGCGAATATAACAATGAGAGACTCTAGATTAGACTTGGTTTCATCGACCTTGTATTCCTGGAACCTCACTGAGTGTGTCACGATGGACCCGGTCCAGGCTTCTATGAGTTCCTTAACATCACCCTGTTGAGGTTTGTGGATTTGATACAGGAGCCAGCACAATTCAATCACAGCCTCGTTTCTAACCATCCAATCGCGCTCTCGAGACGCTTCGACAGCCGAACACTCCATTAGAAACACGCACGATGCGAGTATCCGACTCTTGCATTCAGAGCACTCCATTTTGATGATTTGATCCTCCACGCAGCGCAGTGCTTGCACAGCGGCCCAAGGAGTGTAGCCACACCATTTCATCTTGTCTAGGACGCGCGTTGTGATCCTGCTACTGTGCGATGTCTTTGCTTCAACCGGACATGTTGGATCGTGGGCAAATATTGAGGCACCGCTCTTAGTCTTTATGACACAGTCAGAATCGTAGAATTCTTGAGCCCATCCCAGTTTCAGCTGGTTGCTCGTCTCCAACAGTTCCTTGCGCTCCTCAATCCAGTCAGAACGTAGGATTACATGCAGCACGGGTGCAAGCATGGCGTCGCAGACAAAGGGTCCGAATAACTCTATGCCTTCGTTCATGTTTTTTTTGTTCGACAGCCACTTGTTGGTCAGATGTAATAACCCATCGTCGTTCTTTTGTTCAAGGACTATTCTGTTGAGTTCTGGTAGATGTATACACATCAAACCTGCCAGTCTCAACCTCGATACAGATTTTACACATTCCTTCTTTTCAGATAGCCAAGTGCCATTCGGGGACACATCCTGCATATGTATCGCACCTTTGAGCGATATAATGTTCCCATCTTTGACACAGCGAAGGGGTGTCAGGGATTTAACAAACAATTTGTTTTCGATCCCAGTTGACTGCTCGTTTACCTGGTACACCTCCACGTAAGGCACCATGCGTCCGGTCAGGGATTGATCGAACGACACGTTTGTTGCATTGTGTATCACAGTGCATCGTATGGCTTTTTCCTGAATAAGGCATTGGGAGCAGTGTGGACACAAACTCGCTTCACGCTCATCTTCCTCAGAAACGTAGTCGCCTTTGCTGTATACCAGATTGTCACAGTCTGAGTCCATGTTGTAGAATACAATTTCCCATAAAAGACCTGTACGATTAGTATAGAGAGGATAGTTATTGCAGTGCATTGGCCTCCGCGTAGCGGCATCGAGTCATAGACTCTCTCAGTTTGGATCGAGTTTGAGCCATCTGTAACTCAAGAGAGCCTTGGTTCATGGTCATCTTTCGAACTTGCGAGACAAGCATAGCCCTCTCGTAGAGCAGAGTTTTCACAGATATTTCCCCCACTCCGACCAGGACCTCCAACACTGTGAGATCGCTGCGGATATCAAAGTAGAGGTCATTCATGGAGGAGTCCCAACTCCACTTTCGTGAACTGCTGTCTAGTCTGCCACGCACTTCGTCTATAGCAACGTCTACAACATCTTTGTGTTTCTTAAAATCTGTAGGTGCTTTCGATAGATAGAAATCTATGTTCTTCAACGCATGGGTGCAAGCTTCTCCCACAGCCCTAGGGGTGACAGAGGCCACTTTTTCTAGGATGCGAGCCACATATGCCTTTGCCTCAGACCAAGGATGTTCGTGGCTTACGCCTGGTCTGTCATGTGTTAGGTTTAAAAGCTCCATCACTGTGATTTCCCTTGACACCTTGGAACACATCTCTCTCCATACCTCTATGTATCTAACATACAGATCAGTGTAACGCTGGAGGATCATTCTGACCGCCTCGCTGTCAGTGTAGCATGTTCTCAGGGCTTCGTGGACTGAGACGATGGCAGGGTCAGTGTAGCCGCAATCTCCCTCATTGGACTCAACTGTGTTGACAGCATCTCGAATTTTTCTCTTTGCGGCCAGGCGAACCATCTCCTGCACTAGATTGTTACGCCCTAGCGCAGCCTGAACCATATAGTGGAGATGGTGATCACTGGAGTCCACCCTCAGCTCGGGGTACCTCTCTAGAACCTTCTTGAAGCCTATCATGAGCTCAGAGACGGTCTTTGTGTAGCTATTCAGTATCCGCCTGTAGTTCTCAGCTGCAGATTTACAGTGAGTGTCGTAGGCCTCGCATCGCATACATCTATACTCGGAGTGGGTCGATGGTCCCCCTCGTCTTACTCCGCTTGTATGTTCTCTATCAAGATCTCCGTCGGTCCATGTAACTCTTCTCCATGACAGATTACTGCTGATGTTGCCTGCTGGGGTGTCACAGTTTTCTCGATAATCGTCTTCATGTTCAGGCTCAGAGTATGGTATCGACATGCTGTCTTCACTATCGCTATTGCAGAAATATATTACTTTAGAAGGGTTGTTTGACGGACCGACAAAGGAGTCCTCAGAACTCATACTGACGTCGTCGTGGTCATCGCTCTCGCTGTCAGTCTCAGTCTCATCCCCTTCTCGCTTCCCAGTCGACCCTTCTTCCATCAATTCCAACCGGTCTCCCGCATTCACAAAAAACATTTCCTCCCTGTTTGACATATTCTCATATTCTGTGAAGATATCTCCAACCACCTTCATCAAAGTCTCCCTCAGGGGGACAGAATGATCAAACTTGCTGTCTCTCTTCCAGAGTGACAAGGGGAGGTTTGGACTTTCCATAGCCTTGATACAATTATGCCCGTTGGCCAGGGACGTAAGCCTCTGGTCTCCGTGAGGTCTCACAGATGCAGTGCAGGATCTGTTGTTCGAATGTGTGATAAGTACATCTTCTGCATCTACATCTGCATACGATGGGGAAAGCTGCGGCTGACAGACGATGAGCGCTCTTATCTATTTGGCAGCCGCAGCAATGTGTACGCAGAGTTGGATCCGAAATGGCTGTCCAGGTTTGTGGCCAGGTGTCAGGGCTTCTACAAGCAGCGACTGAAGCGATGTATGTCTTTGACACCACTGAGGATGTCCGATGAAGTATACAGGGTGTGTAACCGTGAGGGTACGTTCACAACAGTTGACAGTCTAGGTCGGGTGTTGCAAATCGAGAATGTGACGGACCCACCTCTCCCCAGGACACTGGCTCTAGGGGAGAGCGCATTTGCCGTGTTCCAGGAGAGCCTGTTGGTGTTTTCGAATGTGGTTTTTAGGACACAATGTGGGAGAGCGCCCGCGGTGCCTTCACTAGTGATCTGTCGGCGCTCGGATGATGATACATTGGACAGCATGTGTCCCGACTGGCAGATGCGTTACGTGGTGAAGGAGTGTGACATCGCTGGCCTGAAGGTGGGATCGCAATACATCTACACGACCGATGGACTATCTCTGTACAACTTGGTCACCTCATGGAGAACCAACGTCTCTCTGATCTTTGATGAAGGCTGTCGAGAGGAGATAGTTCGCTCGCTGTGTGCCCTAGCTATAGGAGACTGTAGGTTGGGGACGGAGTTCAGACTGAAATGCGTTCTGCTCGATGAAGGAAAAGGCTTGGATTTGAGAGACTTAGACCCTCTCGAGCCGGGTTGGAAACTACAAGATGTGATCACACGGAGGGAGACCAAACATGGCCCTCACATAGATGAACAGTTCAGCACCTTTAGCTGCTGTGACCATGAAGCCCTGGTGTCTCTCAGAGACATGAGCAGGCTCCCCTCTGGGTTCTCTATTCTTGTGGAAAATGACAACGCATTGGTCTTGAGACACATATTGAGAGACACTGTGGTGATTATACCCAAGAGGACAGTTAGGATGACAAACCGTGTCGGGGGATCGGCTCGACAGAGCAACGGTCAGATGTCAGCCCCGAGCGGCCATATGATGGAATGGTTCCCGTGCGGCTACTCCCTGCTTAGAGTTGAAAGAGGTATACCGGGCGTGCCTCCTGTCGTGATATCTTGTGCTCTCGACGGCGATGAACATGGGCATCCGCGGAAGGATTTTTCCTCAGGTGAAACGCCCGCGCTGTGTGTCATGCAAAGCCTGGGGTATCACAGGGTCATACCGAGAGGGTTCAGGTCAAGCGTTCACCTATTCGATCAGTCGGTGTGTCTGCAGCCAACGACCATGGACATTGTCACCCCTCCGGTGTTGAGGTTTGCTGGGTGTGTCGCTGTCATGTACGCCTACAACCTTTTCAGGCAACTCAGTGTAGACAAAGGTGAGAACGATAGCGGCCCCGTGGAGCTGTCATTCACATCAACCCTGAGCTTTAGAGAGGCTCAGACTCTGCTCTTGGTGTACCTGTGTCTACAAGAATCCTTCATAGCCCCCAAGAACAGCCGTTTGAGGTTAAAAGTGAAATCCCATTCGATTTTATCTGAACTACGAAAAATCATCGCCTCTAATCCGAAAGTGCACCCCGGCCTTGTGGGTTTTGAGCTATCCGGAAGAGAGGAGGTCATGTGCGAGGAGTTGGAAGAGGAGATATTGCAAATCCGAGACAGGTTGGCCAGCAAAGACAGGGACAGGGACGCTCGCTGTGAGAAAAGTGAGAAGGACGAGGACAATGATGCTTCAAGCGGGGGAGAGGATGAAGAGGACGACAGCGAGGATGTTCGTGGACACAGTGACAAAGACAGTACCGACACCAGTGATGATGAAAATGACCACTCCTGTGAGGATGAGACTGACATCTATAGCCCCGATAGCCCTGATAGCACGTCTGAAGATGACACAGATGATGAGGAAGATAGAGTCCTAGCAAACATATCCAGAATCGACATCGGACATCGGACGCTTGGAAACAGAACGGGACATTCTGTCATGTTTGGGCGCGGGAAAGGTTCCGATTTCAATTTCAAATATATCACAGTAGGGATACGGACATTGGGCCTGGTCAACTTGAAAATATTGAGAGCCTGTGGTGTCTTGTACTCAAAGCACGGATACAGCAGGGCTGTGCTGAAGATCCCCAACACGAATGGAGTTACACCCGAACCACGTTGGCTGGGGGTAGCCACATTGCTGACGGATGATCTGTGTGTCATCCTGCCGAAGAAACCACCTGATTCGCTGCCAACGCCGCTACCTGCATGCAGTGACTGCTTTTTCCAACTGAACTACTCCGCTAAGATGAAAGAAAAGTCGGCCAATGTTACCGAAGGGTTGGGGGTTGCAGAAATGTCTAGAATAGAGCAGGCCATATGCAGCGAGAACGCCAAAGGCTATGAGGAGCAGAAACTATTCCGTCTGTTCAAGACCTCTCGCAGGAGGATGCAGCACAGTGCGGTCAAAGTTGCAGTTGACACCCCAGCAATCGAAGACCCTAGATGTAAGAAGCCTCTTCACAAGAGATCTTGGCTCACGATGCAGAGCCAGAGACAAGGCCCCCGGGTAGCTCCCCAAACTATAGGCGATGGAGAATTCTTCCCTTGTATCGAGGTAGCGAGAGAAACTGATTTTGAGGAAAGTGAAGAAGAAATGGTTTCCTACCCCCTGGCAGAATACAATCTAAACCTTGCAATAAAATCTTCTCCAAGCCATTATTCTATGGGTAGAGCTGACAGGTCTTCAGGTGAATGCGGCTCCGTTTATGAAGCGTGTTTGGACGAGGCTGTGCTCCTGGGACACTGCGCCAGGGTCTCTGTGACACAGGGTGCCAAGAAGAACTTTGACGTGAGCGCTTGTCTTACTTGGTTTTACAGATGCGTTCACCCCTGCGTTCCAGACATGACAATTGGAGACGTGATGCTTGACTATGAGTTCACCTTGCATGGCAGGGGGGAGCTGTCGCCAGTGTACGCTCTCCTGAGCCACTTGGCAGAGAGCTGTAGGGTCAACTGCTTCCCCATGCACAAGTTGATCACTCTCACGAGACACAGGGGCGCGTTGGTGTGGACAAGGGGCACCGAGGCACCATTCTACTCACGGAGGCTAAGGATGAACACAATCGGGGCCTTCTTATGCGCTCAGGATCACAGGCTAGCCTCTCTGCTGTCGAGGTGTTGCCATCCAACGCCTCTACAACCCTCGGAATTGTGGGAAGGTAGTGCAATTTTGCCCCGTGGCGATGAAGAGGGGCTCCTCTTGCAAGCATACTCTAGGACGCTTGGTCCCGTGTTTGAGTTTGAAACGGTGGAGCACTTTCCAAGACAAGTCAGGACCAGTCTGGGTGACTGGACATTCATGAAGCTGGCAAGTGTGTCCTCAGCAGGCAGCAATCGCTACCCGGGAAATACGGTGGTAGATGGTTACACCATAGCTTTTGCCTCAGAGTCCCCATTGTTGTATCTCAGGGACAGAGGGCCCTTGGTGCAGAAGCTGGAGTCCGTGGCGGTAGTTGTGGAAAGCAGCGCTCTGTACAGAACGGACGTGTTGAAGAAGGAGGACCCAGAGTGGCCAGACCCCGAGCCGATACACACGAGACATCGGATAAAATGTAGAAACAAGATCACTGTGCTCGATGAGATGTTCATGCGCCGTGGAGGCCGTGATCCTTTAGAGGGTTACAAGGTCAGTGACAGATCTTGGAAGAAACTGATAGCTACTCGATGGACATTTAAAAAGGCCCCCGCTGAGGCATCACAAGATCAAGATTGGGAGTTGGAATATCCCCTCTCTGATAGTCTAAACTCAGTAGGCGGCCACGGTTCTAACATTGCCACTGTGAAATGGCAATGTCCCGCTCCTCCTGCCGGATTTTCGTCAAGACTAAACAAGACCTCAAGACGAGGCGGAATAGTGATCGAAAGTCCGGCCTCGATTGGACGAGTGGAGATCGACTCGAGGACGGCTCGAATCAGAGATCAGGCTGCATGGAGAGGTTTCGATGCCTTGTGCTCCCGTGTGCTGACGTGTCCCAGTGAGAAGATTTGGACCAGAGGGACTTCCAAAGTGGTGAACAAAGGACTGCGCACATTCAAACGTGACGCTCTGGTGCCGATCACAAACCTGATTGTCATAGTCGAGCCGGGGCATTGGTACGCCTCTCCCTCTGGCAGTGACAATGTCAATGCAGATGGCAATATACGAACCATACCGGCAGAAGAAGAGAGTCTGTTTTACCACACTGAGGTATGCTGTGCTTCAGAGTTTGTTAGCGTCCTCGCATGTAGAATGCTGTCGGGAGAGGTCCACGAAGATTTGGAAATCAGATGTCTAAGACACGGGGTCTACAATTACCTGCAGCGAGCGCTGGCTTGGTTTGCAGGGGCCACAGGACCTTTCAGATCACGGATGGTGACTGTCTTCACACCTGAAGCTGACTCGGTCACAGAAGGATGGACTCACACATTACCCCCTGGTTTAGACATTCTAAAAACAAGCGCCACCGGGTATCTCGTCTCCTGCAAGGAGCCTAGCTGCAATAGGCAGGATGTAGCTGCGCTGCTCGTCAAGTCCAAAGGTGTCATTCGTGTCAACTCTGCTGGCAACCTGGTGTTACATTCCAGCGCGGTAACCTTGAACGTGTCTGCGATTCAAGAGGAGCCAGGAGTACACGCTGTCATCAAAACTCCCATGGATAGCACGGGAGGCAGAGAAAGTGACTGTCAAGAGGTTCATGTTCGTTGCAACCGTTCTCTGAGTGAGTTTTGCAAGCTACATCAATTGCCAAAGGGAGTGAGGGGACCGGAAACCTGGAGGCGACCTTTGCCGTGGTCTAAGAGAGACCCTGGTTCTTTTTGCTCCAAGGTGTCCGAGTTGAAGTACAGATGGGAGTCGGGAAGGATGAATTTTACAGAGGCGCCTGCTCGAGACAGCGGCGGGAAATGGTCTTGGAACGCTGTGCAGTTACAAGACTGGAAAAGGTGCTCTGATGGAAAACTGATACCTAAAGGAGAAAGATTTTGGCACCTGATTGACTTGAAGGAGTCCTTCACTAGGCAGAATAATGAAGCTCAAGTTGTAAGTCGACCTGAATTATCTGATGGTGACAGAGAGTTATTGTTGCATGGGGAGGCGGACGAAGAAAGTGAATTGGAAGGGACCGACGATGATTTGGGGGTGAGTGGTGAAGAAGAAGAAGAAGAAGAAGAAGAAGAAGAAGAAGAAGAAGAAGAAGAAGAAGAAGAAGAAGAAGAAGAAGAAGAAGAAGAAGAAGAAGAAGAAGAAGAAGACGAAATCCCTCAACCTATGATGGTCAACTGCGAGTGGTACGAGAGGGGAGTCTCGTGTTTCATGTTACTCAATTGTCGTCTTGAGATTGAATTCCTCCCTTCTCACCCAAGGAACGAAGGGCATGTGTTCTTTGAACCTGTACACAATCAAGACCACAGAATAAGGGCAAGGTTGGATGACGGAGGCAGGCTGGAAAAGTATTACAAACCCCATAAGTTTTTCTCTCTCATGTATGATCTTTACACTGTGCTGGTTTACGGTTGTGGCCTCAGACCGGTTTTTTCACATGGCTCGTCTGACGCCACAGGGGAACGAATCCTGAACCTGGTCTTGGCCACACTGGCTATAGCCAACAGACTCTCTCCCGATGTGTATCCTAGCCACCCAAAGATTGCGATTGTGGTCCGTGAGGGGAGAGAGGAGATTCTAAATCTTGCTCACAGGATCTCCTGTTGCACTGTGGTGACAACAGACCGCAGAAAGAGAGCGGGTGCTCTGGCCTACATCTTCAAAGAGTTACCGCCTAACCTAGACAGACAGGCTTGTGTATCGTGTGCATCTGGAAACGACAGACATGGCAAGCACTACGCCTTTCCTGACACATTTGCTAGCAACAGAGGTATACCTGCATTTGCTCAATTAACTACACTGTGGTCTTCCATTTCCAAGAGAGGAGACGTGAAACACCCAGCGTGTTCAAACGACCCTAGATGGATAGGACTCATGGTGTGTCTGGCAGAGTGGGAGGGTCAGAGGCAGCTGGCAGACGCCGTAGCCCCGGGAGCACTAGAGTCTCTGAGGTTGAGCCACATCACCAGAGCCAAAGACTGAGCATAATTGACCTATACAATTTGGCGTGCAGAGCGAGGCTAGGAGACGTAGACCCACGACTGCTGGAATTTGTAGAGTCCTTCCTGGAGCCAAAGTTATCATCCTTGACACCCGAACAACCTAGTGAGAAACAGGTAAACGAATACACGGTGTGGCTTACGGTCAGAGGTGTGGAGAAGGCAGAAGACATAGTCAACACCCCCGGGCAACCTCTGACACTGTCCGAAGCTGTTGGTGTCTACGCAAAGCTCAACAGAGATTTCATCACGTCTTCTTACAGTGAATCACTCAACACCTTAGACTCGATACAGGATTTTCTTTCGCTCATGCTCCGATACCCCCTGTTGCCACGGGTGGCTCTCGACACAAAGGAGTGTCCCGAGTGTTACTTCGAAGCGGAGATCACGATAGACACGTGGGAAGAAGTGAGGAGGAATATCTCCTGCTACCACTTCACACTCAGACATGAACAGTTTCAAAATGAAAAGACGGACAATCCTGCCAAGGTAGAGCACTCGACAGGCATTGATGGGGACGCTGGGGAAATGGTGAGAGCTGGACCTTCTGATAGCGTATTCTTAATTGATGTGACGAAGGATGATCGCGGCACAAGTGAAAGTCTGAAACATGTCAAGTTCCTACAACAGTTGGAGTCACTGAAAAGACAGGATGAGTTAACCAAGCAGACGACATTGGGTAGAGAATTATTCCACCAGCTTAAAACTCATAGACGCACGTTACAGGAGCTAGAGGCGCCCAGATACCTGAGCGCATACCCCTTACGGTGTCTCTATCAATTCTACGGTTCACTGAATAGGAGTCGCGAGAGAGCTCAGTTTCTAGCACAGATTTACCCCCAGGCAGAGGATGATCGGCGCAGGGCTGAGCTGAAAGTCGAAGAACTTCGAATGAACCTTTGGTCCACGGCTTCCACATGCACCAATGATAAACTGCTCTCCTACATGTGCATGGCGATGATAGGTCCTGTCCGTCGCTACAAGCGAAGGTACAACGCCACAGCTGAGAGAGTTGTGTTATTCAAACATCTGATATCATGCGGCTTCCCCATAGAGACAGCCTCGAGTCTGGTGAAGGCCATAACCGTATCCAAGAGGGTCTCCATGCTCACTTTGCCGTTGGAAAAGGGGGTTGAGCTACAGTTGAAAAAAACCATTGAACCTACCACATGTAACAGAAAGATAGCTTCTCTCATATGGTTATTCTCACACATCACTGCCTACTGTACACTTCGACAGCTGAGTCAAGGATATGTACAAATGGGGGACTCAACCGACGACATCACCTGCGATGGTATCTTCGTGTTTGACCAAGATCACATCGGCTTCAGATTGTCACGAACTCCCGAGCTTTCGAACGCATCCACTGTCCGGCCACCAGCAGCACCAGCAGCAGCAGCAGCAGCAGCAGCAGCACCAGCAGCAGCAGCAGCATCAGCGTACGTGCCCTTCTCACGAGTCTTGGAATTGCTTACACTGCGGGATAGTGTTCAGGAAAGACTTTGTCGACCGGGCCATGAGAGCTGGTCCTGACCTCTCTTACGATTTAATGGTGCAGTTTGGTAACAGCCCCATAACCAACATTGTCAATCTACAATGGAAACGGCAGGCTATGGAAAGACACAACACGCAGCGTATGAAATTCCCAGTTGACAATTATAAGAAAGTGGTCGACGACTACATGAAACATAGACAGAGGAGCCCGAAAGTACGCTCTAAGCAGCAACAGCAGCAGCAGCAGCAGCAGCATCATAAGTCTAAAGGAGTCGTCAAGTGGGAAAGACCTGTGTGTATGCAAAAGAAGCGCAAACGATCAGGGAAATCCTCAAAATTAAAATGAGAGAAGAATCCTCAGCACCTGTCCACATAAAGACACCCTATGATGAACCTGAGATACAGTGAATTCTGTACTGTTTTTATTTCTTCTTCTTCGTCGTCTTCTTCTTCTTCTTCGTCTTCTTCTTCTTCTTCTACTTCTTCTTCTTCTCCTTATTATTCTTCAATAAAGAGCAATGAAACCTACAGTGAATTGTGTAATGTTTGGTTTTTCTTTAGTTCTTCCGTAAGTAAAAGTAATAAACCAGAGAGTCCTTAAATTTTACATCATTTTATTCATTTCACAATAAAAGACAAAATAAACAAACAAACAAACAAACAGCTTTGAAATAAATGAATCCAACAAACCAACTGTTTTAAGAGTGTATACTCTTATACTTTAAGAGTGTATACTTATTGTGTATGCCCTAAAGACACAAAGGAGAGTTATATGAGAGTGTTCCATATCACACAAGTCACACAAAGGTTTATTATTTGAAAGTCATCTCCGTGTAGCAATCATGTAGCAATCATGTCATGGCTCCATATCTTGCAGCATCACAGCTATGAGTTCTGTAAACGCATCTCCTTATCCTCCAGTCTCCCCTCGTGTGACTCGTAGTAACCAGTAGTGAACGGTATCCTCCTTTTCCCTAGGATCAGCCTTTTCTTCATTCGGTGTAGTGAAGAGACGGATGGTTGGTTTTTGCTACCAGTTAGATTCCTAGCAGTTGACGGCTCCAGGTAGTTAGTCAGCAGCTCTGGAGAAGTCTGGCTGTGAGACATGGAGCTTTCAGAGTAAGTAGCGTTGGACATGTAGTTTTCCAGGGTAACCGTGACCACAACGGGTAGTGAACTGTAGAGGTCAGTGTTGGAAAGTACCCTTCTTATGAACTCCGGCTGGTTCGAGTGCAGGTGGATGTGTGTCGAGAGTGTAGACCACTGGTTGTGTCGGGTGCGTGTCTTGTCAAAGCACATGAGCACCAGAGTCCTGTTGTTAAATAGCTGGCCCAGTAGGTTATGTTTTAAGTATGGAAATAAACATAATGTCAGCATGACCACCCTGGTGTAGAATTCGGCCCTTTTACCCTGCTTGTCATTGTATTTGAGTGCTAATCTCTTCATGAAGCGGTTGATTTTTTTGTTGCGTGAGTTGAACAGTGTTGATATCGCGACGGCGCTCTTCAACACTCCGTCCTTTACAACAGAGGACATCTCTTTGGCGCAATTCAGCACAGACTTAGTCTTGAACTGTATCGTATCAGCCAACTCGAATATTTCAGCCATCCAGGTGAAAGACGGAGTGATCGTAGAAGCGTGCGCTCCCCACACACTCCTGTTGACGATTTCATATTGACAACGGAAGTCTTTGGTTAGCGCTGTGGAGAACAGGGCAATCATCACTGATAGGCTTGCCTTCACTATGAGATAGTTGATGGTTACCTCCGAGTCGTAGAGTCCCCTCCCTGGTTCACGTTCCATCGCACCGTAACCACTTTCAATAGAATCCCCTCTATTGGGTATGTAGCACGGATCTCTGAATTCCAACTGAGGTTTTTGAAAGTCTAACAGAGCCACAACTGGACACGATGAATCTGTCGAGTCTGTCCTATATGTAGAGTGTGTCACCATGGTGTTTAACAAGAGGCAACTGTTACCCAAGCACATGTGTCGACTGCAGTGTGTTCTGCACACGTAGCCCTGAATGTGGTCTCTGAAAGAGCATTTGTTCTCAACACAGTAGCTCACCCATTGGGGATCCTCTATTAACTCTATGTGGGAATGATTCATGTTGGGTCCGATTATGATGGGCTCCTATTCTTGTTTTCCTCTTTTTCGGCTTTATTAGCCCCTCCTTCTTCTTTTTCTTCTTCTTCTTCTTCTTCTTCTTCTTCTTCTTCGTGTGAGATTTATCTTTCTGAGATACGATCCTCCTCTTTTCTAACTGTGTTGACAATATGAAACATTCACGAATGACCAATGGTAATATGTGTTATGACCAGAACTTAAAGGTGAACGTCTTCCAATAACCTTTCTTCTTCTTCTTCTTCTTCTTTATTGTGTGTCTCTCCAGGCTAGCAGGGGACAGAGTGCTGATCTCATCCTGGTCGACGAAGTGGGCTTTGTTAATTCTAAAGTCTTACTGGCTGTACTGCCAAACATTGCATTCAGAGGACGGAAGCAAGTGCATATCACAAGTCATGTGAACAATACTCCGTGGCTCAACAAAGTGGCAGATATCCGCGGTGACGATGGGGAGCCTGCTTACCATGTTGTGTCTCAGAGCTTCAAGTGTAGGTATCATGAGAGGGAGCCGGGATTGACGTGCTTCTGCCTGGGAGTCTACTGTCCTCAACACATATCCATAGACAACCATCTGAAGGAACTGATGAACATGGTCACGCCAAAGGCATTCGAGAGTGAAGTGACGGGTAGCAGCAGCACTTTGTCGGCAGACATCAAGACTGACAACAGCACTCCCTTTGAGCCATCGGTTATAAACAAGTTTCTGTCAAATAACAGCATTGCCCTGGAACAGATGAATCGCGCATCGGTAGTCAGAGCCTATCTTTGTCTTGATCCAACATTCGGGGGAGGCTCTAGGTCTTGCGCGGGGGTGTGCTGTGCTGTGGAGCTGGCAGGTGGTAATCTAGTGGTGAGTTTTCACATTCTCTATTGATTCTAACCCTGAAACCAGGAGGTCACTAAATATGTATCCATAATCCAATGTTGTGTGTCTTTTGGTGAAAGATGGTTCAGCTGGAAGGGGGGTGAGGTCTAATAGGGTGCAAATGTAAGCGCTTGTACGAGCCTCATCCTGAATTGTCAAAGTTGTCTCCAGGTCGGGCACTGAGCATGAGAGCAGGTCTATGGCCTGGGCCCAGGCCCCGCATGTACACTGAGAGTCCCCCAGTTTTACCATCCATCCTGTCACTGCTAGAGAGATGATGATGTGAAGAGATTGTCTATTCCCTGTGTTCTCTTGGATGATAGCCATATACTTGAGCACTCCGCTGCGAATGGTGTCAGCTGAAGCGAACGCTGCAAGTACCATATCTTCATACCCCTTCCACTTGCAATTGGCCATACATTTATGTAGGAACTGCTCTGGCACACTATTACCTATGGCAAGTGTTATGACCTTCAACAACTCCGCAGGGACATCGAAGGAACCTTGTTTTACACCTTTACCCACGTCTTTATTGTACACTGAGATCAGGGTATCAATCATGAGTATCCTAGCAGGTGAAAAGAACACCAGTTGACTGTACAGGTTTCGAAGCTGCCCAAGAGCCATTTGAGAGTAGAAAAGAATGTTGCGCTGAAAGGAAGTGAACACTATCATGAAATTATAGAGTGACATGAGGTATTCCCATGGAGATTTCATCAGTGTATCAACTTTCTCTCGAGCAGCTTGACAAGCAGGACATAACATGATGGCTACCTCCTCCTTCTCTTCCTTCTCCTTCTTCATCAAAGTTTCACAGTTGTAAGTCTATTTATATGAGGTTCTTCACCAACATCATCATAACACACATTTTTTCTTTTTTTACATTACAGATTATGGCTCTCGAGGAACTGGAAATACGTGATTTGGATCAGGTCTCCCGAGTCTATGCGGCTCTGTTATGTGCTCACATCAGACTACTCAAACTTCTCATGCCCAGGGTGATGTGGAAAGAAGTGCCTGTTGTAATTGTGTTTGAACAAAACACCTACGTAAACGCCCTGGTTGATGTCAAGAATTTAATTGAGCAGTCACTAGTAAGATCCGGGTTCAAGGTTCTCTTCTACAGCAAGTGGTCCCATACCAACAACAAGTACATGCTTGGAAAGCATGTGGGCGCAAAGACTAAACTAAGTATGGTCCTCAGCACAGTCTTGGCAATCAATAGGGGAACGCTAAGTTACTGTGACACCGTAATGTCTCTAGGATGGGCCGTGTTGATGGAGGCCACCAAGAAAGCACAAATGCTTGAATCAAACATTTGTGGCACATCCAAGGGCACGGGCTGCAGCAACAGGATGGGCTCCAACATGGATGTGTCAATGTACCGGCGTTCGCGGAAAGGAGTCAATCTAGCCACCGATGTCACAGCGAGTATATTGGAGAAACTCGACATCATATCTCTACCCACAGATATGCTCACGAACAAGGCTCATGCCCAGCAAGGGAAACTTCTACTGGGTAAATTGAGAGAGGAAATGTCAGTGGTAACAATAACAGAGTCAGTGAAAGGTAGCACAGTGACAACCGGAGGTAAAAGGTCCGTAAATGGGGAATACACCAGAGATGACATGCTGTCAGCCTTCTTGCTTCTATGTCACACTAGAGATGAGATACACAGTGGTGAAACGTCTATCAGAATCAGCGGTGAGGTATATTACAACTAGTATGTGTCTGTGTGTGTGTGTGTGTGTGTTTGTGTCTATGTATTATAATTGTAACTGATTCAATAAAGAGAATGAACACGTTTGATATACAGATACGTCATCTTTATTATGAGTAAATTGGGGTTACAGAATGAGACTCAAGCAGGGTCTTCTAAAGCACTTAAAATTCCTTAAAACAATGTTCGCGGCTCACACAGCATAGGCACAAAGTTGCAAACTTCAATCATCTTCAAATATAACACCCATAGCTCGCTGACTGCAGTTCACACTTCCACCTGGCTTATACCAAAAGCCTGTGCCAAAACATTCCCAGAAGTCGAGACCATTGTCACGCAAATACGCCACTTCGTCTTCATGGTAATACTTAAGAGACGGATCCCGATCCAAATCCGGATCTGAATCTGAATATAGGCTCTCGAAATCTTCGTTGTCAACAGGCCCTCCATCCCTTGAGTCAGGGCGTTTGACATTTTCCTTGTAGCTCATATCATCACAACCTTTCTTGTTGAGAAGTGGTTGACTCATGCTGGTGTCTGTGGGCGCAGCTTGTTGATAGGTAGAAATGGTTTTGCTTCTTGGTGTTGAGGTGCAGGCAGAAGTTTGGGTTTCAGCTACAGTTGTGGCAGAGGCAGTAGCATCCATAGCCAGCGGATGAGATAGTTTGGCTCTTGATAAAAACAATCTTGAGTTAGGTTGGCGGTCGAAACTGCTGTGAAATCAGAGACCTGAGACAACCAATGTTTTTAGGCAACATGTGAGTAAACACCAGACTTAACCCTTCCTCTTATACAATTCCAATGTGGGTGGAGAATTACTTTCTCTTACAACAGAAGGTGTGCCTCCACAATCCCACTGGAGGACCTCTCTGGCTCCCTGAGTTATCCGCCCCGCCTCCTCTCCCCGCCTGCATGCAGGTTGTTGAGTTGGGAGCCTGTTGCTGAGACGATTTAACACGCTGGTCCAATCCCAGCCCTCCCTGCTTCCCTCGCTCAGACTCTCCACAGCAAGTGAAACATTCAGCAACATCCAGGTCTTTGGCGTATACGGGGACCCCCTGCTCCTGTGATAATGTTTCATTCTCCTCCAGTATCTCCTTTTCACACTGCTGGGGCTTTGATTTCTGCAGCATTGCCAATCCCGAGTCTTTTACCAGCAGATTGTATGCATGTGTAAAGTCACCAATGGTATCCATTGTGTTTAGAGCATAGCAATAAGTGCTCACATATCTACAAAGGGTGTTATTTTAATAGGATAAAAAAATAGTGGTGGGTAACAAGCACCACTGCTCACGAGCACCCAAAATCCAATCTTGGCTGATAGAATAAAGAAATGTGGGAACGAATAGAAAGCGCTCCATGTAGAGGCAGAAATCTGCTCTATGGTGAAGAATTAAGACAAAAATAAGTCTCTTCAACAATCAAGCAATTTATTACAGAATAAAATATATCAAATTAGAGGGAACAACCAGCAATAATCAACAATAATCATCAAACAGAGTCAGAGACCAAGTCTCCCTATCCAACCGAATAGGGTGCAGCCTCTTCAACCATAAAGGTCTTGAGAGTCTGGACACCAACAGATGATAGAATAAAACCTTTTATACAGTGTTTGTCATGTACACATGTCTGTCCAGACAGTTCAAATTCCATCTTAACAGGTTAAGAATCACTTTAGCATCAGCTGCAGCCGCTGCGGACAGGGCTTCAGGGATCTTCGCATACAGACAGATTATTCAACATTTAATTCTGTTTTTATTCAAGTTTTACATCTTGTAGACTTCTCCTCCGGCTCCACATTGGCAAGCTTCATTTCCTCGTAAACACTATCTCAGGAGCACTTTTTCTATTTGACTGCTAGAGGAGCAGCTTTGTGGTATGCTTGCTTTTTACAGCTTCTGCGGACAGTGTGGTTGTTGGACTGCTCTGGCTTACCAAAAATGTCATCGTTGAAACTGGGTTGTCTCAGGCCCTCTGCATGCATGCCCTGTGACTGGGCTGCAGTTTTGCCGCCGTGTCCTCTTGAATACATCTCCTCAGTGTCCACATTGGCATGCTTCATTTCCTCATAAACACTATCTCGGGGACTCTTTTTCTGTTCAACTGCTAGAGGAGCAGATTTCTGGTATGCTTGCTTTTTACAGCTTCTGCGGACAGTGTGGTTGTTGGACTGCTCCGGCTTACCAAAAATGTCATTGTTGAAACTGGGTTGTCTCAGCCCCTCTGCACGTGTGCCCTGTGACTGGGCTGCAATTTTGCCACCGTGTCTTACTGAACACATCTCCTCAGTGTCCACATTGATATACTTCATTTCCTCATAAACACTATCTCGGGACACTTTTTCTGTTCGACAGGTAGGGGAGTAGCTTTCTGGTATGTTTGCTTTTTACAGCTTCTGCAGACAGTGTGGTTGTTGGTGCTGTTGGACTGCTCCGGCTTACCAAAAATGTCATCGTTGAAACTGGGTTGTCTCAGGCCCTCTGCATGCATGCCCTGTGACTGGGCTGCAATTTTGCCACCGTGTCCTCTTGAATACATCTCCTCAGTGTCCACATTGGCATGCTTCATTTCCTCATAAACACTATCTCGGGGACTCTGTTTCTGTTCAACTGCTAGAGGAGCAGATTTCTGGTATGCTTGCTTTTTACAGCTTCTGCGGACAGTGTGGTTGTTGGACTGCTCCGGCTTACCAAAAATGTCATCGTTGAAACTGGGTTGTCTCAGCCCCTCTGCACGTGTGCCTTGTGACTGGGCTGCAATTTTGCCACCGTGTCCTACTGAACACATCTCCTCAGTGTCCACATTGATATACTTCATTTCCTCATAAACACTATCTCGGGGACACTTTTTCTGTTCGACAGGTAGGGGAGTAGCTTTCTGGTATGTTTGCATTTTACAGCTTCTGCAGACAGTGTGGTTGTTGGTGCTGTTGGACTGCTCCGGCTTACCAAAAAAGTCATCGTTGAAACTGGGTTGTCTCAGCCCCTCTGCACGTGTGCCCTGTGACTGGGCTGCAATTTTGCCACCGTGTCCTCTTGAACACATCTCCTCATTGTCCACATTGACATGCTTCATTTCCTCATAAACACTATCTAAGGAACACTCTTTCTGGTCCACTACTAGAGGAGCAGCTTTCTGGTATATACGCTTTGTACGATGTCTGCAGATAGTGGGCAAACAGTGAATGTCGTCATTGATACTGGGTTCTCTCAACACCTCTGCAGGTGTGCCCCGTGACTGGGCTGTGATGTTGCCAGATGTTGCAGAGTGCAACCTCTCCTTCGTATCCACATCCTCATAGACCCACTTCATTCCCTTGTTGACACCATCTAAGGGAGAGTTAATCTGGTATGTAGTGACATTATGGCTTCTGTGCCTAATGGGGCGGCGGGCAGAATTAATCAGTTTCACCAACCATTGTAAAGTGTAAGCATCATTATAATCATCAACCTCATCATTTTCATCATCTCCATCTTCAGCATCATCATCATCAAAGCTAAGACAGCTCTGCCACTCTGTGAGTGCGGATGGCGCTGCGGTGTTGCCAGTGTGTCCTTTTGTCAACATCTCTTTACTTTCTGAGTTTCTGATCACCTCGTAATCCCCATTTTTATCATCCCATTGGTTTACCAGCTCTGTAATGCTATTGTAACATTCCTCTCCCCCGTTCATGGTAGACAAGATGTATTTGCTGTAGTCTTCATTTGGTCGAATGTCATGGTGGAACGTCCTTTTGTGGCCTCGCACCAATACCCCAAACTTGTCCTTTTCCATGCTGATTGGTCTCATGAAAACATAGAAACCCTTGGGTTTGTCATGCATGTAGCACAAAAGGTCTTCCAGGCTTTCTTCTCTGAACCTATTAGAAAGCATCTGAGCTGTCCAAGCAGTGACACTCTCATCTTTTTCAGTGTTGTTGGCACGTTTCTTTCCACTGAAGGCTCTTCTAAACACGTTGTTGTGACTCATTGCTTCAGTTGAGGTCGTTCTGATCACTTTAACATCGAATAAGATGTGAAACCAACAGCATTGTTATGTGCTCGTTAACATATGACATGGTTAATATCCTATTCATTTTACTGGCAGCCCTCTCCCCCACACGCATGCCTTCTCCTCGTAACATGCTCAAAAGAGTGCACATCTAATGGCCATTCTTTTAAGAAAGTTCCTTTTCACATCCACTGAAAACTGCAACTCGGAGCAATCTTCCTCTACCAACCACTCAGCACCCAGACTTGACACCCTTTTCATCAGTGTTTTAGACCTGAAATTGGTTGTGATAAAACTGAAATATGCTGTGTAGAGAGGCTGCAGCTCGAGAAGTAGCTGTCTCCCATTCCTTATCACAGTGGTCTCAATGTCTTTCTCGTTGACCCAAGATAAATCTGGGGAGGCTTCCCTTTCCACCTCCCCGTTGATCGGAAGAGGGTAATTGGCATATATGTTGTAAAATTTACCATTGCTCAAACGCGATGCCTCTCCGCATATTGCAATGAGGTTATTGTGAGCCAAATGTGACTCTCTCATAGTCTTACCACACAGCTCAGGGTTAAGTGTCCAAAGGGACAAAGCCAAGCGTAGGTTATGTTCTCTGAGGCAGCGGAACTTTATGTCTTCATAGAGTTGGTCCACATAAACCAGCTGGCCATCTGTAGTCAACCAGAAGGCCTTCATATCTTCCTGATGGGTGATGTTTTTAAAATACACTTGGTTGCACAGATGCGGATCTTCACCCGTCATCAGTGTGCGGTTGATGTGAAGCAGCTCTTGATCGTTCAAAAGTTCAGTTCTGTTTTTCAGGCGCCTTGTGTTGTGCCAGGCCACTCCTGAGAACAGCCAGCAGTATCTGAAATGAATCTTCAGAGGCAACACAAACTCTATTAAGGTAGATCGCGAGGGTCTCACTTGCTCCTGGTCCGTGTGGCACATGGAAAGGTTGTCTGTGATGCATTCGCTGGGACACAGTATGGCATCATCGTTATCACTGGGATTCCAGCTAAGCTCTGACCGTAACACATCTACAGGGTTAAGAGTCTGCCATAGAGCACTGTCCACAAATCCAGATGAGACCCTGTGGCTACTCAGTGAGTTGGTGAGAGACCCCATTGACAACTCTAAGTCTGTTGCTGTTGGCGTGGCCGTTGACTGCGTGAGAGTCAGACTCTCCAAAGATGAGAGTGACAGAGAAAGGCGGCGGATTGATAACGAGAGGATTGCAGAGTATAATCATTTGGTAACTGATCGCCTGGCACAAGCCACACTCATAAAACGTCTCGGAATAGACGGTGCCAAGGCTAAGATGCGAGAGCTACAGCTTCACGGTGCCTCGGTAAACGATGAAACCAACTCTGTCATGCGCAGGTTTGAACATCTGATAGACAGAGTGTTTGAATACTTCCGAGTGAAAGGTATGCGGATGGAGCCCTTCCAGCTCGAGCTATTCAGAGGGGTCGTGTTGGGTGTTTCGAAAGGCCAGTTCGGAGAGACTCTCTACAAGTATAGGCACCCACTGCTGGACAAGCTGGGCCTGGCCCCTCTGGGTTCCGAGGACTACGACCACGTGAACCCCACCGCGAGTCACCTCTACCAGGTGGAGAGAGAGTTTGCTCGATACGCGAACCCTTACACTCTGTGCTTAGCCCCGAGACAATGTGGGAAAAGCCTGATGATGAGACTGCTGCTAGCTGCGGTGCTGCTACACTTGGACATCAATGTCATGATACAGGCTCAGAATAAACACATGTGCACCACTTTGAGATTGGGGGTGGAGAGCACCATGGAGGAAATTCAGCAACTGCCGTCATTCAGACAAATGGAGAAACCTCTCAACGTGTGTGGTAACCCAGAAAACAGGATCTACCAATTTGAACAAGGTTACAAGGGATTTTCTTTCGCTCACTTCTTGTCTTCCAGTAATGATGTAAGTATTACTTTGAAATGTATCACCCTGACATTGTCTAATCTGATGAAACACCTATCCTATCCTATCCTATCCTATCCTATCCTATCCTATCCTATCCTATCCTATCCTATCCTATTGTGACCGGGTGGAGGCTGGGGATGAGTGCACCAAACAACGCCACCTGGGGAATTTTGCCCCAGGAAATAGATACTTTTTTTTTCAGGGAGGCTATAAGATCACACAGGTTCGAAATTACCACTGGGCAGGAGACCATGTTCAAAATATAAAAATATATTTATTGTACAAATTTGTTTTTCAAGTTTCAAAAAGTACCAAGCTTTCTCACACTAATAACACTGGGCCAAAAGGGGAGATGGACAGGGCTGGGCACCAAACCAAAGGGGAGGGAGAAACAAACAAAATAATTATTATAATATCACCCGTGACACTGCACACACAGGCAAATGAGAAGTGAAGACCCCGCCTCCAGGGATTGAGAATAAAATGCCCTCGGCCTGACTGGTATCTCCCACAGGCACACACACACAACAGCAGCAGCAGAACAATCAGCGGAAACACATTAACCTTCCCACAGTGTTTTTCAATCCTGATACCATCAGTGTTTCTTGGGTACTCTCTATGATAAGTAACACTGTTTCGATGTCAAGTCAGGAGAGTAACGGGGTCAGCTCAAGTGAATGGAGTTTTTTGAACCACACTATGGAACCCGATTTGGCACGTGCGCCAACAATGTTTCCAAATGTCAGATACACAAATGGAAAATATGTGCCAACTGGCATTGATCCATACTTCACAGCAGGCCTACGTGAATGGATTCACTGGTTGAATACCACAGATGGAGGAAAGAATGTCAATCCTGGTGACAAATCTTTCTTTGCACACCAAGCCACTGTATATGGGATGCTGAAAGTATCTCCAACCCTTGAGCCCGGCTTCAGCACTGGAGCTGTCCAACGCTGGACAGCTCCTCCAACCCTTGAGCCCGGCTTCAGCACTGGAGCTGTCCAACGCTGGACAGCTCCTCCAACCCTTGAGCCCGGCTTCAGCACTGGAGCTGTCCAACGCTGGACAGCTCCTCCAACCCTTGAGCCCGGCTTCAGCACTGGAGCTGTCCAACGCTGGACAGCTCCTCCAACCCTTGAGCCCGGCTTCAGCACTGGAGCTGTCCAACGCTGGACAGCTCCTCCAACCCTTGAGCCCGGCTTCAGCACTGGAGCTGTCCAGCGCTGGACAGCTCCTCCAACCCTTGAGCCCGGCTTCAGCACTGGAGCTCTCCAGCGCTGGACAGCTCCTCCAACCCTTGAGCCCGGCTTCAGCACTGGAGCTCTCCAGCGCTGGACAGCTCCTCCAACCCTTGAGCCCGGCTTCAGCACTGGAGCTCTCCAGCGCTGGACAGCTCCTCCAACCCTTGAGCCCGGCTTCAGCACTGGAGCTCTCCAGCGCTGGACAGCTCCTCCAACCCTTGAGCCCGGCCTCAGCACTGGAGCTCTCCAGCATTGGACAGCTCCTCCAACCCCTGAGCCCGGCCTCAGCACTGGAGCTCTCCAGCATTGGACAGCTCCTCCAACCCCTGAGCCCGGCTTCAGCACTGGAGCTCTCCAGCATTGGACAGCTCCTCCAACCCCTGAGCCCGGCCTCAGCACTGGAGCTGTCCAGCACTGGACATCTCCTCCAAACCTCGAGCCCGGCCTCAGCACTGGAGCTGTCCAGCACTGGACATCTCCTCCAAACCTCGAGCCCGGCCTCAGCACTGGAGTGGCACAGTGGCACAGTCCGTCTCCCCACAGTCAAAAGGCAGCTGTGCAGGGAAAGAATGTCAATCTTGGTGACGAATCTTTCTTTGCACACCAAGTCGCTGAAAATGGGATGCCGAAAGAGGAGAGAGATGAAGTGGAATCTCCTACAAACGATGAAGTTATGGAGCAACTCTTTTCTCTTTTACAAGAGGACGCTCTGCCTGACTCAGACAAGGTTTTGAATGATTGGCTTGGATTATCGCCACCACCACCACCACCACCACCACCATCATCACCATCGTCACCATCATCATCATCAGACAATACTTCGATGACATCAGCAGGCATTGTTGAATTCAACAGCGTAGCCAGCCCAGAACCTGACCAATCAAGGTTTGCATGGCTGGGTGACCCATGTGACATGAAATACATGGGTAGAGGGGATGAACACAAGTGTCAGACTTGTGGCCTGGTTCTATGCCATTTTGAAGCTGGTGACACTCTGCTGAACCAACACGCTTTCTTCACCAATGGAGAGTGTCCTTACTTAAAACTCTGCTACACAAATGATCATCTGAAGATTGAGATCGGACAAGAGAGATCCCGCAGAGGGCTGGTGGCACATCCTGACATGATCTCAGTCCCCGATCCTTGTGGTGAACCATCAACACAACCGATAAACCAAATCTATGTGGAATTGTCTGAACGGCAGTGGTGTTACATGTGTGGACACTTGTCTGGAGAGCATAAACCTGACTGTCACCAGAAGATGAAAGAGTTGGGAAGAAAGATCGGAGATCATCTTTCCACTCTTCAACTGAATTGAATCCACAACTCTAATTGGTGTTATTTCGATTAAACATGATACATGTTGCTTGCTTGTTGCATATTGCTCTGAATAAAAAAATAAAGCATTTTCGACTACTTTTGTTTCCAGTGTGCTTAATGATGTAGCTCTTAAAAGATAACACACAATAAATTTTCAAATGTGGGGTTGTACAAATGAGTCATGACAAACATTCACTGTCCAATAGTAAGGAGGGGTCGTGGCTATTATGTGAATGTATAAAATGACCCTAACATGAAAGCATGCAAGTCATACTAAGATGGCGATTTGCCAGATCACACTGAATTTGTACTTGTAACATGTCATTGTGTGGACAGTACCCACAGTGACCGCAACATAAGGAAGTTATGGCAAATAGTAAAAGCTCAGCCAAAGCTCAAGGAAAATATTACTTCACCCGAGGCTCACATTATAATGAGTGGCACCTGTGGAATACTTCACCAGACGCCGTAAAGCTGCAAGCCGGGGACCTGTTTAGCGCCTGCATAGTCGCTTCAAACTTTGATAGCACTATGTGCCTCCTCACAAGGTTTCTTAAGGACGTTACCGTCAGAGGATTGGATGAAATAACCTGCGTGGTGAGCCAAGACATATGTTTCGAGAATGACCTGACTGTAGACCTGAATTGTGTGGCTACTCAGGTTGACTTTGTGAAAATGTGTATCTCCAAGGGTGTCAGATGTACAAGCTTTTTAGAGCATTACATGCACAACCCTCAGGATGAGGAACTTCAGCTTGGTTCAAAAGTGTGCTCTCTTTTTGTCAACACGGTAAAGGAGATGCTGAGCAGGCAGTATGATGTCATGCACCACTATCCTCTATTCAACCGAGCTCTGGGTCTGCACTACTCGGCTAAAGTTAGCCTGGACCCCCCTGAAGTAAAAGACATGATAGCTAAAGGGGGACTACTGGACCAAAGTGTTGTGAATCATCAGTCTCTTCATGGAATACCGTTGGTGGGAGTAGATCATGTTTCCTTTTCACAGTGGAACTACCCTGACAGAAGAGAGGACCAGCATGTAGAGGAACACGCCTACGAACAGCGAGATGGTTGTGCCACTGAGAAAATGAGGGACGTCAAGAAGTTAGAGGACTCATCAGTGTTAGCTGAAAGGCAAACCTTGAATGAACCACTCGACTGCAAATCAACATCTTCTACGCTGCCTCACCCGAGGCAAGAAACTAGTGAAATGTTCATCGCAAACACATTGGAAACCTTCAACAACCTACCAGGAAGTCTAACTGATAGACCGGGCGCCTTTCCTTACATCTTTACAGTGCACACAAGTGATGACATGAAATTCGACGACTTGGTGAACTACTGCCTAAGACGAACCCCTGGGCCTGTGGGGACCCTACCGTCGCGTGAGAAGTGGGGCTCTGTCAACCCATTGCTGCTCATGGAAGATCCCGTGGACCCGGTGACTGGCAGGACAGCGCACCGGTATGTGGTGACTTCCAGAGGACATTTGAGTACCATTATGACAAATGGTACACACACTGGCCCATTTCCATGCTACAACGAGGTGTTTATACCCTTTAGACCTGTCAGCAGATTGAACCTGGATGTGGATCTAAAGTGTTGTGAGAAATGCAACAGGAAATTTGCCACCCAAGCAGACCCTTCCGTAAAGCGGAAAGTCTGTGATGCGATGACTATGAGTCTGGTCTCTGTGATAGCGGAGTCTCTGATGAGTTTGGCGAAGGTAAAAAGGAGCGAGTTGCAGATTGATCCGTCCCTCAAAACGATGGCCAAGAGGGCGGGTAAGATTGCTGTGTACACAAGGGCTTCTTCTGTCAAGTCGAAGCTGAGTCTGAGGATGCTCTGGTATCTACCGGTAGAACTGTGCAGTGTTGAAGGGATAGAGCTTTACAGGCCTTTACTGGACAAGATGGAGAATGTCTCTCTGAACTACGTACTACTTTCCTACCCAGGAGATGCTGAATCATGCGGGCTCTGTGAGCTGGGAGATTCGATGAAAAAAAAGGGATGGCACACACCAGTGTCTAATTATTTGAGACTAAACTCAGGTCACACGGACAACAGGCGGTCGTCTATTGACAAGGCCCCCTACTCCTTTAGGAAGTGCGTGCGGTTGCCAAACTGCTATAAGGGAGACTCTGCGTTCAAGTACGTGGACACATGGAACACTCAAGACATAGCAGACCCGGGCTTCGACGATCCCCTGTCACCGTCCGTGGGCCTTTCCTCTAACCCCATACTGGCCGATGTGACATCACTAGGGAACCGTTTTCGAAACGTTTTGAAATCCCAGAGATACTCTGAAGCCTTGGAAGTCTCTGGACCAAAGGCAACTCCAGGTCAAGCTCAGGTGCAAAATGAAGCTCGGCGACTAGCCTTACTTTGGGGTGTCCCAGTGACTATCAAGAAGACAACTTCAGGAGTTTTCTGCGTTCAGGCAAATGTGAAATCTAACACCTACCCATGTCCTATACATAACAGAGTGCACTCCACGTCCAAATTGGGAGCCCTCGTCTTTTCTACGTGTACTGTTCCAAAATGTTTTGTAGCCTGACTCGATGTACTCGATGGATTGTCTGTTGTTGTTGTAATGTCTGTTGTTTTTATTAAAAACACAACAGGAACAACTTTGGAATTGTGTATGCCTTTATTTTCTTTCAGTACACCGGTTAGAAATTGATAGTACAGCCATGGTAAATTACATGAGGTTAAGATTGCCCAAAGAACAGTGACTTCAGGAACCGAATGGTGAATCCAGCGAAGATCATCAGGTATCCCTTGAGTTTGTAATCCAGGGCTGGTTCTTTGAAGAACATAACAAAGCCGTCCTTTAAAGTGATAGAAACAAAAGTTAGATTGAACATTGACCATTTGATTTTTCTTAGTTTACAGTCTCCTTTACTTACAACTCACCCAAGACTTGTTATTCACCAGCCACTCCTTCTGGTGAGTCACCAGGTAGTTGGAGATCTTATCGCCCACCAGTTCGACATGGTTTTTGCTACCGTTCTGGACAAGGTGTCGACACATCACAGCACCAAAGCCTATTAGGGTGGCAATTCGCCCCCAGTTGACTTGGCCATCTCCAAAGATGGTGTTGGCCACTTCATCGATTAAACTCACATCATCCCCATTGTCATCCAATGATAGTCTGATAATAATCATATCTGTGAATGGAACAGAAGGACAAAACTCATTCAATCAAGAAACAAACAAAGAAAGGAAAGAAAACTATCTCCTCTCAACCTATAAACTTAAATGACACCTACTGTTGAATGCAGACCGGTGCTTTTCCAATAGTTGACCCACAGTAGTTTTCATTGTTAACAAAACTACGCTTTCATTCTCCCCAGGTTTCACTAATCCTGTAAATTCTCCCAGGAAACACTTCATCAGTCTTCTGGTCTCATTGCAGAGTGGGTCCCCACCTTGGGATCCCCCGACAGGGGGTTTAATATGTGAGTGCGGGTTTGGGGTTAGCAGTGTGGAGTCAGCTGCATTGTCATTGCAAAGACTTTTTGAGAAAGACATTCTGGTAGCTTTAAACTTTCACTTAGACCAAATGTAAACAGGGTATGCTGCTAGCTCCTGGTTTTTTTTTGAGAATATTTTACACCAATAGTCATTTGTTCACAACTAAAACTCAATGAGAGATGTTGACCCAAGTTTGGTGATTTTGAGAGTGAGACTGTTAGACCTGAGGGTTTGACTAAAAGGTAGGCTGTATCATGTAAATTTTTATGACAAAAAACAAACTGAATCCGAATCGGTGTCATTGTTTATTAACTCAGCCACTGTGGTTTTTACATACAATGTGAAACTAATCTGCATAGGCATACAACATTTCACAGTAAAAGTTTCATAATCTTCAGCTTCTTCTGGAGCTCTCGTTTCATGTCATCACAGTGTGGGTGATGACCCTGGGTGGGAAGGTTGAATCCCTGCTTGGCCATGGCGCTGCAGACAACACAGTGGTACAGCTTGTCAATTTCAGTGCACCCGTAAACTGCCTTGGTGAAACAATCAGGGAATGAGATGGATCCCTTTCTCCAACGTTCCTTCCCGAGTACCAGCCTTAGCCTCCCTTCTTGATCTCTGAATCTGTTATCGATGTATGGACATCGACCACCTGTGTTGTAGCAATGGTAGATGTGTTCACCCAGTAGGGTATCATTCTTCACAAAGTATTTTACCGTAAGGCCACACGAATAGCACTTGTGTGTGTCAGCTGTGTTTTGCACGTGGTACATGTTGGCTCGCTCTCCCAACACACTGAAATCTGAGGCGTGTTTTGCTCCAATGCTATCAGTTTCTAGGCTAGCGAAGTACAGAGAGACCCTGCTGGTTTCTGGGGAAATGAACAAAAGTGTGTTCTCGATAGGCGTATCGAGTCGCATATCCCTCAGCTTCGCATTTAGATGGCGAATCATATCTTTGCATGCAACATAATACACATGATCTCCATCGTCTTCAGATCCACAGACAATGCAACGCTTAACCCCTGCGATCACAATGTAGCCATCTTTTGAGTCAAAGATGTGCTCTGGAAAAGCTAGAAATCCGTTTTGGAACCGCAGCTTTCCTTTCAAGATGACAAGCTGATGTTCTTGACCTTTGTACTTGGCCTTGATGTAGCGACACATTCCTCCTCCTTTCTGTATGTGTTCATGTAAACCAGGGTCACCTCTTCTATAACCTGAGAGCACCATCTTGCAGTCATTACACTTGTATGTGTCGTACGTTCCAGGCATGTGTACCATGACACAAGGGTCAGCCAACACTTCGGATGTATCCATCGAGGATTCTCTACAGTCTTCAAGAAACAGATGGGACCCACGATAGTCTTTCCATGGGAGCTCGAAAGTTGTTGCCCCTGACATCCCAAATGTAGACACGCCAAGGTTCTGCATGGTAAATCTAAGTATATAGATATCCTTGTTTCACCTCAGATACTGGTTACGGTAGGGGACCCAAACTTGACCTAATACCAATGGTTTGATGACAACCTAACTTCCCGAGGTGGCCACATACAAAAATGATTTGCCACACACCATGTGTTTCTTTAATAAATGGGTTTTCTTGGAGTCACATTGGAGTCATGGTTTCATGTACACTTTGGACAGAAACAAATATCTTGCAAGGCTGTAATGATGCTATGTGAAAACCCTTTTAGACAAAGTAAAATATTTGCTATTTAAAAAAACAAACAAACATTTTTTTTTTAACTTTTTATTGTTTGCACAATATTACAAGCAGATAAAACATCTACAAAACAGCATAACAGATGTATAGGTGAGATTAAAAATGGAGGTTTATAAAAACAAGTAAGAAAGACATAATAATAATAATAATAATAATAACAACAACAAACAAGTTTAAGAGCATAAAATTAAGAGAAATTCAGAAATCACAGTATAGAACACAGCAAAATTTATAAGTGGTGTGAGTGTGCATGAAAATGTCTAGCTAGAGTGGATATGTGCAAGTGTAGGCTACAGAGCATACTTTAGTTCAAACAAATCCTTACAGTGGGAGGAGAACAGACACTTACAGTCAGTTACAATCAAACCGACATTTTCTTGTTTTACAATGCCTTTGACTCGAATCTAGCTTTCTTATTTGACGGCTCTTCAACATCGCAGTCTGCACTGGGAGGATTTGCTTCCCCCGTCACAGAATTCTTCTCACACTTCTCGCATGACAAAGAGGATACATTCTGTAAAGACTTGTGGACATCAGGGTTGACAAAGGACCCACTGCACACCACACAGCCCTGTGTGAATAGCTGCTTAAGGTCACACAGCTCCTTTTGTGTCAGTTCATCAAGTTGCAAATCTTCTAAGAGTGAAATCAGGCTATGCTCGACATGTAACCCCTCATTAGGATTCGTAACACATTCTGATATAACCCCAAGCAGGCAGGAAACAGCAATACACTTCCACCTTTGGAACTGTAAAAACTTCACATCCAATGTAGTTTTCAGGAAAAGGTTGGTGGCCTTCTCCATGACACGTTGATTCAGATGTTTGGCTGTTGGCTGTAATTCTGATGATTGTCTGCCAAGGTATTCCAGGATCAGATACTTGCAAAGTAGACTGATAGTATTTTCAGCATTCGCTGGGAACAGGCAACCTCGCAACTTGACAATCATTTCAATCTCAGCGTCCACAATCCCAGCTACATTTGAACATTCGTGCAATTCTGACTTGTGTCTACTCGAGTGGCCCACAACCAATGCCTCGGTCGCCCAGAGGCTATGTTTCCACATGTCACGAATCTCAAATACCGTATTCACAGTATGCATCTTGAGAGATAACGAGAGGCATGCTACGCGAATGTTTCCAATGTTCTCCAACAGCGATTCCAGGTCCTCACCGAGGTTAGCGCAGGTGGTTATGTATCGGTCCATTACATCTACAGCCGACAGAAGGACAGGGTTGAATTCCTCCTTCTCTGGTGTCCAGGATGAAAGTATATGAACAAACCAGCTCACTGCTGCCATCCTATGGGTCTGGTAGCTTGTGACAGCCTCACTGCTGGTTAGCTCCTGTGGATTAGGATGATCCCCCCCTTCTTCATTTGCTCTGTTTACTTTGTGTTGAAACAGTTGCATATCCAGTGCATCCTTCAGTTCAGCCTTTCCCATCTTTGCCATACCAAAGTCGAACCTTGGAAAATCAAACACATCTGCATCAGGAAGGGTGAGCTGAGAGACTTGGTCATCCAGGTTGACTTCATCCTGTTTCTTCCCAGATTGGATGGGGATGTGAGATGTTTCAAGAGAAGACTCTCCTTCAGTGGTCTCCTGATTGAGGGCTGACATTTTCCTGTTTGAATGCTGCTCTGAACTAATGTTAACACTAGTTGGTGTCCCTTATAAATACTCGAACCCCTTGTCAGCTAATCACTGGTAAATAGGTGGGGCTTGTAGAGAGAGAGAGAGAGAGAGAGAGAGAGAGAGAGAGAGAGAGAGAGAGAGAGAGAGAGCTGCTCTGCTTGTAGAGAAAAAAAAATCCAACAGAGGATTTTTTACCTTATTTCCACACTGACTCAAAAATTGACATTGGGTAAGAAACTTTGATTTCAGGGAAACGTGTAGAAAGCTAACACAAGACGAAGGTTAACCTCTGTAATGCATTATAAGAGACTCTCTCTACTTTGTCTACATGCTTTCATAGTTTGCATGCCATTGTTTTTTGTACTTGATCTGAATTTAATTAATATTAAAACCAATAAAGGACAGGTTAGAGCAGAGAAAGTGATGGAAATGGCAGACATCAATCTGCTATGTCCTGTTATGCGTTCACAGTCAACACACATGAGCCCCTGAGATTGACCTGCAATATTAGCGTTGACTTTGTCAATATATTTGCGGACAGTAGCATTCATGGCGAGAATGTTCGCCATCACACTCTCTCCTTGCTGCAGCAATTCAGAAGACCGATCAGATTGGGCCTGAAGGCTTCTGAGTGACATGTGTATATCAACATCAGACAGTGAGTAGACACTTGTCAGTATTCTGGGGCTCTTGTTAACCCACACCTGTGTGACATCATTTGTCAAGTTGATTCTATGGGCTCTGTTGGTTGTTGTGTATGTGTTGGATTGTAGATCATAGCAGATTTGACCAAAGCATGGGTTGTTGCATACTATAGGGCACACAATGCTTATCTCTCCGTGATAGTTCACATGGCACGCTGATACGGTCTCATCATCACGTTCCAGAGGTTCACATATCCCTCTAGAATCACACAAGGGCGCCCTGTAGTTTGCCCGAGTGTCATTCACCATAAACCTGTCCAGCCAACAAGTCCTGTTACCCTTTGAAGAGTCGATGAAGGGCATGTACCAGCGGGAGAGAGTAACAGGTTTCCATGTTTCTCTCTTGACAACCAGTATCAGCCTAGAAGTTGATAGCAAGTGACTTGCCACAGGTGTGTCAGTGTACAGCTCTGTTACAAAGTCAGGTTCACACCCCGTCATATCCGACCTCTGTATACCCTGAGCACATGAGAGTAAGTGCTGGTGAGCTCCCTGGAAAGCGAATGCAATGGCGTTCAGCTGTACTGCCAACTTGAATGCACCAGTCTTCCAGGTATCCAGTAATTCATTGAATGTGTTTGTGTCATTGGACTCCGACAGAAGGTGGCTGGCTACAGGAGAGTTTACATTGAGCGGATCGTAGTCAAAAGTACTTGGAAAATGTTCCACTATGTTTCTCAGGGCTTCGTCGATTAAGGTCCTGTAGTGTTGCATGATATCCACGACTTGAGGATCTGTTAAAGTTGAAATTTTACCTTGATATGACAAAAGTTTGCCTACGGGGTTGGATGCGCCCCAGTTCTGCTTGAGGATGTGTGTCTCCATTATAGCTGCTAGATTGTTGAAAGCTGCATCGAGTGACACCATCGCCCTCTTGTAGGTCAGCTTTGCTATTTGCAATGTCCTCGTTGTATCGCGCCAGGTGCCGGTAGAGCAGAATCCATCACAACCTTTATGAGAGTCTGGCAAGCCTCTGCATGCCACCTGAGAACACTCGGGGTAATCAACTTCAAACTCAGTCCAGTTGGATCCTAGAAAGAAATGGTAGGCGAAATAGTTGTCAGGTTTGTCGGGGGTGCGTATTTTCCATCTGCCTGCTTGGAGAATAAGCCTGTGATCCAGAGAATCGACGATTTGATTTCCACTCTGATGAGCTTCTGCTGAGGAATTAAGACCTTTGTCTGAGGTTTCATCCATGCTAACAGTCGACAAAGACGATGACAGTGATGATGAAGAATGTTGAGTTGACACAGGATGCAATCCAGGAAGAAACAGAGCTGATACTAGACAGAAAGAGCTAAGACAAGGAGTTCTCATGATGGGTATTATTTTTATCATTGCAGTTTCCTACGCTGTTGTTTGATATCTCGACCCCGTTTGCAAAGTATCCAGACTGACATAACACTGATTAATATAGCCAGTAAAGTAGCAGTCAGACATAAGGAAGATGTGACATTTGACATGTAAAGTATACGTTTCTTAGTCTGCTGCGCCACTGTATCACTGTCCTTGATCACAAAATCCAGTTGAGAGCACAAATCCCTCACATGCCTCAAATACATGTTCATAGCACTCACACAATCATAGGTCTTGTGACGGAAATGCCCTGAGGAGGGTAGGTGCTCGACACCATTACTCTGGTTTGTGGTAGGGCAATATAGTAACGCAAGGCGTTTATCTATCAACGCATTCAATGAGCCCATGTTCGAAACATACTTCTTCACTTTGGACATCAGAGGCTCTTCTGTGTTCATGTAGTAACCCGCCAAAGGATGAGTGTCATCTTTCTTTTCTCTACCAACGGAAGGTAGCCTCAGCTTGATGTTGCGTGGAACTGTAGATGGTGAATGCAAGCAGATTATGCCCCTATCTTGATCTATGAACACCACCGTGTCCTTGTAATTAAGACTGACAACCTGTGCACTGTGTGGTATGAACTTGACATTCTCAATTCTGTGCCAGGTTATGAGGTCACCGATGGTTAAAGGAGCGCCTACATTCATGTCTGAGGACAACCCCAATCTCAGGTTTGGTATACCTGGAACTGGGGAAAAACTTTGGATCAATGGCATCCCCTCAACTGCGTGTTGGAAAAAAATACCCCCTTTCAGTTTGTACACTCCATCCACATGGGCGTAAGAGTGTCCTCCATCTCCGAAAGCGGAATTTCTTGTGTAGCGATAATGCAGAGTCCGGACTTTTGCAGCCGCCAAGTTGATAATATTGGACAACGCGGTAAAGGTCGGCACGTGTTCTGCGTTACTGAAGGTGTAGTCCAGGTATCCCAGGGAGTATCTGCAGACTCCCCATTTGGCCATATCGAAAATGATCTTGGTGAGGTCTTGCATAGAGTAATGAACCCTATTGTCATCCTTGTCCCAGAGGGTTGCTTTCACATGTCTGTTGAGTGAATCTACCCACTTGCAGCCGGCTACGGGGATGTAGTCAGCCGAGGGAACTGACACAACAATCCCAGCACGGTTGTTAGATCTCTTGCATAGCTCTGCGAAGACCAACAATCCTGTTCTTTCTGGAAACCGTTCATTGTCGGGTAACCTGATTGCATAAGGATCATCGGGCACATATTCTCCAACACTCCAACGACCAGGTTTTACTCGTTCACAACCTGTCCTCTTCTCAGGGAACACAGATACGGTGTCCAGGTTTAGAAATGCTCCATGTGAGGACACAAGCAGCCCTACCTCCTTCAACACCATTTCAGCTTGCTCCTGCTCAGCTGTCAAAGGGAAGACCTGTGTGTCATTTCGCTGGCGTGGAGCGTGATTTAATAAAGGCAACACATCCCCTTTGCTGTTCTCAGCTGTTACCCACTGAACGCTGTAGGAGCATGCGATGATTATGTGTCCATCCAAGCATACGGTGCAGTTTCGAGAGGATGGTGGTGGAGCATTATGACACTCCACAATGTGATCATTGACACCTCGTTGGTGTATAAGTTTATCATCCTGGTCAAATAGAGTTGTCAGTGAAGCACAGCTCTGCTTGTCCATACATACAAAGTATTTGTTCTCTGTATCGTAGTTTGTATTGTACCATCTGGTCGATAAAACATCTGCTAGAAGGTTAGCTGACAGCCCAGGGATCAACTCTAACTTTGAACCGTAGATGCTTTTAATCACAGCAAAGTCGTTAGACCTGACGGTCCTGATGTTCACATCAATGACTAACACTCGCAGAGCTTGGGCCTGCTGTGACTGAAAAGTCAATATCCAATCGAGTGCAGCAGCAAGTTCCTCCTGGTTGGGGGCAGCTCGACTAGAGTGTAAGAATCTGAGCTTCATGCCAATTTTTCTCCCCCAACCCTGACGAATGACAGTTTGGACGGTATCTATGGCTGCCAGTGGTATATGTAATTCTTTGCTAGTCGTTGCATTTGCTTTGTTATGTAAGGAACGCACAGGTATTTGCAAGTAGTGTTCATCCACAGCATCAACAGGCTCTTCTGCTTGGATGTCAAATTCCACAAGAAGAACGTCACATCGCATCACATCTAGAGGTGCTGATGGTGCATCTTGTGTCGGCCCAGGCGAGAGGTTGAAAATATTCATGGTGACCAAACAAAATCGTTCAGTTTTAGGTGGGACCGAGCCATAGAGTACCCGACCTTGAGCATGGATTGAGGTGTTGTGGGGCTCATGTGTAACTTGTAGTGTCCAGTCGTTATCACTACCCTCGATTCCTTTTGACAGGTATGCAAAAGGGCTAGAAATGCAGGTGGGTGAGCACAGGCCGTCTGGGTTGAAATAATTTAGCAGAGCGTGGGTACAATTGCAGGTTGATGGCAGCTTGGGTTTCCACACGCAATTGATTTTAAGTCTCTCATAATGTCCTATATTTAGATTATCTTGCTTGTCGATAACCATGACATTGGCCGTCACAGAGTCAAACAGACCACAGTGGAAGTGTTTCACCTCAAGCGAAATATCCAACATGTACACAAAGAAGCCCAAAGATTCATTCATTGTCCATTTCAACCCTCTAGTGATATTGAATCGCCCATCCACAGACAGAATGTTGGTCTTGGTGGCTTCCAACACCAACCTATTTTCTATGCTGTTTGTGTACCACCTCAGATATTTGAGGATGTACCTGTGTGCCATGCCCACGGGGATAGTGAGTCTGGTCGGTATCACAAGTGTGTCCTGTTCCCCTACCAACCATAGATCGGGTTGTAGGAACCGAATAGATATTTCGGGCTGCAAATTGGTAAAAAATGGTTTCACCACCATATTGAACAGGTCCTCGGCGGTGTTATAAAACGAATGTCTGTTCAGTATCTCGTACAAGGATTCCGGTGGAGACACCATGGCATCTAACATTTTTTCAAAGTTGAACATACAAAATGTCAGTTCTTCATAACTGGTCATTTCTCTACACAATTCTTTGACTTCAGAAACAGGTATATTCCTCACCCACTTTGTAGTCAGATTTTTCATCAGATCAAGGAGGGGGGCAGGCTGTACATCGGCCATGAGATCGACTACCTTGTAATCTTCAGGATATCCGCAAACCATGTCATGCCACGACGTGCCAGGAAGTATTACACTTTGACCCAGAAGACAATATGAAGTTTGCAGTCGACAAATCTCTATACCATGTAACAGACCCACAAAATATCCACTGGGACATACAGAAGCACATACTCGTGCTGACATGGAATTGAAACTTGACACAGATGGTTGCCCTAGAGGACATCTGTACAAACACATTCCTTCACCATTGTTCTTACACCCAACAAGAGCATAGGGCGGGTTGTGTGATGATGAGCAGTATTTGACATTGGGATGACACTTGATGAGGTTACTCTTGTCCCACAAAATGGCACGTCTCCTGCTGCCTAAACCGCCCGAAACCCACAGCAGTGTTAGATACATCAGTCTACACAAAGACATGTTCACATCACATGGGAGTATTGTCAGAGTTTTTGAGTGTTTGAGTGAAAGTATCAGATAACTGAGCCTCTATGCGATGGCAACTGACATGTATAAAGACCCTCTGGATTCAGTGAATAGATAGAGTCCACATGAGTGACAATTCATTGTTGAGAGGTTATTCAGGATCCAAAATGCAGGCTACATTTGAAGACTTCATTTGCAAAAGCAGATAACTGATAAAAAATTCTAGAATCTTCATTTTTTTTATTTACATAAGGTGATATTAGTCAAACCAAAGTTGAGTGACTTTGAGATGTAACAAAACAGACATATCTCAAAAAAATTAAGTTTTATTGAAAACAACACTATACAAAGAATAATTACAAAGCCTCAGCTCATTTTTTCAAAATGGCACTTATCTGCTTTTGCAAACGAACTCTTCATTTATACCCACTATGTCTTTAAACCTAATTTGAGAGTTAGCAACTATTACCAAGCCTCACCACAGTGCATTAGTCAAATAGGCGGGTCAAACCAGGGTCAACAGTAATGGTGGGAGTGGCACACGAAGGGCTTTTAAAGAGGAGAGGACAGAGAAGTTTCACCCTTAAAGCAAGATAACGCCAAGTGCTGACAGAGGGGTTAAGAGAAGAGTAAAACCCATTCACTCTCTACACATTCTGCCCCTCAGAAACAACAACTTGAACTTTATAACCATCAGAATGGAGGGATACCGCCGAGTCTCCATCCTTGGCCACGGTACCTATGGGAGCGTGTACAAAGTCAAGTGTTTGAGAACTGGAAAGGACTATGCCTTAAAATATTTCCGTGAGGGCGCAAGTAAGACAACCATCAGAGAAATCTCCTGTCTTGCTGCACTGAGTTGCAATGTTAATGTGATTACGATGATCACATGCTTACGGGACAAAGAAGAGATCTACATGCTGATGCAATACGCACCCTACACATTGGGTGAAGTGATTCATAATAAACGCGGTGCGTTTGACATTAAATGGATGAGACAGGTGATCCCGTTGAGTTTCGTGGCTCATTTCTCAAGGGATGTTGCCAATGCTCTTCGGTACATGCACAACTTGGATATTGTGCACAGAGACATCCACCCTTACAATGTACTTCTCACTGAAGATCTCACCGCTAAGGTGGCTGACATGGGCCTGGCGAGACAAGCTACCAGTTGGATGAGCCCAGACGTGATGTCACCACCTTACAAGGCCCCAGAATTGTTTTGGGGGGGTAATAGGAACTTGAAATACACTTGTGCCATAGATATGTGGAGCCTGGGGATCATGATAGTGGATGCAATGGAAGGCAGGATGGTGTTCTGGAATCCTTCGCTTGACGGAAAAAAAGTGTCAACATACCAGTTGATTCAAATGACTTTCTGTTCTGAGAATCAGCACGTTGCATCAAGCGTAATGCCAAATGTGATGAAGTGTCACCAGGTCAAAACGATGGTCTTCAAACTGCTGGTTCTCCGCAGCAACAGGAGACTCATGGCCCATGAGCTGATGAGCGACGAAGAATGGTCCAGGGCAGGTTTTATGACAAAGGAAGATGTATCCCAGGTCAAAAACCTTATTTCTTCTCTGAGGAACAAAATCTAAGACAAAGACAACAAGATGATCACAAAACTCTGGAATGACTTAGACTTTTCTCTGAAGTATACTTTCACATCTTTCAGAAAAAACAAACAAACACACATCTTATCATGTCGTAACTTTTAATGTCAATGTCTTTAATGTAATCCATCCATTGTATTCATCTTTTCTTTTATGTTGTTTATGTATATCAGTTCTTCTTGTTTGTACATTTCATTGCTTATCTTGTGTCTTACATTTTACAGTTGATGATGGGAGAGGGGACAGCTGTGTTGTATATACAGTACATAGATAATTCTTTCATACAAATGTTTTGTGATCTCCCTTACACTTTTTGAAACCACTCAGTAAAATGGTTCACCATGTCATTGTCTCATGTGTATTTGTTTTTGTTGTTTTTATTTTTTATTTTGTCACAAACCTTACTGAGAATCTACAGACTAATATAATATAATATAAATATACTATTAAATAGAAACATCCCGTATGTACTATTGTATTTTATTGTTATTTATTTTATGTAAAGCACCTTTGTCAACCTAGGTTGTTATAAGGTGCTCTATAAATAAACGTGACCTTGACTTTGATAATAAAATATAACTTAATTTCTGCTAGTTAAAAATGGTTATTTAAAATTTCTAAGTAATAACAGCATTCACCATCATTTAAATTTCAACTCGTTCAAATATCGGCAATATATCCAAAGTGATAAAAAAAAACACATTTGCATATGCTTAGTGATATATTACCCTCATAAAACAAGTTGCTGTCACAACATAATGAATTTCTGTTCAGGATTAATAAAGTAATTTGTATTCGTAAGGCCAAGATTTCTTGCAACAGGCTTAATAAATTGTGATGGGTGACCAGTGAGTGGCAGTCTATGTTTAGGGACCTACTGTGGACTAATAATGAGGACTTCAGTGTTGTTCGAGTTGAGTTGTAGGTTATTGACATCAATTTTTCCTAAAAAAAACAAAACAAAATATAGACTTAAAAGAAATCCTGCTTAATCATCACCTATGAGCTTCTACTTGTGTGGTGGTGATGGATTGACTTCTCATCTGCAGTACCATCAAGACCCACTAGGGGGCAACAGTCCACAATTTAGCAATCACTGCTCTAGAACTTGTTTTGAGTGTTGCTTATTTGTCCACTAAAGAGAGGCAGATCATTGTTTTGATGTGTTAGCCTGTAGCTGTAAGCCACTCATAATACCCCCAGCACATATGGTCCATATGATCAGGACGGTGATAACTGCTACAGATTTTACACAAATAACAGTTCAGACATGCACCACTTGAATCCCTAACAATGTGTGATTTTGTTGTAGCTTGCTTATTAATATGGAACAGCCAAATAATTTGAAAATCCAAAGTTAAAACAAAAGCCCCCAAATTAAAACCTGACTTCAGAACCATGAAATGAAAACAGGTTCAGTTTAATGGAGAAAACCATACCCAGATACAGTCATGTGAATTACTGTAAATGTGTGGTACTGATCAGAAGTGACAATCATATCTCAATGAACTGTGATCTTTTATGTGCGGCACAGGTTGAAACATGTTTCCTGGACAGATAAGATACACTGGGGTACAAAGTTTAATTTCAAATCATAAACAAGTTTATTTCAGGTGGTAATAAGCTAGGAGAAAAGATAAACGTTGGAATACTTTGATTTGCTGGTGTGAGGCATTCAATGTGTGTCTGTAATGTACGCAGGAGCGGGTTAAATAATAACAGCGTTATGATTTGTAAGCACAAATGTGTTTTTGAGCTTATCTTTTATCAAAACACATAAAAGTTAATATCTGTGTGTGACTGAGACTTTATTGTCAGATCCTTAAAGAGGTAGACAGAAAGTAGAAAACATATATTGAACCTAGTGAAAACATCTGACTGTCCACAAAACGATCATTTTCACTTCATACCAGAACAATCAACCTGCTCGAGCACAAAACTGATTTTTTTTTCTGGATGAGAATGCTGAACCGTTTCACCTCTGCTTCTAACGGGTGGGCAGATGCGATGGACAATCATTACTAGGTGGATGAAAATTTACTGTAGTCTTACCAAACTGAGATTGACTGATTGTAATTTCACGATGGGGTACTGATGGCAAGGGAAGACGAGTAATCTTTATTCATTGAGCTCATTTAATACCAAAGGGCAACTCAATGTTCTTTACATAATGACAAATGATTTCACAGTAAGAGCTGGAAATGGAAATAGAAACCAACATTTTAATTTTAATTTTTTTTTGTTTGGTTTGGTTTTGTATCTATACTTTTATATTTTCTATTGTACTTGTTTTTTACAGGACCAAAATAAACACACTAAACTAAAACTAAAATAGGTTAGCACAAGTTTCACTACTGTTCAACAGTAGTCTTTGTCTTTGGCTTATTCTGATCTGAATAAAAAGATGTGGAAACTGATCTCACTTGTGATGTGTTATTATTCTGACCTTCGAGCTCTTCTTAGCTCTCAGTTGTAAATGAAAACTCAAATTCTCATATAGCATATGAAATGATATATCTTTTTATTCACATGTCACACACCAAAGACAAGTTTCAGTTGTCTGTAATGAACAAGCAAGATAACACCATCAATTCAACAATGAAATGTACACTCGATTCATTTTCACATGACAAACACCAACACAAACACAAATGTCAGAGTCTGTGATCAAGTAAAAATATAACAACAACCTAATTTCCCTTAGTCCACTACTCAAACATCATCGTCTCATCACATTTCTCCTCTTCTTTGTTATTACATTGTTCGAGTTCATAGAGCTATTCCGTTTGAGTCGTTTGTTACTCGTCAGACGTGACTCCGGGTGAGGTTGAGTTTGAGTTTTATGTTCTTGCATCCCAGAAGCTGACATGCCCTTCCTCACAGCAAGTGCTGCAAATCCATTTGACTCGCTCAGAGCCCTGACCATAGCTTTGAGTCGTTTTGACTTTCGAGGACTTGCCATCATCATTTCTCCCTTTACAACCATCATGGTTGCAGCGTAGTCCTGTTTCAACATGTCCACAGAGAACACATCAGCACCGTGAACCTTGTTGAACACCTCAGTGGCATCCTCCCACTCCCAATCTTGCTCTAGCACTGCTAGGTGACGGCAATCGTCAAAGCTTGCTGTCAGATGTATTTTCTCCTGGTGATAGACAGTCCGTGTGGTGCAAAATGAGCTGAGGTTTTTCACAGGTAAACCCGAGTATTTGGTTGAGTAGACGCTCAGTCTGGGACCATGGAAGCTACCTTTTGGGCCTCGTCTAGATTCTCTCAAGTGGCTCTCCTCATATGCTGTCTCAGGTGCACTCTCACACATCGCCCTTGCGATAACCCCCCCGTAATATAAAGGAGCAGAGCACTGGAAAATCTCCCCTCCCAGCATGCACTTATTGAACGTGAGTTCTTTAAGGGGTTTGATGCCTGCCGTCGCTTCCAATATCATGGAGCGCAGCGGGTCTTCATTGAAGTCCAAGGTAAATGTCAATCTCTGCGGCTGTTGATCGTCGCCGTCGTCCAAACACTGCCCGAAAGCGTTGCCGTATTCCATGTCTCCATTCTCGTAAGCTGTGACCATTGCTGCTCCCACCTGATCCCAAAAACCAGAGTGGGAAGATGGTGCGTAGAGGGCAAACATATCGTACACAGCCTCCAGTGGGACTGTGATAGATGCCACTTTCTTTTTAGGATTGGAGGAGCCACCCCTGATAAGGTGAGCATTCTGATTTGTGGCGAATCTGTAGCTGCACAACATGTAGTTCTGCATCAAAGAGGTCTTACTGTCTCGAGCGGGGACCTTACATTTTGAGCACAGCCGCAGCATTTCGTGTGCCACATTGTTACCACCATGGATCTCTTTCTCAGAGAAACACATAGCATCTATACCTGCAATGCACAAATGTCCATTTTTCAAAGTGGTCTTCAGGTTCTGCTCGTGGATCTGGTTTAAGATATAGCCTAGCACTTTGCAGGCAAAGCGAGCCTGCATGTCCACCGTCCGCGGACATATGTCTGGCAGACACGCTGCCGCACAGAGCTTGTAGACCGCGTTGGTCTCCAGGCAGATCTGCCCGAAGGATAGCGCGTTCAAAGCGCGCAGTCTGTTCTTGTTCATCTGCATCATGTAACCCCTCAGGTCCGAGTAATCCTTACGATCTGGAATCCTGGTCCACGGAGGGATCCATAGGTCGAACACAAAGTGACACGCCAACTTCATGGCTTCGGCAAACACCAGCTGGTTTATGCAGAACGAGACCCTGCGACTGAGTGCTCCTGTGCACACAATATGGCTAGCCTGGAGTACTGCCACGCATGTATCCCTGGCAGTGTCAAACCTGGCACCAAACTGCATAATGTCAGACTCTGCGATCATGGTAGCCGACTGGATCAGGTTCTGTCGGTACAGGCACACCGTAGCTATGCGGTCCATTTCGTATTCCTCCACCGTGTCCAGTATCTGCTTGGTGCTGCGTGTACGCGTTACACTTTGGGGGAATTCGGATTCCATGATCACGCAACGATCAGCCCACGCCTCGCTCATAAACCCCGTGGTGTTCGCGTTCCACACGAAGCCGCAGTTGTGGACGGCCTGGTACTTGATGGTATCGACCTTGCCGCTGCTCAAGTCTCTGGTCACCACGTCGCTCTCGAGCACGCTGGTGTCCAGGAGGTTCTTGAACGTGTTGGGAATCACGTTCGATTCCCTGTCTGAGGCTTTGATGTTTTTCTCGTGGGTTATGTGCGCGTCGTCTATCATGACCACGCACGAGCTCCTGCTTTGCTTGTACTTGAAGGCTTGCGGAGTGAAAGACGTCAGCGTCTCTATGCAACCTCTCACTTTTTTGAACTGGTAGTTGAGCACGTTGTTTGCGTAGCTCTTACCCTCGCCGGGGCCCGTGATGTTGAACAGCATGACTCGTTCTATGGTGTATCTGGGAGCTGTGTTAGTGATAATGTAGTTAAACGTTGTAGACACCTGGAAGAGCCTGCCCACTTGCAGACTGTCACAGAACAAGTATCGTATCAATGCTTGGTCGTACACTTTAACAGGATTCAGATCACAGTGTTCCAAGCAGTCATCAGGATCACCGGGCGCGAGGTATAACGACTCGTGTATCTCGGGAAGGCTGTGACCAAGAGCAAGGCTTGAATTTCTCATTCTGTTGTCTATCACGTCACTCAGACCTTCGTACAGTGGGTTCTTTTCACCGATCTTGCATTTGACCAGGATATTGAAGACCATATCTGCTATGCTCTCAAACTGCCCGTGTCCTCCGTACTTCAGTTTCATTTCTTTGCTGAGACGCTCCAATTTACCCAGATGAGGGTAAAGACGTGAGAAGTAGTAGCTATGGTCATCATTGCTCACATCAAAGGGGTGTCGGTCAGATGTGTTGTAAAAACATGAGTAAGCAATCTGACACTCTCCACTGCACACACTCCTGTCGTCTTTGTGCATTCGCCTGCAATGACACAGTCCATTGTTCAATAAAGAGGCAAGCTCTCTTGTCCTGCGTTTGCTCCTTATGTCACTAATCACCTTGTCTAACTGCATCTTCATGATGGGCACATGCCTGTGGATCAGTGACTTAGCAAAGAAGTCAACGTTTTCAATGTCAATGAGTTTCTCCAGCGAGTACCTGAATACCAACAGTCCTCTGGTTCTAACGTCGTCACTTTGTGAGGAATCACTTAGGTCACTGGTGAAAGCTTTCAGCCTTTTCACAAATTTCTTGTCCTCTGGGACGTTGGGATTATATCCAGTTTCCATAACTTTATGTTTTACCCACTGGGTCATTGTGATTTTAGACATGATTGAAAGGAACAACTGTTTCTCTTCTCCTTTGCTGGTAGTGTCTGTCATCTTACTGATGGAATTCTGCAGACCCTTGAGATTCAGATCCCTTATAGACTCAGGTAAAACAGTGGCCTGTCTCCCAGACTGACATGCTGGTGTGAACATGGAACCCTGTAGTTCCTTCACCGTCTTCTTGTCCACCTTGTCAGAATTCAGTGTGTCATTGCGGATATCCACCCAGTCAAACAGGGCACTGAGCTCACCCTTGTTGTCTTGCATGAGTATCATGGCATTGTTCAGAGAGGATGCCCTTTTTCTAACCAACTGTAGACGCATGAATGCGTTGAATGCCTCATTCAGTGCTTCCTTTGTTACTGCTGGCTCGGAGGACCTGATATCGTCATCACGTCTAAAAACGTCCATGTCGACTCTCATATCCATGAGACTTAACATTTGGCTGCTGGAAACATAATCGTCGGCGTTACATGGGTCCTCCCCGCTAGAAGACTGTGCATTTGTTTCACAACGCTCCTCCTTGTTCATGTTTAGCACAAAACAGAATAAGCGTCCGTGGGCAAAATCCTCTCTGATAGGCGGTGACATGCTGAGGAAATCAGGGTTCTCCAGAGTAACTTGTAGAAACTCCCCCTTGCAGCAGTAAGTCAGGTATAAGAGGAATTGAAATGTTGCTTTGTTTTCTGGTGACAGTGCACGGAAGGATAATTCGTTAGACATCTTGTCTTGGAATATATCATTGTCAGCCGCTATGAACAACGCCGTCCTGTTTGAAGGCACTTTGACACTTTGCACCACAGCTGTATTTTCCTCTCGGTGTGGCAATACATTGTTGTCTAAGTTGGTAACAACTGTAGAATTCTTAGGAGCTGCCATTATCAGTTCCGTTCAGTATCACTCATTTGGAATGTTGTGTTCAGTGTAGGGTTGAGCCTCCACTTCACCATCTGTGGTTAGACAGTGTGTGTGTGTGTGTGTGTGTGTGTGTGTGTGTGTCTGGTTGGATGCTCCTCCTATCTGTGTTGTAATGATTCACTTGCAGTTGGCTGAGTTAGGCCTCTCCCTCTCGTAAATTCACAGCTCTGTGGTTAGACTGTGTGTTTGTGTCTGGCTGGATGCTCCTCCTATCTGTGTTGTAATGATTCACTTGCAGTTGGCTGAGTTAAGCCACTCCCTCTCGTAAATTCACAGCTCTGTGGTTAGACAGTGTGTGTGTGTCTGGCTGGATGCTCCTCCTATCTGTGTTGTAATGATTCACTTGCAGTTGGCTGAGTTAAGCCACTCCCTCTCGTAAATTCACAGCTCTGTGGTTAGACAGTGTGTGTGTGTGTGTGTGTGTGTGTCTGGCTGGATGCTCCTCCTATCTGTGTTGTAATGATTCACTTGCAGTTGGCTGAGTTAAGCCACTCCCTCTCGTACATTCACAGCTCTGTTGTGATGTAACCAATGGCCCTCCTTCTTTTTTTTAACAAGATGGAGAGATGAGAGAAGACTCTCAATAAATACAGTTTGGATAAATAAAAGTGTTAGAGAAATGGTCTTGTGTTTAACCCATCACTGTGCTTAACGGTCCCATGGTCTCTCATCCTGAGTCATGAACAAAGCGGTACCCTTCGGGGACCTTTTTCCTGACATCTACCCTGAGTGCAGAGCCGTCAATCCTGAGCTCGAACCTAACCTGGTCGGGGTGATGATCAAATCTGTCATATTTCACAGGCAGAATGAAGAGCTCCTATGCAGAGGATTGGTGGTGCATGCCCAACGAGATATAGGCATTTACACCACAATAAACATCAAAGTTACTGGTATAGCTCCCGTTGTGGGCTATGACCTAGACTTGATTCGAGAACAGGATGGGGAGGAAGAAACCTGGGATCTGGTAGAGAATAAGTGGTCCGAGTACTTTTCTGCTAAGCCTGTGTGCATTGATGTCATCCACGATGACATTAAACGAAAAGTAAATGCTCAGATTTTCCCACTCAAAAGTATATCCTTGGCCAAAAAGTACATCGAAAGCGTGAGAGGAGCGCTGACTTTCGGAGACTTCTGTCCCAACGTGGGTTACTACATTACTCGAGATGGTAACACACCTGCCCTATGCTCTGGTGTTATGTTCGGTAAGGTATATTTCATACCTGCTGAGAAGCTGAACCAGGTGATTTTAGCCTCCGATCTCATCTATGATCACGAGAGGTCCGAAGCTGAAGCCAAAGTGTTTGACAGTAAACACGTGACCCATTTCTACAAGGCCGCGTGTCTGGATATTGAGACTGTGTTTGACAAAGTGCACAGGGATACTTCCCTACAATGCCAGTCCTTTGCTTACAGGTTTCCCCACTGCACCGAGTGTGTGGTTGAAGAAATGACGGAATACAGGAAGAAACTGGTTCATATTCTAAACACTGGCAGACTGAAATTGTCAAAACAGAGTCGGCACGTGTCCATCCCTATTCTGGCGCCAGACATGCCAGGTCAGCAGCACGAGATCACTTGCGTGTCTCTCGTTATCCTGAACTCCCACATACCCAAGATCTCACCAGAGCACCACAGGAAGACGTTGATAGTTATCTATAACAAACGTAAGGTGTCACAGAACCTTTACCCAGAAGCCGACCATGAACTAGCCAAGTGCGCCGGTGTAGACGATGTCAAAAGGATTTTGATTTACCCGTGCACCGGGGAATTGGCGCTGCTGGAGAAAATGATCCAGCTACTGCGTAAGCATGAGATCGAACTGCTCTACGTGTACAACGCTGAATTCGATGTGCGCGTCATCCAGCAGCGAGTGCATTTCTACGCAGAGTCAAACTACAAGCATCTGCACGCGGCTACGGAGAGGCGATGTTCCTCGTTGTTGCAAGCCTGGCAAAGCCTCTTTGTCAACACGGGCCTTTCAAAGGACATGGCACCTTTCTTCCAGTTTGAAAATGTACGTTACTTGGAAATGTACAAGGAGATGCTCAAGAGTATCGGCTCCCTGTTACAGAACGGCTCCTTGACCGATTACAAGCTTCAACTGGTAACCAAAAACATTGAAAAATTCAACAGAGAGAAGGCCAAGCTTGGCCACTTCAAGATGAACAGCTGCGGGATGAACATCATTGATTTGTACAGAATGGCGGAGACGAGAGAGATCAAGTTTTCCTGCACCAGCATGAAGCTGAATGACGTGGCGCCGTTTGTCATCGCGAAAGAAAGGGAGCTGCACGGGAAACCTCCGAAAGACGCGAGAAAGCTGCACAAGATGGCAGACGTGGGCTACTCTCAGATGGACGAGATGATCAAAACGGGGGGCAAGAGTCTCTTTGCCGTGCTCCTGTACAACCTGGTCGACTCGCAGCTGTGCGCCAGGCTGGCCAGAGTTCTCAACCCGGTCTCGGCTCTTTTCCACAGATGTAGGACTACACTCAACATAGACGTGGTGGTACACGGGAGAGGGGATACCTTTGGCGGTTTTGTGCAGAGCATTCACTCGGTTCACATGCCTCAGATGAAACTTACACTGGACACGCACAGAGTCAAGGCTGGACCCGTTGGTATGAAACTGAAGACTCGATTGCGATGGGATCCTAAGCTTGACTGTGACGATGGAGAGAGTGACAAGTGGAAAGGAGGGGCTGTATGTGATCCTCTTACTGGCCTTCACTACTCTGGACCCGGTATGGGACTGGAGCTTTCCTTTGACTTCTCAAGTATGTATCCCTCCATCATGTGCGCTCTCAACATCTCTCCTGAAACCACCATCCCCTGGCCTCCCTCCAAATTCCCCCATGACCTATCTGGCTGGGTGTGCTACAGCTGGAAAGCGGAAGGATTCCAGTACGCCTCGCTCATCCTCAAGTATGACCGCGACCAGGGTGGATTTGTCCGTGCCCCAGCGATATTCGCTTCTTCCGTTGAGTACTATCTCAACCGAAGAGCTGAATTCAAGAGAAAATTGATGAATCCTGACATAAGCAAAGCTGAGCGAGTGTACTACAAGATGCAGGAGTCAGAGTGTAAAGTGCTGGCCAACTCCTTCTATGGAACAGCTCCTCACCCCTGTGGACCTCTCATATCTGGCCACGGTAGGCATCAGATTTCTGTGGTAAACAGCTGTGTTTCTGACTTCTACAGTCACCGCTGCCCTGTCATCTATGGAGACACTGATAGCGTGATGGTCTCTGTTGGCTACGGACCTGATGTTGTCCCCGAAAGTCCTGTGTCCAATGTATATCTCCACAGAGGTGGCGGACCCAGCCGGGACACAAAAGAGCTCCTCATGGACTTTGGCCATAGAGCCCGTGCTGCTATGAGTGACAAGTTTAAGCAAGCTGGTGAGCAGGTGCCAGCGTTTCTCAACTATGTGCACACAGCCTTGGTAGAGGACACTCTAAAGAGGATGTATGTAATAGGCAGAGGTAACACGATCCAACATGTAGTCAGAGACCCGAGGGGCACGTTCACCAAGGAAGGCTACCCGGTCTACGTTGCCAGTGTCCTAGGGTCTAAAGATTTGGTTGACGTGACTGGGCCCTTTGTCAAAGACAGGAGAGTGAAACTTGAATATGAAAACAGTTGCTCTGTCTACTGCCACATAGCTAAGAAGACCTACGTGGCTCTCACTCACACCCTCGACGATCGGGGCGGTCTATCCTCGGTCTCCGTGAAGGTGAGGGGGCTGTCGGCGTTCAAGAGTATGCGCTCGCCCTGTGACTCCGCGGTGACCGATACGTTCATCGCGTGCGTGATGAGGGGAGACTGCATCAAGCTGGAGAGGGACAGCGTGTCCTGTTTTTCCACATGTCCGTGGCATCAGCTCCAGTCTGGAGATGTAATCTTGTACTTGGATCACCAGCCCATCATTGACAGCAATGGCAGGTGGTTGGAAGTGGATCGAGCAAGCGCTTTTCTCATCTCCTACAGAGTGGACACGGTTACAGTGTTGCAACTGGACTCGGATTTTTCAGCAGTCTCCACAACACTCATCCCGATGCAGGGATGCGATTCCGGGTCAAGAGATGCTCTCACGGTGAGAACACTCTACAAGGAAGGGAAATACTGCATGAACCACATGTTCTCTCACGCCGAAGCGATACTGAGAGACCTGCTCACCTGCAAAGCATCTGAAATGATCGCTTCCAAGATGGCAGCAGGGTTCTTCCCTTGGAGTAGTCTCATCAAATCATCAAAAAACAAGCACTTCAGTCAGCAAACGCTGGATAGATTGAAAGTGAGCAACGCCAGTGTCAAAACCACCTACGTAGAAATTGTAAAGACATGGCTACAGGATATTACAGGACTCTCTGTTAAGCCCGTTGAGTGCCACGAGTTCCACAAGTGCAACCCCTGTGAAGCCACTTTTTACAGATATCCTTTAAACCTCCAGGCAAACACAGGGTGCATTTCGGCCATGTTTGGAGGCTCACTCATTTGCGAGGTCAACCGCTCAACATGTAACAAAGGCTCCCACAGAGATAAGAAGAATGACCATGACTGTGGATCTGACCATGAGAACAGTGACGACGGCTCAAACAGTTGTGACAAAAAGCAAGGAGAAACAAAAATCCAACCTGGAGATGCTCTAACGGAGCTCATCTGTCACCCCTACCAACCTTTGAACAAATGTTTTGCCAACTCTAGGGTCCTGATAGCTCACCGGGTAGACAGTGACTTGGTCAATCGTTCTGGGAAGCTGGTGGCTCACTGCATCATCGACTACTGTTTACCTCGCTACATGTACAGTAATGCTCTGGGGCTCTGCAGCCTGGATGAATGCAAGCAGCACCTGCTGGCCATCATCACTTCAATCAGACAGAGGTTGCAAAGGGCAACAAAGGCTTTCAACTCCATTATGAACAACTGCCCTGAACACATGATACCTGCTGGTGGGACGCAGGAGTTGAAAATACTCAAGACAAACAGGGAGACTGTGACTCGTGTAGCGGACGAGAAACTGCAGACTTGTCTCAAGGTAATCACTGAAGACATGTCACTAGAACCACTTGAAGTCTACAGAAATCTGAGTGCGTCGCTCGGGAAGAGGCTTAGCGAAGCGATGACAAAAGGTACAGTGTTGGTTCAAGATGATGTAGCACTTACTCACTGCTCCGAGACCTACATTTCACTTTCAGTGCCCACTGTCATGTTTACAGACGCGGGCCTCACCTCCTCCACTGGTAGGCTTTGCATAGCAAGAAGCGAGCTGTGTGAGAGGACTCTAGTTGACTTGGCTGGACTTTTGTATCAGACCGTCCTCATGCTACAGATACACACTCCTGAGGCATTCAGCTCACCTGCTGTTATGTATCCGGAATCTGTCCTTTGTATCATGCCCTACTCTTGTGCTGATGAGACCCTCATGCAAACATGGATCAAGACCTTCAAGGAGAAGAAATGGCTCAAACCCATGCCGGTGAAGCTTGGCAAAAGGGCGCATAAGCACACTGAGAGCAGGGAGGTTACATATCATTGTGCGGGCTGTAAGAACTTTTACAGAGACCTATTTGCCAACCACGTACCGGGTCACAAGCTCATCCAGTATGTCTACGATGAGCACAACATGCGAAAGATTGGCCAGTGTGTGAAGGAAAGACGGTGGCTGTCCTGATTCTAACTTTTTAAGTTATTGTTCTTAATTAGAAACAAAACAAATCTGGATATATACAGTCCCCTACATACATCACACAAACTCTGCCGACAACTTGTAACCAGACCTACACTGACTCAAGATGTCTTTCAGTCAGAAGGTTTACATTTTCTCCCACACCATGACAAGGGCCAATGAGGCCCATCAGCCCGTGAATTTCACAATCAACTTACAACGCCTCATTCCATCAGACAATTCCAGCACTCTTTTCATGATTGACAAGATAAGCCTTACCGCCTACAAGCAGGGAACCTTTCAAAAGATACCAGCCAAGTTCACCGTTTTGAATGACAACAACAAGCGGCTGCTGGCAAACGACCTGGACAAGCTGTCCTCCGAGTGGCAGGTTGACATTAATGGTGGGTCCCATGTTAAGATAGCAGGCACAGACAGTGTACCTTTTCATCGCACATTACCTGTGTACAGCGAAGAAAACAGGCAGGCTCTTGTCAATGTCTTGGCCTTCATGATGTCAAACAGCCTTTGGGTGTCAGACAGGGCAAGAGGAGCTTTCAACGTTCTTGAAAGCAGTACCAAAGAAGAGTTTAAATTCACATGTGACCTGTGTTCACAAATGGACATAGCTTGCATTATAACTGGAACCGGTGGGTCTCCCTCATTCTCTTTCCCACTATGTGTGGACGGCTATGTGTGCATACCTTCCCAACAACCCTGTGCTGACAAGGATTATGAGGCTCTCAGAAATGTATTAGCTCTCTTACGATCTGCTTCCTTTGACAGCCTTGACATTTTACAGCAACACACCGATGAGCTTCCCATTCAACAATCTCTTCAAGGCCTAGACTACAAGTCTTTTCTTCAAAAATGCAGTCAAAGAGGGCACACTGTAATCCCACATGCAGTGATGAAATATGTAACATCGCTCTACCACACAATGAGTGACTATGCTGACAACTTCGCCATTGTGGATGAAAAAACACCCCACATCAAAGTCTTAATTGAGAGTCCTTCGGAAAACATTGGTCACATCAACGGGTGTTTGTCCCTCACCGTTATCTATGGACAAACTCTGTCCGACGTTTACAACAAAGTCTGCCATGGCTTGTATTGTACGGACAAATGTGAAGAGAGAGATGACCTCATATGTCTAGCCGATACCACACAGTTGAGCAATGATGTTTTGATCAGGAGGACAAAGTTGAATTTTATGATGAATGATGAGATGTCCTTTGAAGATTGGTACAGCTTCTACTATGACTTTCAGCCATAAAAGAATGTTGTGTTGTACTGTATGGTGTAATGTGTGTGAATAAAAAAACAACATCTGAAGCAAATTGTCAGCCTTAGCATCTTTATTGAGTGGTGTCCACAAGGTTTTAGATTCAAGGTTTCTTTATTACTACCCAACGATAAATCTTTTGTGCAGTTAGGTCCTCAGCAGTCTCAATATAAACTAACAGTCAATCAACCCACATTATGACAGAGAAATCACACAAAGAAAAAAAAACAGCATTCACATGAAGCATAAACCAACCAATCATTTAATTTCACATATAAAAAAGTCATTAAAATGTTTGTGATTACATTATGTGAAATAAGAACACCCCGAAAAGCTTGAGAAGTTTTTGAAAGGGGCCTAAATATGAAGAATGACAAAACATAACAAAAAAGAAAGAAAGGCAATAGTAATTATAGTTCCCTAACCCAGAAATAACCCAAGTCCCCAACATATTCCAAATGTTCTGGTTGCCAACAGTCATAGAATCAGAGTAACATGTAAGAAAGAATGAGTTACAGCATGAATTCACATTTAAGCATATTCCAGTGGCACTTGCCTGCTATATCTATCTTTGAAAACATGCTTATAAAATGCTTGTGATAATTACAAGTTCACAAACTCTTTACATCCGCATGTCTTACATCGGACGCTCCAGTTCGCTTGCATCGATCAAGAATCTCGAGTTGGTTATGAAGTTTACCCCATCAACCTTACAGATATGTGACAGTAGACTTTTTAGTTCTGAGAAACGTACACCTGATCCAAGTATGAAGCTCAATTTATCAAATGTTACTTTCAACCTCTTCCCCTTGGCATTTATAATCTCAAACAGGTATCCCAGACTATCATCATCTTTACAGCAAATTAATGCTGCTGGGTTTGCAGAGAGTCTTTCCTTGTTTTGTAGATGCTGTATTATGTGGTGGGGTTGGGAAACTTCCCACCATCCACCTTGCAGCAACTCTATAACGCTGGATATCTCTTCCACTACCTGTGTAAGAGAAAAGTACTTGGGATTGGAGGGTATTGTTGTGGGTCTGGAAAGCAAGTGTGTGTAAGTTTCACGGGCCAGCTTTTTCAACATGTCGATCGGACTTGAAAAATCCCCTTCCACCAAGTCAGCACATATGTAGCGTCTTTGATGGATAAGCAAGGGAAATGACATCAGGCCATTCTCAGTCTTCACTGTGAAGGAACAAACTCCCCCAGGTGTGTCACCAAAGTATGCTGAGACGACAATATCCCCAATGCGACGTGTCTTTGATGTATCCATGAAGGTCCTGATAGACTCTTCTGACACCGAGCCCCACCAGCGCTCACCCAGCCAACTGACAAACGTTTCCCACGATTCCTTCAATTGGGCCCAATGGTAGATAGATAGATAGAGTTTATTTTCGACAAACTCCTGTTCAGCCTCCTTTTCACAAACATCCTCTTCAACATCTTCATCACAATCCTCCTCTGTGAGTTCTATCTCATCGTTGAAAAGTTCATGGTGATCCATAAGGCTGTTATGTGTTGAATCAGCTTCACTGTTCTCCTCCATGTCTCCTGGAGTTTCAAGGAAATCCCCATAGGGATAATGCTCCTCGTTTTCAACAATGTCATCTTCTACATGTCTCTGTGATAGCAAGCCATGGTGATTATACTCTTCATCAGGATTATTCTCTTGGGCCTCATCGTCACTGAAGTGTCCTTCAACGTCTAGCTCTGCAATGTCACTGTGGTAATCATCGTACTCATAGTGGCTCAGAGGACTGTAAGAATATTGGTAATAATCAGCTTCATGGCCACTTGCGCCCTTCAAGTCACTTGGAGGTTGGTGTTCATCCGAATGGAGGGACACCTCCTCGTGTTCATCACTGTCCTTTTCCCAATTTTCGTCATCATTCACACATGTGTAACCAGAGCAAATCGATGTCGGTGACAGTGAAACAATCTCAGATTGAGAATCAGAGTCAGGATAGGCAGAATTTGAGGTCAGGCACCTGGATGTTTCTGGTGTAACTGTGTCTACTTTGCAGTAGCCATGACAAAACTGCTTCTGAGGATTTGTGACACAAATGGCAGTCTCATAATGGTTGCAGTTATTCACTAAATAAATCCCCTGTTTAGAGATCTGTACATTGTTACAACTGTATTCAAACCAACGGTTGGTGTAATATGTGTATATGCTGACACCCAAATAATCTGATGCTGCTTGAATCTCAACCTCTGTCGCCCAACTTCCTAGACAGCTCATTCCAGATTTGTAAATGTAGTCTGACACCGAAAGGTAACCCCTTCTCAAAATGTTGGTATATGCAGCTTCATTGCTTTGCAAGTGATTCACCACAGCTTTTCTAATTCCTCCGTGATGCTGTTCACTACCACTCACAGCGACACTGACTGCCCTAAAGAAGCAATTCCCATCACCTTTTACTTTCACATTCTTACAAGGAGCTCCTAATTCACAAACACCTGTGAAATTACGATACCTCTGTCTATAGTCTACCTTAAGCTTTCTGCATAGCTGTAACGCAACTGCAGCTCTAACAGGGTTAAACTGTAGCTTTTTTTCTATATTGTCACTAACAAACTCAATGCTTGAGTCGTCACTGTCCATTATACTCTCAAGTCTTTACAGCAGTGACTGTGACATTCTTATCTTTGAAAAGTCATTAATATTTCCTCTTCTGCTTCAGTCCTGCCAGGCTGCCTCCCTGCCTCTGAAACTGGTGACCTGGTTGTGGACTGTTGACTTGTGGGTGTGGATTTTAAAAACACCCCCCCTTTTTGTCAAGGCTGTCATCCTGCTTGTGGTGAATTACTGTTTCAGCATTTCATTATCCCTCCTGTTGTCCTCACATTAAACCTACATCCCATGTCTCAGGGGTCATCCTGTCCCCAGTGATTAAAAATTTCTGTCCACACCAGGGGTTTTTCTGACCCAATAGGAAATGGTGATGATTTCAATTCTTAACCCTCTTGTTGTCCTCATATTAAACCTACACCCTATGTCTCAGGGGTCACCCTGTCCCCAGCGATTAAAAATTTCTGTCCACACCAGGGGTTTTTCTGACCCAATAGGAAATGGCGATGATTTCAATTCTTAACCCTCTTGTTGTCCTCATATTAAACCTACACCCTATGTCTCAGGGGTCACCCTGTCCCCAGCGATTAAAAATTTCTGTCCACACCAGGGGGTTTTCTGACCCAATAGGAAATGGCGATGATTTCAATTCTCAACCCTCTTGTTGTCCTCACATTAAACCTACACCCCGTGTCTCAAGGGTCACATTGTCCCCAATGATTAAAATTAAAACTAAAATGTTATAAATAATAATAAAAAAATCCCAAACTTTATCTTTTTTTGTCTTGTGTTTTACTGTAATGTTTATACAGAATAATGACCAATGACAAGTTATGTTTATGCAGATACAGACATATCAATCATAATTATATATATATATATATATATATATATATATATATATATTATTATTATTATTATTATTATTATTAGAAAAAAATCCAAACATTATATTCTTTTGTCTCGTGTTTTTATTGTAAAGCTTATACAGAACTATGACAAATGACAAGTTACATTGATGTATATGGATGGATGGATGGATGGATAGATAGATAGAGCGTGTCAATCAATCAATCAATCTGTCTGAAAATTCTCAGGAGCACACTCAGCGCAGTATGGAAGCGAACAGCCTTTGCAGATATATTTCTTACACCCGCAGCACAGGGTGTGCGTTTTGTTGTCCTTTTTCCGTGGGCAAAACTGACACCTCTTCCTCTTCCTCGCCCCGGTCTGGTTATCTGCTCCTGATGCGGCTGCTGTTACTGCTGCATCCCCTTCCTCATTTCCAGATCTAGATCTAGATCTAGCCCTCTGAATGCCTCGGACAACTGCTGCTGATGCTTCTGTGCGCGGGAGACGCTCCCTCCTTTCAATCAACGGAGTCACCAGCGCCTTTCCCAGCTGCTCAAGGAACACCCTTCTCTTGTTCCGCTTCTGACGCATCCAGTCAGGGTTTATTTCTCTCCATATCACAAAAGCATTGTAGGAGGAAACGTCGACAATGTTGTGGAAAATGACCAAGGGCCAGCGAGCCGTCATCCTTCTACAGCTGTAGGTTCCAATCACCTTGTCGAGGTTATCTACACCTCCTTTGTTGCGGTTGTAGTCTAGTATGATGACAGGCTTTCTGTCGTGGCGATTGCTGACTTCGGCCTCCGTGTGCTTTGTGCTCACCAGTAGCACGGTTTTGTTTTTCTTGGGCACATAAGAAACTGCAGCGGTGGTTGCCGTGAAGGCAAATTTCGACGAGAACACCGCTCTTCCCTTTGGTGGGAGCAGCGCAAGTGGGAGCTCGGGTTTGTTCTTTCGAATGGTGCCAACCATGGTCATTTTCCGTCTCAGCAGCTGCTGTCCGAGTTCATAAGAGGTGAAGAAATTGTCACAGGTGACATTGCGATCCCTCAGTCCCTCCGTGACATCAAGCACGACTCGCATCCCCTGGTTCTTTTCCGGGCCTCCTCCTCCTCCTCCACCACCTGCAGCAGCGCTCCCGGTTGCGGCCTTCCTCCCGGTATACACTTGCATCTTCCAAGCGTAACTGGATTTAGCGTCACATGCCACCCATGATTTGATCCCATATTTCGCGGGCTTGCTGGGCATATACTGCCGAAAAGCGCAACGCCCTTTGAACGGAACCAGTTGTTCGTCCACCGTTATCTCCGGCCCGGGGTTGTAGAGGTATGGCAACCGCTCAACCCACTTGTCCCAGACCTCTCTTATGGCCGCCAGTTTGTCAGTGGCACGTCTCGTGGGTCTCAACTCACGGTCGTCGAATCTCAGCAGTCTAGAGTAGGCGTGAAAGACTTTCATTGGCATCGTGGCACGGAAGATGGACCTTCCGCTCTCCGCGTCCCACAGACTGGCCGTAGCCTCACCTCGGGACCTGTAGACACCCGCCAAGAGCAGCAGCCCTATGTAGGCGCGAAGGTCGGTGGTGTCCATGGGTTTCCAACCGTCTATGTTTTTCCGTCTCCCCTCCAAATTAGTCATCTCCAAGATGATGTGTTCTATCGACGGGGTGATGAACATGAAAAATGTGGAGGCGATGTCACGGGCGTGGGCAAGCGAATACTCAGTCGGTCCTGGTGGGCTGGTTGTCGGTGGTAACGGTGATGATGGCAGCGGTGGCGGCGACGGTGGCGGAGACTCAACGTCGCTTTCCCCCCTCCGGTCATTTCTACCCTGCTGCTGTTTATCGTATGGTATGAAGGACCATTTGATTTTGCCATGTTTTGAGAGAAAACTCTGTCTCTTCACTTGACTGTTTTCTTGTCCTCCTCGCCCCTCTCCTTCCCTTTCTCCTTCTTCTTCTTCCCCTCCTCCTCCTCCTTCTTCTTCTTCTTCTTCTTCTTCTTCTTCCTCATCTTCTTCGTCTTCTTCTTCATCAGAACATGACACATTGTGCTCGGGGTTACATTCCTCACCATCCTCTTCCCAATCTCCTTCTTCTTCTTCCCCCTGTCCTCCACTTTCCTCTCCTCCAGAACATGACACACTGTGCTCGGGGTTATATTCCTCACCATCCTCTTCCCATTCTCCTTCTTCTTCCCCCTGTCCTCCACTTTCCTCTCCTCCAGAACATGACACACTGTGCTCGGGGTTACATTCCTCACCATCCTCTTCCCAATATCCTTCTTCTTCCCCCTGTCCTCCACTTTCCTCTCCTCCAGAACATGACACACCGTGCTCGGGGTTTCCACCATCTTCTTCGTCAGACACGTCCTCTGCTTGTTCATCACATTTAAACCATCGTGGGATAAATAAAGGCATACTTTACTTTATCATCATCATCATCATCATCAGAGAATGCTGTTGTAGTTGTTGTTGTTGTAATGCTGACAAGGACTGTTAGTAGTACAATTTCCCCCATTGTTCTAACACTCCTTCAGGGTAGCCTGGTATTTTTCAATAGTTTTGTGGGATGCGATTCAACTTGCTATAAACTTGATCTATTCAGACACACACCACACTTTCATTATATCAAAGGTGGGAATTGTGGTAAGTAATGAAAAGAAAGGCACAATAAGGCAAGACATAGGTTTTTTTTTGGTATAACGCTTTATCTTTTACAAACACTTTTCTTTAGGGAAAAACTTGGGAAATATTTTTTTCTTTCGTTCTTCATCCCTCACAGGACGGGCAGACAAATGTAAACAGAGAAAACATTACACACACAGTTTGAACCACAAAATATCAAGTGTGATATACAGGAGCTAGTACAGTCAGTGATTTTCAGCCCACATTCGTAATGTCCTCTAAACTCCACCGAATTTTTTCCTCAGCTTTCTTTGTGTCAGAGGTGGGATATGTAGAGTCAACAAGTCATCTCCGCTCCATGAATTTGTTCTGCTCTGTCACTGAACCAGATGCTCACCTTCCTGACTGAACAACTGTGCTGAGTGGACTTGGTGGACTGGTTTAGTGGAGGAGAAACAGACCCGTGGCTTGGAGATGACTTTATGACTCCACAACTCGAACCTCTGCGGACTATCCAACCACACCTCAGTGTTTGCAACTGACAGAACAATAGAGTCATTTTTATTTCATATGCATAGGGAAGCTTACTTGTGCCTCTGGAGACCAGGTGCTGTCCTCATCGTTCAGCCTCGCCGCGCGTTAGGTGTGGTAAGGCAAGGCAAATTTGTTTTGTATGACACTTTATTTTTTACAAACACTTTGTCTCATTGGGGTTCAGACAGCATCCTAACAATTTTCTGCCCTTAGACCCACACATCAACTGAGGAAAAAACTCTGGGAAACTTGTTATTTTCTTTCTTTCTTTCTTTCTTTCTTTCTTTCTTTCTTTCTTTCTTTCTTTCTTTCTTTCTTTCTTTCTTTCTTTCTCCATCCCTCACAGGATGGGCAGACATGCAGTGGACGTTGTAAACAGAGAAAACATTACACACACAGTTTGAACCACAAAATATCAAGTGTGATATACAGGAGCTAGTACAGTCAGTGATTTTCAGCCCACATTCGTAATGTCCTCTAAACTCCACTGAATTTTTTCCTCAGCTTTCTTTGTGTCAGAGGTGGGATATGTAGAGTCAACAAGTCATCTCCGCTCCATGAATTTGTTCTGCTCTGTCACTGAACCAGATGCTCACCTTCCTGACTGAACAACTGTGCTGAGTGGACTTGGTGGACTGGTTTAGTGGAGGAGAAACAGACCCGTGGCTTGGAGATGACTTTATGACTCCACAACTCGAACCTCTGCGGACTATCCAACCACACCTCAGTGTTTGCAACTGACAGAACAATAGAGTCATTTTTATTTCATATGCATAGGGAAGCTTACTTATGCCTCTGGAGCCCAGGTGCTGTCCTCATCGTTCAGCCTCGCCATGCGTTAGGTGTGGTAAGGCGAGGCAAATTTGTTTTGTATAGCACATTATTTTTTACAAACACTTTGTCTCATTGGGGTTCAGACAGCATCCTAACAATTTTTTCTGCCCTTAGACCCACACATCAACTGAGGAAAAAACTCTGGGAAAACTTGTTTTCTTTCTTTCTTTCTTTTTTTCTCCATCCCTCACAGGATGGGCAGACGTGCAGTGGACGTTGTACACAGAGAAAACATTACACACACAGTTTGAAACACAAAATATCAAGAGTGTGATATACAGGAGCTAGTAGGCTACAGTCGGTGATTTTCAGCCCACATTCGTAATGTCCTCTAAACTCCACTGAATTTTTTCCTCAGCTTTCTTTGTGTCAGAGGTGGGATATGTAGAGTCAACAAGTCATCTCCGCTCCATGAATTTGTTCTGCTCTGTCACTGAACCAGATGCTCACCTTCCTGACTGAACAACTGTGCTGAGTGGACTTGGTGGACTGGTTTAGTGGAGGAGAAACAGACCCGTGGCTTGGAGATGACTTTATGACTCCACAACTCGAACCTCTGCGGACTATCCAACCACACCTCAGTGTTTGCACAATCTTTGACCACATTAGCCTTTCCCTGATTCACATTTTGTGTTGCAAACTGACACAGCTGTAGTGTTCATTTTTGCCCTCTTTGGGCTTGTGTCTTCATAGAGATGAGCTCTCTGAGTCTTCTCTTTCCGCCCTCTCCATGCGTTGCACTGCACTAAGGAAAGGAAAGGAAAGGCATAATAAGGCAAAGCGTAGTTTTTTGTATAGCACTTTGTTGTTTTTTACAAAAACATCGTCTCATTAGAAAGTATCATAGCAATAGTACATTTTCTGCCCTTAGACCCACATCAACCGAGGAAAAACCTCTGGGAAAACTTACTTTCTTTTTTTTCCCACTTTTTCTTCCTTCATCCCTCACGTGGGATGGGCAGATGTGCAGTGGACACTGTAAACAGAAAAAGAAAAAAAAAGAGGAAACGTTTTAAACACAAAATGTCAAGAGTATGTTATACAGGAGCTAGTACAGCCAGTGAGTCAAGTCGTACTGCTACATCAATTTGTTCTACTCTGTCACTGAACCAGGTACATTTGTTCATTAGCTCACCTTCCAGCCGTAGTTTTTTTCCTTCAACTGGCCCGTGCCTTCACAGAGACGATGAACGCTGAAGTCTTGTCTTTTCCGCGCTCTTCGGGCCGTGTCTTCACAGAGAGGAGATCCAGGACGGCTCCAACGCTGGACAGCTCCAGTGCTGAAGCAGGCTTAACCAGGCTGAACCAGGGGGGGGGGACATGAGGAGCCGTCCACTGGAATATTAGCTCCTCTCTGTAAAGATGGACATGTTTGACGATAAGGAGGAGAGGAGAGGAGCTGCAATTCCACTCGGTCCTTGTTAGAAGAGGAGAGGAGGGAAACAGGAACACAGAGGAATTGCAGCTCCTCACCTACCCCCCCCCCCCTCAAACATGTCCATCTTCAGCTGGTAGCTTGCAACGTAAACAGGAGATGCTGGTGGTTTGGTGTTTGCAGGTCCGAATATCTCAATCGTCCACCACTTTAGCCTTTCCCTGATTCACAGGTACCGTTTTGTGTTGCAAACTGGCACAGCAGAAAAAGAAAAAAAAGAGGAAACGTTTTAAACACAAAATGTCAAGAGTATGTTATACAGGAGCTAGTACAGTCAGTGAGTCAAGTCGTACTGCTACATCAATTTGTTCTGCTCTGTCACTGAACCAGGTACATTTGTTCATTAGCTCACCTTCCAGCCGTAGTTTTTTCCTTCGACTGGCCCGTGCCTTCACGGAGACGATGAACGCTGTAGTCTTCTCTTTTCCGCGCTCTTCGGGCCGTGTCTTCACAGAGAGGAGATCCAGGATGGCTCCAATGCTGGACAGCTCCAGTGCTGAACCAGCCCCCCCCCCCCCCGGGGGACGTGAGGAGCCGTCCGCTGGACGGCTCCAATGCTGGACAGCTCCAGTGCTGAACCAGGCCCAACCCCCCCGGGGACATGTCCTCCAATGCTGGACAGCTCCAGTGCTGAACCAGGCCCAACCCCCCGGGGACATGACGAGCCGTCTACTGGAATCTTTGCTCCTCTCTGTAAATATGGAGATGTTTGTAGAGAAGGAGGAGAGGAGAGGAGAGGAGAGGAGCCCAGGAGCCGGACACGATGAACGCTGAAGTCTTGTCTTTTCCGCGCTCTTCGGGCCGTGTCTTCACAGAGAGGAGATCCAGGACGGCTCCAACGCTGGACAGCTCCAGTGCTGAAGCAGGCTTAACCAGGCTGAACCAGGGGGGGGGACATGAGGAGCCGTCCACTGGAATATTAGCTCCTCTCTGTAAAGATGGACATGTTTGACGATAAGGAGGAGAGGAGAGGAGCTGCAATTCCACTCGGTCCTTGTTAGAAGAGGAGAGGAGGGAAACAGGAACACAGAGGAATTGCAGCTCCTCACCTACCCCCCCCCCTCAAACATGTCCATCTTCAGCTGGTAGCTTGCAACGTAAACAGGAGATGCTGGTGGTTTGGTGTTTGCAGGTCCGAATATCTCAATCGTCCACCACTTTAGCCTTTCCCTGATTCACAGGTACCGTTTTGTGTTGCAAACTGGCACAGCAGAAAAAGAAAAAAAAGAGGAAACGTTTTAAACACAAAATGTCAAGAGTATGTTATACAGGAGCTAGTACAGCCAGTGAGTCAAGTCGTACTGCTACATCAATTTGTTCTGCTCTGTCACTGAACCAGGTACATTTGTTCATTAGCTCACCTTCCAGCCGTGGATCGCTCATCGCTCCGCCACACTTTCCCCAGCTTTTAGGTGGGATATTTCTGTGCCATATATCTGTTATGCTCTTACAAAAAACCAGCTCCAAGTCCAATCAGCACAGTTGTTCAGTCAGGAAGACGAGCTAATGAATTTGTGAATGCAACTGGTTCAGTGTAAGAGCAGAGCAAATTCATGGCACAGAGTTGACCCAACGAATCTACAATTCAGTGGTAGGGGAGAGTGGGGTAATTTGCGCCCATATTTTTGAAGAGGCATCCATTTCACTCATCCTGCAAAGAACAGAGAGAACGTGGCTTTAGGGATAATTTCATTTAAGTAAAAACAAAAAAAAAGTTTTTTTTTTTAACTTCTCAAGTAAAATTTCTATGACCAATGTTTTTTTCGATTACAGTTTAAACAATTATAGACATCTTTGAAAACAGTTCACATATATTTTTAGTACTTTGTATGATTCTATGCAGTGGGGACAGGCATACATGCCTGTGTGTGTGTGTGTGTGTGTGTGTGTGTGTGTGTGTGTGTGTGTGTGTGTGTGTGTGTGTGTGTGTGTTAGGGTTAGGGGTTAGGGGTTAGGGGTTAGGGGTTAGGGTTAGGGTGTGTGTGTGTGTGTGTGTGTGTGTGTGTGTGTGTGTGTGTGTGTGTGTGTGTGTGTGTGTGTGTGTGTGTGTGTGGCGGGGGGGATACTAGTGGTTTGGTGTCTGCAGGTCCGAAGTCGGGCCGTGTCTTCACAGAGAGGAGATCCAGGTGTTGGTCGGCTCCAACGCTGGACAGCTCCAGTGCTGAAGCAGGCTTACCCAGGCTGAACCAGGGGGGGGGGACATGAGGAGCCGACCACTGGAATCTTAACTCCTCTCTGTAAAGATGGGCATGTTTGAAGATAAGGAAGAAAGTAGATGAGCTGCAATTCCACCGTGTTACTGTTACCCTCCTCTCCTCTCCTCTCCACTTCTAACAGGAACACAGAGGAATTGCAGCTCCTCACCTCTCTCCCCCCCTCAAACATGTCCATCTTCAGCTGGTAGCTTGCAACGTAAAAAGGAGATGCTAGTGGTTTGTGGGTTGCAGGTCCGAAGACCTCAATCTTCCACCATTTTAGCCTTTCCCTGATTCACAGGTACTGTTTTGTGTTGCAAACTGGCACAGCTGTAATGTTCTTCTTTGCCCTCTGGTCTTCACGGAGACGATGAACGCTGAAGTCTTCTCTTTTCCACGCTCTTCGGGCCGTGTCTTCACAGAGAGGAGATCCAGGATGGCTCCAATGCTGGACAGCTCCAGTGCTGAACCAGCCCCCCCCCCCCCCCGGGGACGTGAGGAGCCGTCCGCTGGACGGCTCCAATGCTGGACAGCTCCAGTGCTGAACCAGGCCCAACCCCCCCGGGGACATGTCCTCCAATGCTGGACAGCTCCAGTGCTGAACCAGCCCCCCCCCCCTCGGGGGACATGACGAGCCGTCTACTGGAATCTTTGCTCCTCTCTGTAAATATGGAGATGTTTGTAGAGAAGGAGGAGAGGAGAGGAGAGGAGAGGAGCCCAGGAGCCGGAGACGATGAACGCTGTAGTCTTCTCTTTTCCGCGCTCTTCGGGCCGTGTCTTCACAGAGAGGAGATCCAGGTGTTGGTCGGCTCCAACGCTGGACAGCTCCAGTGCTGAAGCAGGCTTACCCAGGCTGAACCAGGGGGGGGGGACATGAGGAGCCGACCACTGGAATCTTAACTCCTCTCTGTAAAGATGGGCATGTTTGAAGATAAGGAAGACAGTAGATGAGCTGCAATTCCACCATGTTACTGTTACCCTCCTCTCCTCTCCTCTCCACTTCTAACAGGAACACAGAGGAATTGCAGCTCCTCACCTCTCTCCCCCCCTCAAACATGTCCATCTTCAGCTGGTAGCTTGCAACGTAAAAAGGAGATGCTAGTGGTTTGTGGGTTGCAGGTCCGAAGACCTCAATCTTCCACCATTTTAGCCTTTCCCTGATTCACAGGTACTGTTTTGTGTTGCAAACTGGCACAGCTGTTCTGTCCTACAAAGCAAAAAGGCAGTAACTACGCAGAGTTCCGAACTGAGGAAAATGACTTTAAAGTTATCCTGTTGTCCAGCCTAAGTAGTTATAGGTAGATTATTGGACATGAGGCAGTTTTGTTACTTTGTATTAGCTTATTCTTTGTACATATTAATTCTCATATTTGATTTGATGTTTTACCCCTATTTTGCAGTTACTGTATTCTTGCTCTGTATTACTTGCCAAAAATGTGGCACCATACCAAAAATGCAGTTACTGCCTTTTTGCTTTGTAGGGCGGTGTAGTGTTCTTCTTTGCCCTCTTGTCTTCATGTGCAGTGGACACTGTAAACAGAAAAAGAAAAAAAAAGAGGAAACGTTTTAAACACAAAATGTCAAGAGTATGTTATACAGGAGCTAGTACAGCCAGTGAGTCAAGTCGTTCTGCTACATCAATTTGTTCTGCTCTGTCACTGAACCAGGTACATTTGTTCATTAGCTCACCTTCCAGCCGTGGATCTATTCCTCAGCTGGCTGTTTGAAACAGCAGTAGAGTCAATGTTTTGCAGTCCAGCTGTCCTCATCGCTCCGCCACACTTTCCCCAGCTTTTAGGTGGGATATTTCTGTGCCATATATCTGTTATGCTCTTACAAAAAACCAGCTCCAAGTCCAATCAGCACAGTTGTTCAGTCAGGAAGATGAGCTAATGAATTTGTGAATGCAACTGGTTCAGTGTAAGAGCAGAGCAAATTCGTGGCACAGAGTTGACCCAACGAATCTACAATTCAGTGGTAGGGGAGAGTGGGGTAATTTGCGCCCATATTTTATTTATAATTATATTTTTGAAGAGGCATCCATTTCACTCATCCTGCAAAGAACAGAGAGAACGTGGCTTTAGGGATAATTTCATTTAAGTAAAAACAAAAAAAAACCTTTTTTTTTGTAAACTTCTCAAGTAAAATTTCTATGACCAATGTTTTTTTTTTTTCGATTACAGTTTAAACAATTATAGACATATTTGAAAACAGTTCACACATCTTTTTTGTGCTTTGCATGATTCTATGCAGTGGGGACAGGCATACATGCATGTCTCTGTGTGTGTCTGTGTGTGTGAGGCGGGGGAGGGGGTTGTTCCTGCAATGGAGACAGGCACCAACAGCTCCGGTCGTTGTAAGAAGGGAAGAAGGGAAATGTGAAATGGGAAATATTCATTGTTACCAATGGCACAATTTATCCCAGTGTAGTTTCTCTAATGGAACAACTTATCTCCCACTAGAGGCAAGCTGTGCCATAAAAGCACTTTTTTGGTCTTTTTTCTTAAGCTATATTTCTCAAACGGTTTATTTTAAGATGCAAAGGGATTTTTCCCAGGGATGCACAAGATCCAGAACTACTAAATGTACACATTTTTAGTTGGAGGCGTGCATCATAGTAATCCCCCTTGCTTTAACGGCACATATAGCAAAAAAGCAAAAATATATATATATATATAAAATAAAATAATATATATACTACTTACCCCACTCTTTCTGTGGATCCATTCTCCATACTGACTGTCTGCACCTCTACAGCAGCAAGAGTCAATGTTTTGCAGTCCAGCTGTCCTCATCGCTCCGCCACACTTTCCCCAGCTTTTAGGTGGGATATTTCTGTGCCATATATCTGTTATGCTCTTACAAAAAACCAGCTCCAAGTCCAATCAGCACAGTTGTTCAGTCAGGAAGATGAGCTAATGAATTTGTGAATGCAACTGGTTCAGTGTAAGAGCAGAGCAAATTCATGGCACAGAGTTGACCCAACGAATCTACAATTCAGTGGTAGGGGAGAGTGGGGTAATTTGCGCCCATATTTTTGAAGAGGCATCCATTTCACTCATCCTGCAAAGAACAGAGAGAACGTGGCTTTAGGGATAATTTCATTTAAGTAAAAACAAAAAAAAGTTTTTTTTAAACTTCTCAAGCAAAATTTCTATGACCAATGGTTGTTTTTTTTTCGATTACAGTTTAAACAATTATAGACATCTTTGAAAACAGTTCACACATCTTTTTTGTGCTTTGCATGATTCTATGCAGTGGGGACAGGCATACATGCATGTCTCTGTGTGTGTCTGTGTGTGTGAGGCGGGGGAGGGGGTTGTTCCTGCAATGGAGACAGGCACCAACAGCTCCGGTCGTTGTAAGAAGGGAAGAAGGGAAATGTGAAATGGGAAATATTCATTGTTACCAATGGCACAATTTATCCCAGTGTAGTTTCTCTAATGGAACAACTTATCTCCCACTAGAGGCAAGCTGTGCCATAAAAGCACTTTTTTGGTCTTTTTTCTTAAGCTATATTTCTCAAACGGTTTATTTTAAGATACAAAGGGATTTTTCCCAGGGATGCACAAGATCCAGAACTACTAAATGTACACATTTTTAGTTGGAGGCGTGCATCACAGTAATTCCCCTTGCTTGCACATATAGTAAAAAAGGGGGGAAAAAAATATATATAATAAAATAATACTACTTACCCCACTCTTTCTATGGATCCATTCTCCCTACGGGCCGTCTGTACCTTTACAGCAGAAGAGTCAGGGCAGGAGGAGGTTTGTATAAACATTTTCTACACGGACTGAGAGAGCAGAGTTATGCAGGCTAACTACTCTCCTTTGCTCTGAGTAGTGCATCGTTGACACCTCCTCCTCCGAGGTGAGGCCAGCCAATGCTCTCTCCACTACCTTTTTTGGGTCTGGCCAGATGACTCTTCTCTGCGTCTTCTACTCGTGTTACTCCTGTTTCACATTGGATTCCTGTCTTTTTTTCTTATGTGATATGGTCTGTGTCTTTGTCCTAAGCCTGGTATCCTGGCTGTCTGCGTTTGGGTCCTTCTCCACACATCCTGACACTCTCCTTTGCTCTGAGCAGTGCATTTTTGACCCCTTCCCCCTCCGAGGTAAAGCGAGCCAATGCTCGCCACTACCCATGTTTGAGTCTGGACTGTTTCTCCCAGATGACAAAGCAGTCTTCAGGACAAAAACTTACAACACAAGTCGGTTTGAAGGATTTGCACGTTACAAAATTGTTATTATTATTGAGAACAAATGATTAAAAACAAAAGGATACACAACTCAACATGTTTCAGGTTGCTTTGCTCATTTTATTTTTTCAAGGAAGACCAAAAAAATAATAATACAGCATTTCGTGTGCCACAGATTCATCGCTTTCTCTCTGTTCTCCAAAAAGGGCTTAGTGCTGGGGAAGACGCCGCTTGACCCGCTTTAATATGTGACGGAAACGGCCACAGCGAACAAAATGGGAGCTATAGCAAACCAGAACGCTGAAGTGAGGCTACTGACTGGAGTTAGGAAGAGAGAGCACATCTCTCCCACTTTAGCTTCTCTCCATTGGCTTCCTGTAGGATTTAGAATAGACTTCAAAATCCTTCTGTTCACTTATAACGTTACGTATAACCTTCCTCTATGACAGGGTTTATAGTTTGGGCTGGTTCAGGTGGCTCTGAACCACATACTGCTACAGGCCTAGACTGCTGGTGGGACTGCTCTCCATTTTGCAGAGTTCACGCAGAGTGAATTGTCATTATCATTATCTGCTACTCCATGGAGTTTGATCCTCAGTCTCTCTCTCTCTCTCTGTTTCCACAGATTCTCCAGAGTTCCATCCATCTGCACCAACCTCCTCCGCTTGTATCGTACCCTTCCCCTCTTCCTGCTGTTACACCGGCCTTCTCTGCCTTCTTTCAGCTCCCATTAACCACTTCATGTTCTGCACATTATGTGTTGTAAACTGTTTTTGTCTGTGTAGAACCTCTGTTGCAGGTCTGCCCGTCCTGGGTGAGGGATCCCTCCTCTGTTGCTCACCCTGAGGTTTCTCCAAATTTTTTTTACCTGTTAAAAGGGTTTTCTATGGAGTTTTCCCTCAGTCGATGTGAGGGTCTAAGGGCAGACGATGTTATTATGATGCTATGTTAAAAAAAAATCTTTGAGACAAACTGTTTGTAAAAAAAAACAAAGTAAATCCCCTGCCTTGCCACTGTGCTCATGAATTTGGTAGTGTGGCTGTTGTTATCTGTCTTGTAAGCTCTCTGACACCTGAATTTCCCTGCGGGGGTGAATAAAGTTTTACTGTTCTACCCTCAACTCCACTCTTGTGATAGAATTTTGTTGATACCAACATCCTTTCCTCAAGTCTTCAGGACAAAAACTTACAACACAAGTCGGTTTGAAGGATTTGCACGTTACAAAATTGTTATTATTATTGAGAACAAATGATTAAAAACAAAAGGATACACAACTCAACATGTTTCAGGTTGCTTTGCTCATTTTATTTTTTCAAGGAAGACCAAAAAAATAATAATACAGCATTTCGTGTGCCACATGACCAGGGCCAGATGACTCTTCTCTGCGTCTTCTACTCGTGTTACTCCTGTTTCACATTGGATTCCTGTCTTTTTTTCTTATGTGATATGGTCTGTGTCTTTGTCCTAAGCCTGGTATCCTGGCTGTCTGCGTTTGGGTCCTTCTCCACACATCCTGACACTCTCCTTTGCTCTGAGCAGTGCATTTTTGACCCCTTCCCCCTCCGAGGTAAAGCGAGCCAATGCTCGCCACTACCCATGTTTGAGTCTGGACTGTTTCTCCCAGATGACAAAACAGTCTTCAGGACAAAAACTTACAACACAAGTCGGTTTGAAGGATTTGCACGTTACAAAATTGTTATTATTATTGAGAACAAATGATTAAAAACAAAAGGATACACAACTCAACATGTTTCAGGTTGCTTTGCTCATTTTATTTTTTCAAGGAAGACCAAAAAAATAATAATACAGCATTTCGTGTGCCACATGACCAGGGCCAGATGACTCTTCTCTGCGTCTTCTACTCGTGTTACTCCTGTTTCACATTGGATTCCTGTCTTTTTTTCTTATGTGATATGGTCTGTGTCTTTGTCCTAAGCCTGGTATCCTGGCTGTCTGCGTTTGGGTCCTTCTCCACACATCCTGACACTCTCCTTTGCTCTGAGCAGTGCATTTTTGACCCCTTCCCCCTCCGAGGTAAAGCGAGCCAATGCTCGCCACTACCCATGTTTGAGTCTGGACTGTTTCTCCCAGATGACAAAGCAGTCTTCAGGACAAAAACTTACAACACAAGTCGGTTTGAAGGATTTGCACGTTACAAAATTGTTATTATTATTGAGAACAAATGATTAAAAACAAAAGGATACACAACTCAACATGTTTCAGGTTGCTTTGCTCATTTTATTTTTTCAAGGAAGACCAAAAAAATAATAATACAGCATTTCGTGTGCCACAGATTCATCGCTTTCTCTCTGTTCTCCAAAAAGGGCTTAGTGCTGGGGAAGACGCCGCTTGACCCGCTTTAATATGTGACGGAAACGGCCACAGCGAACAAAATGGGAGCTATAGCAAACCAGAACGCTGAAGTGAGGCTACTGACTGGAGTTAGGAAGAGAGAGCACATCTCTCCCACTTTAGCTTCTCTCCATTGGCTTCCGTATGTGTGTGTGTGTGTGTGTGTATGTATGTATGTATGTATGTATGTATGTATGTATGTACGCCTTGTACTGCTACAGGCCTAGACTGCTGGTGGGACACATCTGGTTACATAGAGCCCTGTCCTCTCTCCTCCTTTCATTTTACAGAGTTCATGCAGAGTGAATTGTCATTATCATTATCAGCTGCTCCTTGGATGACACCACACCACAACACACCAGGAAACATTTCCACATGGCCAGGGTAGCTAAATCTAAACTCTAAACTAAATGAAAATAAAAACCGATGAAAAACCTGAAAGTATACAATAACATTACACAGAACACACTGTTACGGGAGTCTTCCCAGGCTCCTAACATTTAAACTCTCCTGATTAGACTCTCTGGTGAATTTGACCAAGTTGTCATCAAAGGGATGAAGTGCAACACAACACAAGGTGAAAGCAAATCTGAGTGTTTTCAAATCAAATTTTATTCATATGGCATTTTCATACATTCAAGCAACACAAAGTCCCTGTAGTATATTATACTCCTTAACCTTTTTACTTGAAACTATTGTATGTTCTTATTTGTATGTATGTATGTATGTATGTATGTATGTATGTATGTATGTATGTAAGCCTTGTATGTATGTAGATGCTCTACTTCATGGGTTCCATAATTTGCTTAGAAGCCATCTGACCTAATGGCATATGCATGGTTCAATATGACTGAATGATCCTGTTCCTGTCTTCTCTAATGGGTAAGAGACATGAGTTACAGAACATTGGGTTCATTCTAGCCTGAAAGTTAAAAGGTTCAGAGGTCATTGGCCATCTGGACAAGAGCTTCCTCTCTGTTTGGAGATGGGGGAGTCAGAAAATTTAGATAAGAGTCAGAAGTCTTCTTTTCGCAAACACATCAATATATCACACCCTGGACAGAGTCTCACCCCCACCCCTCCTGGCTTGGCCCTTCACCTCATAAACAAACCCCCACCCCCGCCTCACAGACACAGGATGTGGACACACACACACACACACACACACACACACACACACACACACACACACACACACACACACACACACACACACACACACACAGGCATGCATGCCTGTCCCCACTGCATAGAATTATACAAAGTACTAAAAATATATGTGAACTGTTTTCAAAGGTGTCTATAATTGTTTAAACTGTAATCGAAAAAAACATTGGTCATAGAAATTTTACTTGAGAAGTTAAAAAAAAAACTTTTTTTTGTTTCTACTTAAATGAAATTATTCCTAAAGCCACGTTCACACACACACTGGGTCCAATTGACCCTCCCACCCTGTCCCCAGTGATTAAAAATGTCTGGCCACACCAGGGGGTTTTCTGACCCAATAGGAAATGGCGATGATTTCAATTCTTAATCCATGCTCACTGGGTCTAATTGACCCGTTACGGCAACACAGGGGTTATACCTACACCCCATGTCTCAGGGGTCGCCCTGTCCCCAGTGATTAAAAATGTCTGGCCACACCAGGGGGTTTTCTGACCCAATAGGAAATGGCGATGATTTCAATTCTTAATCCATGCTCACTGGGTCTAATTGACCCGCTATGGCAACACAAGGGTTATTCCATGCACACTGGGTCCAATTGACCCGCTACGGCAGCACAAGGGTTAAACATTTCTCGCCACACCAGGGGTTTTTCTGACCCAATAGGAAATGAAGATGATTTCAATTCTTAATCCATGCTCACTGGGTCTAATTGACCCGCTACGGCAGCACAGGGGTTATACCTACACCCCATGTCTCAGGGGTCGCCCTGTCCCCAGTGATTAAAAATGTCTGGCCACACCAGGGGGTTTTCTGACCCAATAGGAAATGGCGATGATTTCAACTCTTAATCCATGCTCACTGGGTCTAATTGACCCGCTACGGCAACACAAGGGTTAAAGACTTAGGGTATACTCAGCTGATGAGATGAGGTATAAAAATAAATAAGGAGTTGCAGATCAAAGTTTCAGATCGTGGGCTTGGGAATTGGGGTAAACTAGTAGGATTTTTTGGTTTGGATAGGGATTTAATTGGAATGAAATGAATTTAGACGAAGAAGATCAAATTGGAGTAAGAGGTCAAAGGTTGAATTTAGGTGCTGGTTCCAAATTGGTTAACATTAGGGCAAGAAAAAGATATGTTGTTAAAAGAGAAATACAACTGTGCCGGACCAAATGGGCCTCTTGTACACATCCTCATGTGTGTCCAGGCCAGAGGAAACCAGAAGCTTTGTACGCGAGCAGAATCTGGCGGGTTAGGTTAAGAAGGTTTTGTCCGAGTGATGTCGTAGGCCGAAGGCCGGAGACATCACTCAAACGAAGTGCACTCTCCATACTCGGACGCCCACCTCAAGTCCCCCAGGCCCAGACCACCCATGACGATGTGGTGTTGTAGCACAGATATTTCAAATAATTTATTTCCCCACCACAAAAAGTGGTTGGGGTTTCAAAAAATTAAGACATCAAGTCTTTAATGTAGATCAGCGTTGCAACGTTTCGGCTTCTATCAAGCCTTCATCAGGCAGCTGATCCTACAGTGAAGTGAGCACAGGCTGTATGCCTTGTGAGTCACTTATATACCCTCACAGTACCTAATTGTACCTCACATCGTACCTAATCGTACGTCACACCGTATTGTGTTGAATTAAAGGTCTTAAATTATGATATTCTTTCTTCCACCCTGTTCCTTCCTTCCTTTCAATCCTTGACTTGCTCCTTCCCTTTTCCCTTTCCTATTATCTTGTTCTTTCAGCTGCTTTTCCTTTATTTGACTTTTAATTCCTAGATCCATTGAGCTTGAGTCTCCGTTCCCTTCGTCTGATATGCACGCTGCGTGGACCAACCAAACACGTCTTAGGCGATTTTATTTGCTTTATTTATGTGGGTAAACGTCATAACTTAGACCATTTCCCTGTACTAAGGACTTTAAAGACTTAGGGTATACTCAGCTGATGAGATGAGGTATAAAAATAAATAAGGAGTTGCAGATCAAAGTTTCAGATCGTGGGCTTGGGAATTGGGGTAAACTAGTAGGATTTTTTGGTTTGGATAGGGATTTAATTGGAATGAAATGAATTTAGACGAAGAAGATCAAATTGGAGTAAGAGGTCAAAGGTTGAATTTAGGTGCTGGTTCCAAATTGGTTAACATTAGGGCAAGAAAAAGATATGTTGTTAAAAGAGAAATACAACTGTGCCGGACCAAATGGGCCTCTTGTACACATCCTCATGTGTGTCCAGGCCAGAGGAAACCAGAAGCTTTGTACGCGAGCAGAATCTGGCGGGTTAGGTTAAGAAGGTTTTGTCCGAGTGATGTCGTAGGCTAGGGTTAGGGTTAGGGTTAGGGTTAGGGTTAGGTATAGGGGTAATAACCACGATGATCATTTTGATCATCCTCGAGGGAAGGTCGTAGAGAGATGGGACCACGACCTAGGGTTAGGGTTAGGGTTAGGGTTAGGTATAGGGGTAATAACCACGATGATCATTTTGATCATCCTCGAGGGAAGGTCGTAGAGAGATGGGACCACGACCTACCCCCCCATTATCGGGGACGCTGAATTCAGAAATGCTGGAATGGAGTCTCTAGCACCTTCCTATCAAAAGTTATGGGCAAATTAAAATCCCCCATAGGAATGCATGGAGAAGGGTGAAAATTTGACTAAGTGTGAAAATTGGGTTAGGTATAAGGGATGAGTACCAAGTCGAGATTTAGGCTCAAACTACTTTCCCTCAGGGCTAGATGGGAGATAGACATGTCCCTAGTGAGTGTTCGGTGCGCTGAGCACGCTGGTGGCGTCATTTCCGGGATTGGAGCAAAGGATCATGGGTAAAAATACAAGCATTGTGGCTCATTGGAAGGCTATTGGTGTGACGTCATCGAGATTTTGGCTACCCCCCCATTTTCGGGGGCGGGCTTTCGATAGAGACCGGAACCAAGTCTCTACGTCATTCCTATGAAAAGTTAGGGTTAGGTATAAGGGATGAGTACCAAGTCGAGATTTAGGCTCAAACTACTTTCCCTCAGGGCTAGATGGGAGATAGACATGTCCCTAGTGAGTGGGTTAGGGTTAGAGGGTTAGGGTTAGGGTTAGGGTTAGGGGTTAGGGTTAGGTTAGGGGGTTTTCGCGATCGTGGTTCGTTGAACCACGAGGATATAACTGTTGATAGGAAGGTCGTAGAGACATGAAACTAAGCTCTACCCCCCTCAACCACGGCATGGGCTTTCGATTGGTGTGCGTCATTAGGCCCCACCCACTTCCGGTCCGGAAGTAGCATGATTATCTCAGGAACGGAAGGTGGTAGAGACACGTGGGTGGTGTCATCGTGTTCCTGGTGGTCGATATAGTGGGGGTAGACACCAATTAGGAGTTTGTGGGCGGTACCGTTGGTAAGTTGTGGGCGTGGTTTAGGTCGGATAGTGAAATTTTCCTAAGTGTTACATATGTTAGTGAAAGTCCAGAAACCACTTAGGAGCACGAATCAGGTGATTTGGAGACGGGCCGGAAATGTCGACCGGAAGTGGCCATATCTCGGCCCAGGAAGGTCCGCGAGCCACATGTTGGGTGTCTCCTTGAAGGTCTTGCTGAGACGAATCCATAGACATATCAACCATTTCCCTAACCTTAACCGTTGGGGAGATATCGCGAGTTGTCGCTTTCCCATTGACTCCAATGTTAAATGGATGTCGCCCTTGAAAAATCGCCTAAGTGCCACAGGGTACTATGTATGGGTGGGCGGTCCCCAGGAAAGTTGACCACTATATGTTTCAGGCGATTCTGAACATGATTGGTCCCCGACCGGAAGTGATTGTGATGGTCGTGAAATTGGGTCATGTTGGGTATCTACAGAGAGGTCTCGAGTAGACAAGTGCCTGGACTGGGGTGTTGGGTCAGTGGGACATTCCCCTGGTCAGATATCGCGAGAAGTGTGTTTTGCGACATAGTGAAAAATGGCCCGAGTGGTTAAGTTTAGGCAAGAGTCCAGTGTCCAGCATGTGCCAGGGAGTGGTTAAGGTTAGTAAAACTGACATGTCCAGGGTTAGGTTAGGGGGTTTTCGCGATCGTGGTTCGTTGAACCACGAGGATATAACTGTTGATAGGAAGGTCGTAGAGACATGAAACTAAGCTCTACCCCCCTCAACCACGGCATGGGCTTTCGATTGGTGTGCGTCATTAGGCCCCACCCACTTCCGGTCCGGAAGTAGCATGATTATCTCAGGAACGGAAGGTGGTAGAGACACGTGGGTGGTGTCATCGTGTTCCTGGTGGTCGATATAGTGGGGGTAGACACCAATTAGGAGTTTGTGGGCGGTACCGTTGGTAAGTTGTGGGCGTGGTTTAGGTCGGATAGTGAAATTTTCCTAAGTGTAGGGTTAGGGTTAGGTTAGGGGGTTTTCGCGATCGTGGTTCGTTGAACCACGAGGATATAACTGTTGATAGGAAGGTCGTAGAGACATGAAACTAAGCTCTACCCCCCTCAACCACGGCATGGGCTTTCGATTGGTGTGCGTCATTAGGCCCCACCCACTTCCGGTCCGGAAGTAGCATGATTATCTCAGGAACGGAAGGTGGTAGAGACACGTGGGTGGTGTCATCGTGTTCCTGGTGGTCGATATAGTGGGGGTAGACACCAATTAGGAGTTTGTGGGCGGTACCGTTGGTAAGTTGTGGGCGTGGTTTAGGTCGGATAGTGAAATTTTCCTAAGTGTTACATATGTTAGTGAAAGTCCAGAAACCACTTAGGAGCACGAATCAGGTGATTTGGAGACGGGCCGGAAATGTCGACCGGAAGTGGCCATATCTCGGCCCAGGAAGGTCCGCGAGCCACATGTTGGGTGTCTCCTTGAAGGTCTTGCTGAGACGAATCCATAGACATATCAACCATTTCCCTAACCTTAACCGTTGGGGAGATATCGCGAGTTGTCGCTTTCCCATTGACTCCAATGTTAAATGGATGTCGCCCTTGAAAAATCGCCTAAGTGCCACAGGGTACTATGTATGGGTGGGCGGTCCCCAGGAAAGTTGACCACTATATGTTTCAGGCGATTCTGAACATGATTGGTCCCCGACCGGAAGTGATTGTGATGGTCGTGAAATTGGGTCATGTTGGGTATCTACAGAGAGGTCTCGAGTAGACAAGTGCCTGGACTGGGGTGTTGGGTCAGTGGGACATTCCCCTGGTCAGATATCGCGAGAAGTGTGTTTTGCGACATAGTGAAAAATGGCCCGAGTGGTTAAGTTTAGGCAAGAGTCCAGTGTCCAGCATGTGCCAGGGAGTGGTTAAGGTTAGTAAAACTGACATGTCCAGGGTTAGGTTAGGGGGTTTTCGCGATCGTGGTTCGTTGAACCACGAGGATATAACTGTTGATAGGAAGGTCGTAGAGACATGAAACTAAGCTCTACCCCCCTCAACCACGGCATGGGCTTTCGATTGGTGTGCGTCATTAGGCCCCACCCACTTCCGGTCCGGAAGTAGCATGATTATCTCAGGAACGGAAGGTGGTAGAGACACGTGGGTGGTGTCATCGTGTTCCTGGTGGTCGATATAGTGGGGGTAGACACCAATTAGGAGTTTGTGGGCGGTACCGTTGGTAAGTTGTGGGCGTGGTTTAGGTCGGATAGTGAAATTTTCCTAAGTGTAGGGTTAGGGTTAGGTTAGGGGGTTTTCGCGATCGTGGTTCAACGAACCACGATGATATAACTGTTGATAGGAAGGTCGTAGAGACATGAAACTAAGCTCTACCCCCCTCAACCACGGCATGGGCTTTCGATTGGTGTGCGTCATTAGGCCCCACCCACTTCCGGTCCGGAAGTAGCATGATTATCTCAGGAACGGAAGGTGGTAGAGACACGTGGGTGGTGTCATCGTGTTCCTGGTGGTCGATATAGTGGGGGTAGACACCAATTAGGAGTTTGTGGGCGGTACCGTTGGTAAGTTGTGGGCGTGGTTTAGGTCGGATAGTGAAATTTTCCTAAGTGTTACATATGTTAGTGAAAGTCCAGAAACCACTTAGGAGCACGAATCAGGTGATTTGGAGACGGGCCGGAAATGTCGACCGGAAGTGGCCATATCTCGGCCCAGGAAGGTCCGCGAGCCACATGTTGGGTGTCTCCTTGAAGGTCTTGCTGAGACGAATCCATAGACATATCAACCATTTCCCTAACCTTAACCGTTGGGGAGATATCGCGAGTTGTCGCTTTCCCATTAGGGTTAGGGTTAGGGGTTAGGGTTAGGTTAGGGGGTTTTCGCGATCGTGGTTCGTTGAACCACGAGGATATAACTGTTGATAGGAAGGTCGTAGAGACATGAAACTAAGCTCTACCCCCCTCAACCACGGCATGGGCTTTCGATTGGTGTGCGTCATTAGGCCCCACCCACTTCCGGTCCGGAAGTAGCATGATTATCTCAGGAACGGAAGGTGGTAGAGACACGTGGGTGGTGTCATCGTGTTCCTGGTGGTCGATATAGTGGGGGTAGACACCAATTAGGAGTTTGTGGGCGGTACCGTTGGTAAGTTGTGGGCGTGGTTTAGGTCGGATAGTGAAATTTTCCTAAGTGTTACATATGTTAGTGAAAGTCCAGAAACCACTTAGGAGCACGAATCAGGTGATTTGGAGACGGGCCGGAAATGTCGACCGGAAGTGGCCATATCTCGGCCCAGGAAGGTCCGCGAGCCACATGTTGGGTGTCTCCTTGAAGGTCTTGCTGAGACGAATCCATAGACATATCAACCATTTCCCTAACCTTAACCGTTGGGGAGATATCGCGAGTTGTCGCTTTCCCATTGACTCCAATGTTAAATGGATGTCGCCCTTGAAAAATCGCCTAAGTGCCACAGGGTACTATGTATGGGTGGGCGGTCCCCAGGAAAGTTGACCACTATATGTTTCAGGCGATTCTGAACATGATTGGTCCCCGACCGGAAGTGATTGTGATGGTCGTGAAATTGGGTCATGTTGGGTATCTACAGAGAGGTCTCGAGTAGACAAGTGCCTGGACTGGGGTGTTGGGTCAGTGGGACATTCCCCTGGTCAGATATCGCGAGAAGTGTGTTTTGCGACATAGTGAAAAATGGCCCGAGTGGTTAAGTTTAGGCAAGAGTCCAGTGTCCAGCATGTGCCAGGGAGTGGTTAAGGTTAGTA
>NC_140910.1:159680-162180 GCF_045865225.1 Trachurus japonicus | reverse complement strand
CCACCCCCCACCCCACTCACCCTCCTCCCCCCCCCCCCCCCCCCCTCCCCCACCCCCCACCCCCCCACGCACCCACCCCCCATCCCCTACCACCCCCCCCCCCCACCCCCCCCCCCCACTCACACCCCAACCCTCCCCACCCCCCCACCCCCCCCACCCCCACTCCCCCACCACCACCCTCTAACCCCCTCCCCCCCCCCCCCCCCGCCCCCCCACCTCCCCCCCCCCCCCCACGCCCCCCCCACCCACACACACAACCCCCACCCCCCCCCCCCTCCCTCAAATCACCACCCCCACTGCTCCCCCACCCCCCCCACGCCACCCACCCCCCCCACCCACCCCCACCCCCGAACCTCCCACCTCACCAACCACACCCACCCCCCACCCCCATCCCCCCCCACCCCCACCCACCCACCACCACCCCCCCCCCTACAAAGCCAACCCCCACCCGCCACCATCCCACACCCCCCCCCCCACTATAAATCCCACCCCACCCCCCCCACGCACACCCCACGCTCTGCGCGATAACCCCACCCTCCAGTCCCAAGAACCTCCCCCCCCGCCACCCCACCACCCCCACCCCCACCACCCCCCCCCACCCCACCCACCCCCACCCCCACCCCCACCCACCACCCGCTCCCCACCCCCACCCCCTCCCCCACCCCCTCCCCCAACCCCTCCCCCCAAACCCAACACCCAACCCCACCCCACCCCCCCCCCACACCCACCTCCACCTCCCCCCCTCCCCGCTCTCCCACCCCCCCCCCAGACCCCACCCCACCCCCCCCCCCCCCCCCCTCCCCCCACCCTACACCCCCCCGTCCCCCCGCCCTCCCCCCAACCACTTCTACCGTCCCTAACACCCCCCACACCCACCCCCACCACCTACATCCCCACAACCACTCCACAACCCCTCACCTCCCCCACCCGCCATACAACCACTCACCCAAACCTCTCCCCCAAACCGTCCCCACCACGCTCCCCCACACCCACCCGTCCCCAACCCCCACCTAACCCAACAACAACAGACAAACCCCATCCCCTACACTCCCCCAAACCCCACCCCCACCCTCAACCCACATCCCCCAAACCCCCACCCAGCCCACAACCACTCCACTCTCCCAAACCCTCCCCCCCTCCCCTATGCCCAAACCCCCTCACCCCCGAACCCCCCCCCCCCCCCCCTCCCACCCCCCTCCTCCAACCCTAACCCCTCTCTCGCACTCTAACCCCACCCCCTAACCCCCCCCCCACCACTCACTTCCCCCCACGCCTAAACCCAAACCCTAAACCCTCACCCTCCACCCTAACCCCCTCCCAGCCACCCAAACCCACAACGCCACCCCCCCCCCCAAACACCCATCCCCTATACCCCAGCCCCAAACCCTCCCCCAACCTCTTCCACCTAACCCTAACCATCCCCATACCAGACCCCACTTCCACACCACCCCCACGCCCCCCCCGCCCTAACCCTAACCTCACCCTAACCTTGTCCCCCCCCACTAACCAAACCCGCACTGCAGGCTCCCCCCCTAACCCCACCCACCCCCGAACCCCCCCCCCACCCCTACCCCTCAACCAGCCACCTCCCCCATACCTTCACCTCACCCTCCCTACCACCCCCCCCACCCTAACCTAACCCCACGCCCCTCCGCTCAACCCCACACCCTACCACCCCTAACCCATCCTAAACCCCACCCTAAACCCCCACGACCCCACCCCTCACTCCCCACACCCAAGGACAAAAAAACACTCCCAACGCCACCCCTCCCCCCCCCCCGTAACCCTCCCAAACCCCACCTCTCCCCCTCAATACTCGCCCCCCACCACCCCACCCCCCCCCTTTAAAAAACCTAAAAAGCCTAACCCCTCACCCCCACCCCACACCAACCTACCCTTCCTCCCCCCCACTAAACCACTGCACCCCCACCGAACCCATACCCCCCCACACCCAACCCTACCACCGCTCCCCCCCACCCCCTCAACTCCACCACCCCCCCACAACCTCTAACCCACTCCCCCTCCCCCGCCCCCTAAACCCCAACCCTCAGCCACCCTCTACCAAACCCCCACCCCCCCACACCTAACCCCAACCCCCCCCACGACCCCCACCCTAACCCACACTCCCCCGCCCACCCCTCCCACCGCTCCCCCTACCCCCCCCCCCACCCCTAACCCATCTCCCTACAGCCGTACACCCCCACCCCACCCCAAACCTAAAACCTACTCCCCAAGACCCAGCCCTAACCCTAACCCGCAGCCCTAAAAAACTAAAAAGAAACAACACATAGAAAAAACAAACAACACATAAAAAAACAAAAATAAAAGAATTAAAAAACCCTAAAGTAACCAAAAAAAGTAAAAAAAAAACCCCCATACCGACCTCAACCCCCCCTCCGCACCACACCATCCCCACCCCCCCCCCCACCCCCCCACAACCCCCCCCCCGCCACACACACCGCACCCTCCCCTCCACCACCCACCCCCCCTCACCCCCGCC
>NC_140910.1:119680-154680 GCF_045865225.1 Trachurus japonicus | reverse complement strand
CGGACCGGAAGTGGGTGGGGCCTAATGACGCACACCAATCGAAAGCCCATGCCGTGGTTGAGGGGGGTAGAGCTTAGTTTCATGTCTCTACGACCTTCCTATCAACAGTTATATCCTCGTGGTTCAACGAACCACGATCGCGAAAACCCCCTAACCTAACCCTAACCCTAACCCTAACCCTAACCCTAACCCTAACCCTAACCCTAACCCTAACCCTAACCCTAACCCTAACCCTAACCCTAACCCTAACCCTAACCCTAACCCTAACCCTAACCCTAACCCTAACCCTAACCCTAACCCTAACCCTAACCCTAACCCTAACCCTAACCCTATTTTTACTAAACTTAACCACTCCCAGGTCCTTGCTGGACTCTCTTTTCAGCTGCAACCTAACCCAGAGGGACTTTTTGCATGCATTTTCCCTCTTTTCACATGCTGGGCTTTTTTCTTGCAGACACCTGGACATGGCATTTTTACTAAACTTAACCACTCCCAGGTCCTTGCTGGACTCTCTTTTCAGCTGCAACCTAACCCAGAGGGACTTTTTGCATGCATTTTCCCTCTTTTCACATGCTGGGCTTTTTTCTTGCAGACACCTGGACATGGCATTTTTACTAAACTTAACCACTCCCAGGTCCTTGCTGGACTCTCTTTTCAGCTGCAACCTAACCCAGAGGGACTTTTTGCATGCATTTTCCCTCTTTTCACATGCTGGGCTTTTTTCTTGCAGACACCTGGACATGTCATTTTTACTAAACTTAACCACTCCCAGGTCCTTGCTGGACTCTCTTTTCAGCTGCAACCTAACCCAGAGGGACTTTTTGCATGCATTTTCCCTCTTTTCACATGCTGGGCTTTTTTCTTGCAGACACCTGGACATGTCATTTTTACTAAACTTAACCACTCCCAGGTCCTTGCTGGACTCTCTTTTCAGCTGCAACCTAACCCAGAGGGACTTTTTGCATGCATTTTCCCTCTTTTCACATGCTGGGCTTTTTTCTTGCAGACACCTGGACATGTCATTTTTACTAAACTTAACCACTCCCAGGTCCTTGCTGGACTCTCTTTTCATCTGCAACCTAACCCAGTAGGGACTCTTTTAACATCAACCTTCTTCTCGCGACCTGGGAGTGGTTAAGTTTAGGCAAGAGTCCAGTGTCCAGCATGTGACAGGGAGTGGTTAAGTTTAGTAAAAATGACATGTCCAGGTGTCTGCAAGAAAAAAGCCCAGCACGTGAAAAGAGGGAAAAGGTATAAGGGATGAGTACCAAGATTTTCACTGCTCCCACTCCGTTTAACATGGGAGTCTATGGGAGAGCCATTTCTCGCCATATCTCACCAACGGTAAGTACCACAGACTTGATTCGGGTATCTGTGGACTGGTCTCGTCCTGGCCTGTCCGTGGATACCCAACATGACCACAGGGGGCGACATATAAAAACGACTTCCGGTCGGGACCAATGTTGTTCAGAATTGCCTGAAACGTATAGTGGTCAACTTTCCTGGGGACCGCCCATCCCATACATATGACCATGTAACACTTAGGCCATTTTTCCACTTTTCTCAAAACACACTTCTCGCGATATCTGGCCAACGCAATGTCCCACTGACCTCACACCCCAGTCCAGGCACTTGTCTACTCGAGACCTCTCTGGAGATACCCAACATGACCCATTTCGGTCACCATCGAAATCACTTCCGGTGCTCGACCAATCATGTTCAGAATTGCCTGAAACATATAGTGGTCAAGTTTCCTGGGACCGCCCCCCATACATATGACCATGTGGCACTTAGGCCATTTTTCACACTTCTCCAATCACTCCTATGGGGGATTTTGATTGGCCCATAACTTTTGATAGGAATGACGTAGAGACTTGGTTCCGGTCTCTATCGAAAGCCCGCCCCCGAAAATGGGGGGGTAGCCAAAATCTCGATGACGTCACACCAATAGCCTTCCAATGAGCCACAATGCTTGTATTTTTACCCATGATCCTTTGCTCCAATCCCGGAAATGACGCCACCAGCGTGCTCAGCGCACCGAACACTCACTAGGGACATGTCTATCTCCCATCTAGCCCATCGGGAAAGTAGTTTGAGCCTAAATCTCCACTTGGTACTCATCCCTTATACCTAACCCTGTTCCTCGAGGATGATCAAAATGATCATCGTGGTTATTACCCCTATACCTAACCCTCCTGGGGACCGCCCACCCATACATAGACACTCAAACACTTAGGAAAATTTCACTATCCGACCTAAACCACGCCCACAACTTACCAACGGTACCGCCCACAAACTCCTAATTGGTGTCTACCCCCACTATATCGACCACCAGGAACACGATGACACCACCCACGTGTCTCTACCACCTTCCGTTCCTGAGATAATCATGCTACTTCCGGACCGGAAGTGGGTGGGGCCTAATGACGCACACCAATCGAAAGCCCATGCCGTGGTTGAGGGGGGTAGAGCTTAGTTTCATGTCTCTACGACCTTCCTATCAACAGTTATATCCTCGTGGTTCAACGAACCACGATCGCGAAAACCCCCTAACCTAAAAGACTTTTAAACTGCCTTGGTATAATACAGACGATGTTCACTTTCAGCTTTTAAAATTCAAGTGATGCAGTGTAGGGCAGGGTAGCTAGTCATGGGATATGCCCCGGAGAAGGCGCTGCTCCGGCGGGACCAACCCCGGGCAGGGTGTCTTGTGATAAGCGGTCGAAACACCCAGTGACCCCGGGGCGCACAACTGACGACATATCCCAGTGGGCACAGACTGGGCAGAGTACTCACTTTGGGGTTTCGTGGGCCACCCGGCTCCCGTCTCCCTGCCGGTCCCGTGGGGGGTCGGCCAAGCGCAGTGATGGGGTGCGGCCGGCTCTCTGTCCAGACTCAGATCTGAGGCAGGGGCGGCGGCTGCACTTACAGCTGGGCAGGGCCTTCCTGCTGCGGGCTCGGGCGGGCCGGTGGGTCTGTTCGAGTGCCTTTGGGGGCGTCCCCTGGCACTGTGCGGCCCACTCGGCTCTGCGCATAGTCTTTTTACACACTCTGCTTGGTCTAGAACCCACTTAGTCTAATGGTCACTCTTAAAAACTTCAATTCATATTCAATCCATCCTGCCTACGTCCTCCAGACCGCTTCCTCCTGTGTTTTTGTCCGCCGCTGCTTGTGTCTCCCTCCCTCCTCTTGTGTGTCTCTCCCCCCTTCTCCTGTGTCTCCTCCCTCCCTGCTCCTTGCCCTGTGCCTTAGACAGCCCCCACCGGCATCTGACCCTTACCTCAACCCCTGGGGGGTCCACACCGCAGTGCTCACCCTCACGCTGGACACTGGAGTGGACATCAGCTGCTGCTGCCGCACTGGAGGATGCCGCGCCGGACTGGACACCATACACATCATCTCCTCCTCCCTCCCTCCCCCCTCCCCCTCTCTCTGCTGTCTCTCTTCTCTACCTGTCACATCTTATATGGTCATGACGGCGCGTGGGAGGGTGGTCTGGGGACATACTTGCGTCGGCCCGTGCCTTGCCCCTTGCTCCCGTTACATCCTAGGCTGGCGTTGGCCAGATAGGGGGAGCTCGGGAGTACATTTCTACTTTTCCTAACCCTAATCTCGACTTGGTACTCATCCCTTATACCTAACCCTCCAGGGTCTAATCATGGTTAACACCCCTGTTCCTATACCTATGCCTGGACATGTCAGTTTTACTAACCTTAACCACTCCCTGGCACATGCTGGACACTGGACTCTTGCCTAAACTTAACCACTCGGGCCATTTTTCACTATGTCGCAAAACACACTTCTCGCGATATCTGACCAGGGGAATGTCCCACTGACCCAACACCCCAGTCCAGGCACTTGTCTACTCGAGACCTCTCTGTAGATACCCAACATGACCCAATTTCACGACCATCACAATCACTTCCGGTCGGGGACCAATCATGTTCAGAATCGCCTGAAACATATAGTGGTCAACTTTCCTGGGGACCGCCCACCCATACATAGACACTCAAACACTTTGAACAATTTTCACTCCATTCATTCCTATGGGGGATTTTCATTGGCCCATAACTTTTCATAGGAAGGTCCTAGAGACTTGCTTCCGGTCTCTATCGATCGGGCGTCGTCGATAATGGGGGGGTAGGCGGAGTCTCAACTAATGAGCACTTAAGGGAAAAAATGAGCCCTCAAAAAACTCTGAAAAATACCCCTTTTTTGCCCATAACTTTTCATAGGAATGTCCTAGAGACTTGCTTCCGGTCTCAATCGAAAGGGCGTGGCCGATAATGGGGGGGTAGCCGGAGTCTCAAGTCTCTCACATGCTCACAGGAAAATGAGCCGACATTTCAAAAGTGGCACTCTTCCTATATCCTAACCCTAGCTTCTTGCTGGACTCTCTACCCATCTGCAACCTAACCCAGAGGGACTATGCATGCTTTTTCCCTCTTTTCACCTGACCTGACCTGGACATTTTCTATTCTATGCCTGGACATGTCAGTTTTACTAACCTTAACCAATCCCTGACACATGCTGGACACTGGGATATTGCCTAAACTTAACCCACAGGTCCACAGCTTTCAGGTAAACTTGGTTCCATGTCTCTAGCCCACTCCTAGCCAGAGATATCAACTTGAAACCACCCCTTCTTTAATCGTAACACGCAAATATGCGCTTTTGGCCATAACTCACCAACGGTTAAGGTTAGGGAAATGGTTGATATGTCTATGGATTCCTCTCAGCAAGACCTTCAAGGAGACACCCAACATGTGGCCCGCGGACCTTCCTGGGCCGAGATATGGACACTTCCGGTCCGACTTTTCCAAAGAAAGGAAATTGCCTGATTCGTGCTCCCAAGTGCTTTCCTCACTTTCCCATACATTAGTAACACTTAGAACAATTTTCACTCATGTATTCCTATGGGCCATTTTCATTGGCCCATAACTTTTCATAGGAATGACGTAGAGACTTGGTTCCGGTCTCTATCGAAAGCCCGCCCCCGAAAATGGGGGGGTAGCCAAAATCTCGATGACGTCACACCAATAGCCTTCCAATGAGCCACAATGCTTGTATTTTTACCCATGATCCTTTGCTCCAATCCCGGAAATGACGCCACCAGCGTGCTCAGCGCACCGAACACTCACTAGGGACATGTCTATCTCCCATCTAGCCCTGAGGGAAAGTAGTTTGAGCCTAAATCTCGACTTGGTACTCATCCCTTATACCTAACCCTAAAATGTCTAATCCTCCAGGGTCTAATCATGGTTAACACCCCTGTTCCTAACCCCTAACCCATCTGCAACCTAACCCAGAGGGACTATGCATGCTTTTTCCCTCTTTTCACCTGACCTGACCTGGACATTTTCTATTCTATGCCTGGACATGTCAGTTTTACTAACCTTAACCAATCCCTGACACATGCTGGACACTGGGATATTGCCTAAACTTAACCCACAGGTCCACAGCTTTCAGGTAAACTTGGTTCCATGTCTCTAGCCCACTCCTAGCCAGAGATATCAACTTGAAACCACCCCTTCTTTAATCGTAACACGCAAATATGCGCTTTTGGCCATAACTCACCAACGGTTAAGGTTAGGGAAATGGTTGATATGTCTATGGATTCCTCTCAGCAAGACCTTCAAGGAGACACCCAACATGTGGCCCGCGGACCTTCCTGGGCCGAGATATGGACACTTCCGGTCCGACTTTTCCAAAGAAAGGAAATTGCCTGATTCGTGCTCCCAAGTGCTTTCCTCACTTTCCCATACATTAGTAACACTTAGAACAATTTTCACTCATGTATTCCTATGGGCCATTTTCATTGGCCCATAACTTTTGATAGGAATGACGTAGAGACTTGGTTCCGGTCTCTATCGAAAGCCCGCCCCCGAAAATGGGGGGGTAGCCAAAATCTCGATGACGTCACACCAATAGCCTTCCAATGAGCCACAATGCTTGTATTTTTACCCATGATCCTTTGCTCCAATCCCGGAAATGACGCCACCAGCGTGCTCAGCGCACCGAACACTCACTAGGGACATGTCTATCTCCCATCTAGCCCTGAGGGAAAGTAGTTTGAGCCTAAATCTCGACTTGGTACTCATCCCTTATACCTAACCCTAAAATGTCTAATCCTCCAGGGTCTAATCATGGTTAACACCCCTGTTCCTATACCTAAAATGTCTAATCCTCCAGGGTCTAATCATGGTTAACACCCCTGTTCCTAACCCTAACCCTAACCCTAACCCTAACCCTAACCCTAACCCTAACCCTAACCCTAACCCTCCCTCCCTGCTCCTTGCCCTGTGCCTTAGACAGCCCCCACCGGCATCTGACCCTTACCTCAACCCCTGGGGGGTCCACACCGCAGTGCTCACCCTCACGCTGGACACTGGAGTGGACATCAGCTGCTGCTGCCGCACTGGAGGATGCCGCGCCGGACTGGACACCATACACATCATCTCCTCCTCCCTCCCTCCCCCCTCCCCCTCTCTCTGCTGTCTCTCTTCTCTACCTGTCACATCTTATATGGTCATGACGGCGCGTGGGAGGGTGGTCTGGGGACATACTTGCGTCGGCCCGTGCCTTGCCCCTTGCTCCCGTTACATCCTAGGCTGGCGTTGGCCAGATAGGGGGAGCTCGGGAGTACATTTCTACTTTTCCTAACCCTAATCTCGACTTGGTACTCATCCCTTATACCTAACCCTCCAGGGTCTAATCATGGTTAACACCCCTGTTCCTATACCTATGCCTGGACATGTCAGTTTTACTAACCTTAACCACTCCCTGGCACATGCTGGACACTGGACTCTTGCCTAAACTTAACCACTCGGGCCATTTTTCACTATGTCGCAAAACACACTTCTCGCGATATCTGACCAGGGGAATGTCCCACTGACCCAACACCCCAGTCCAGGCACTTGTCTACTCGAGACCTCTCTGTAGATACCCAACATGACCCAATTTCACGACCATCACAATCACTTCCGGTCGGGGACCAATCATGTTCAGAATCGCCTGAAACATATAGTGGTCAACTTTCCTGGGGACCGCCCACCCATACATAGACACTCAAACACTTTGAACAATTTTCACTCCATTCATTCCTATGGGGGATTTTCATTGGCCCATAACTTTTCATAGGAAGGTCCTAGAGACTCCATTCCGGCACCTCTGGATTCAGCGTCCCCGATAATGGGGGGGTAGGTCGTGGTCCCATCCCTCTAGGACCTTCCCTCGAGGATGATCAAAATGATCATCGTGGTTATTACCCCTATACCTAACCCTAACCCTAACCCTAACCCTAACCCTAACCCTAACCCTAAAATCTCGATGACGTCACACCAATAGCCTTCCAATGAGCCACAATGCTTGTATTTTTACCCATGATCCTTTGCTCCAATCCCGGAAATGACGCCACCAGCGTGCTCAGCGCACCGAACACTCACTAGGGACATGTCTATCTCCCATCTAGCCCATCGGGAAAGTAGTTTGAGCCTAAATCTCCACTTGGTACTCATCCCTTATACCTAACCCTGTTCCTCGAGGATGATCAAAATGATCATCGTGGTTATTACCCCTATACCTAACCCTCCTGGGGACCGCCCACCCATACATAGACACTCAAACACTTAGGAAAATTTCACTATCCGACCTAAACCACGCCCACAACTTACCAACGGTACCGCCCACAAACTCCTAATTGGTGTCTACCCCCACTATATCGACCACCAGGAACACGATGACACCACCCACGTGTCTCTACCACCTTCCGTTCCTGAGATAATCATGCTACTTCCGGACCGGAAGTGGGTGGGGCCTAATGACGCACACCAATCGAAAGCCCATGCCGTGGTTGAGGGGGGTAGAGCTTAGTTTCATGTCTCTACGACCTTCCTATCAACAGTTATATCCTCGTGGTTCAACGAACCACGATCGCGAAAACCCCCTAACCTAAAAGACTTTTAAACTGCCTTGGTATAATACAGACGATGTTCACTTTCAGCTTTTAAAATTCAAGTGATGCAGTGTAGGGCAGGGTAGCTAGTCATGGGATATGCCCCGGAGAAGGCGCTGCTCCGGCGGGACCAACCCCGGGCAGGGTGTCTTGTGATAAGCGGTCGAAACACCCAGTGACCCCGGGGCGCACAACTGACGACATATCCCAGTGGGCACAGACTGGGCAGAGTACTCACTTTGGGGTTTCGTGGGCCACCCGGCTCCCGTCTCCCTGCCGGTCCCGTGGGGGGTCGGCCAAGCGCAGTGATGGGGTGCGGCCGGCTCTCTGTCCAGACTCAGATCTGAGGCAGGGGCGGCGGCTGCACTTACAGCTGGGCAGGGCCTTCCTGCTGCGGGCTCGGGCGGGCCGGTGGGTCTGTTCGAGTGCCTTTGGGGGCGTCCCCTGGCACTGTGCGGCCCACTCGGCTCTGCGCATAGTCTTTTTACACACTCTGCTTGGTCTAGAACCCACTTAGTCTAATGGTCACTCTTAAAAACTTCAATTCATATTCAATCCATCCTGCCTACGTCCTCCAGACCGCTTCCTCCTGTGTTTTTGTCCGCCGCTGCTTGTGTCTCCCTCCCTCCTCTTGTGTGTCTCTCCCCCCTTCTCCTGTGTCTCCTCCCTCCCTGCTCCTTGCCCTGTGCCTTAGACAGCCCCCACCGGCATCTGACCCTTACCTCAACCCCTGGGGGGTCCACACCGCAGTGCTCACCCTCACGCTGGACACTGGAGTGGACATCAGCTGCTGCTGCCGCACTGGAGGATGCCGCGCCGGACTGGACACCATACACATCATCTCCTCCTCCCTCCCTCCCCCCTCCCCCTCTCTCTGCTGTCTCTCTTCTCTACCTGTCACATCTTATATGGTCATGACGGCGCGTGGGAGGGTGGTCTGGGGACATACTTGCGTCGGCCCGTGCCTTGCCCCTTGCTCCCGTTACATCCTAGGCTGGCGTTGGCCAGATAGGGGGAGCTCGGGAGTACATTTCTACTTTTCCTAACCCTAATCTCGACTTGGTACTCATCCCTTATACCTAACCCTCCAGGGTCTAATCATGGTTAACACCCCTGTTCCTATACCTATGCCTGGACATGTCAGTTTTACTAACCTTAACCACTCCCTGGCACATGCTGGACACTGGACTCTTGCCTAAACTTAACCACTCGGGCCATTTTTCACTATGTCGCAAAACACACTTCTCGCGATATCTGACCAGGGGATGTCCCACTGACCCAACACCCCAGTCCAGGCACTTGTCTACTCGAGACCTCTCTGTAGATACCCAACATGACCCAATTTCACGACCATCACAATCACTTCCGGTCGGGGACCAATCATGTTCAGAATCGCCTGAAACATATAGTGGTCAACTTTCCTGGGGACCGCCCACCCATACATAGACACTCAAACACTTTGAACAATTTTCACTCCATTCATTCCTATGGGGGATTTTCATTGGCCCATAACTTTTCATAGGAAGGTCCTAGAGACTCCATTCCGGCACCTCTGGATTCAGCGTCCCCGATAATGGGGGGGTAGGTCGTGGTCCCATCCCTCTAGGACCTTCCCTCGAGGATGATCAAAATGATCATCGTGGTTATTACCCCTATACCTAACCCTAACCCTAACCCTAACCCTAACCCTAACCCTAAAATCTCGATGACGTCACACCAATAGCCTTCCAATGAGCCACAATGCTTGTATTTTTACCCATGATCCTTTGCTCCAATCCCGGAAATGACGCCACCAGCGTGCTCAGCGCACCGAACACTCACTAGGGACATGTCTATCTCCCATCTAGCCCATCGGGAAAGTAGTTTGAGCCTAAATCTCCACTTGGTACTCATCCCTTATACCTAACCCTGTTCCTCGAGGATGATCAAAATGATCATCGTGGTTATTACCCCTATACCTAACCCTCCTGGGGACCGCCCACCCATACATAGACACTCAAACACTTAGGAAAATTTCACTATCCGACCTAAACCACGCCCACAACTTACCAACGGTACCGCCCACAAACTCCTAATTGGTGTCTACCCCCACTATATCGACCACCAGGAACACGATGACACCACCCACGTGTCTCTACCACCTTCCGTTCCTGAGATAATCATGCTACTTCCGGACCGGAAGTGGGTGGGGCCTAATGACGCACACCAATCGAAAGCCCATGCCGTGGTTGAGGGGGGTAGAGCTTAGTTTCATGTCTCTACGACCTTCCTATCAACAGTTATATCCTCGTGGTTCAACGAACCACGATCGCGAAAACCCCCTAACCTAAAAGACTTTTAAACTGCCTTGGTATAATACAGACGATGTTCACTTTCAGCTTTTAAAATTCAAGTGATGCAGTGTAGGGCAGGGTAGCTAGTCATGGGATATGCCCCGGAGAAGGCGCTGCTCCGGCGGGACCAACCCCGGGCAGGGTGTCTTGTGATAAGCGGTCGAAACACCCAGTGACCCCGGGGCGCACAACTGACGACATATCCCAGTGGGCACAGACTGGGCAGAGTACTCACTTTGGGGTTTCGTGGGCCACCCGGCTCCCGTCTCCCTGCCGGTCCCGTGGGGGGTCGGCCAAGCGCAGTGATGGGGTGCGGCCGGCTCTCTGTCCAGACTCAGATCTGAGGCAGGGGCGGCGGCTGCACTTACAGCTGGGCAGGGCCTTCCTGCTGCGGGCTCGGGCGGGCCGGTGGGTCTGTTCGAGTGCCTTTGGGGGCGTCCCCTGGCACTGTGCGGCCCACTCGGCTCTGCGCATAGTCTTTTTACACACTCTGCTTGGTCTAGAACCCACTTAGTCTAATGGTCACTCTTAAAAACTTCAATTCATATTCAATCCATCCTGCCTACGTCCTCCAGACCGCTTCCTCCTGTGTTTTTGTCCGCCGCTGCTTGTGTCTCCCTCCCTCCTCTTGTGTGTCTCTCCCCCCTTCTCCTGTGTCTCCTCCCTCCCTGCTCCTTGCCCTGTGCCTTAGACAGCCCCCACCGGCATCTGACCCTTACCTCAACCCCTGGGGGGTCCACACCGCAGTGCTCACCCTCACGCTGGACACTGGAGTGGACATCAGCTGCTGCTGCCGCACTGGAGGATGCCGCGCCGGACTGGACACCATACACATCATCTCCTCCTCCCTCCCTCCCCCCTCCCCCTCTCTCTGCTGTCTCTCTTCTCTACCTGTCACATCTTATATGGTCATGACGGCGCGTGGGAGGGTGGTCTGGGGACATACTTGCGTCGGCCCGTGCCTTGCCCCTTGCTCCCGTTACATCCTAGGCTGGCGTTGGCCAGATAGGGGGAGCTCGGGAGTACATTTCTACTTTTCCTAACCCTAATCTCGACTTGGTACTCATCCCTTATACCTAACCCTCCAGGGTCTAATCATGGTTAACACCCCTGTTCCTATACCTATGCCTGGACATGTCAGTTTTACTAACCTTAACCACTCCCTGGCACATGCTGGACACTGGACTCTTGCCTAAACTTAACCACTCGGGCCATTTTTCACTATGTCGCAAAACACACTTCTCGCGATATCTGACCAGGGGAATGTCCCACTGACCCAACACCCCAGTCCAGGCACTTGTCTACTCGAGACCTCTCTGTAGATACCCAACATGACCCAATTTCACGACCATCACAATCACTTCCGGTCGGGGACCAATCATGTTCAGAATCGCCTGAAACATATAGTGGTCAACTTTCCTGGGGACCGCCCACCCATACATAGACACTCAAACACTTTGAACAATTTTCACTCCATTCATTCCTATGGGGGATTTTCATTGGCCCATAACTTTTCATAGGAAGGTCCTAGAGACTCCATTCCGGCACCTCTGGATTCAGCGTCCCCGATAATGGGGGGGTAGGTCGTGGTCCCATCCCTCTAGGACCTTCCCTCGAGGATGATCAAAATGATCATCGTGGTTATTACCCCTATACCTAACATTATTTATAAGACATCAAAGTTTGGTCATTATGAAAGTTTATTTCTTTAATAACTTGGTCAAATATAAAGATATAGTTGTAATTCCAAAATGTACGCGTTCAGGGTGATGCGTAGATGCTGTTTCATGTGTGACATAACCCGATCCAACATCACCCCTTGGTACTCATCCCTTATACCTTTAAAGGTAATACATTTATAAATTGTTTTATTGAAAAAGTAATATTAAAGTTATTATAAGGGAATATAAGGATTAAATAAACAATTGTAATTGAAATTGTGGTTAGTAAGCATTTTAAACAAAAGAAAAGACAAAGCAAACTAAAAAAGACGAAGCAAAGTATAACTTCCGTGTTTAAAAGGACGAACAGGACTGAGGAGCTCATTCTTCACCTGACTCTCGAAGCAGCATCATAGCAGCTACCTCTTTGTGTGTGCCTTTGCCTGGAGAGCCTCTGAGCTGGTCAGTCACTTTATGAGGCACTCTCGCCATAGCGTTATTATTATACTTTTTTCCGCGTTGTAAACCGCAATATGTTGATATCTGCTGTAATGTAACATGCTAATGAAGCTTTTGGTCAAGCCTCCATAATAATAAGCCATGAAAGATTATTAATGAATAAAACAATGTAATATTTCTGTTTAAAAATTTGACATGACCTATGTTCACTTATGTTTTTTCTTTTTTCTTTTGTGCTCTTAGAGAAAAATGAGAGTGAGGGAAGGAGAAGAGGAGGAAGGAGGAAATGATGTTTTTGTGGGTAAGGACATTTCATTTGTATGCGTAATTTTTTTTTTTAATAATTAATGTTGAAGGTTTTTACATGACATCATAACAACATCGTCTGCCTTTAGACGCTGTAGAAAATCAGGAGGAGGAGGAGGAGGAGGAGGAGGAGGAGGAGGAGGAGGAGGAGGAAAGTTTTTATGGTAAAGACATTTTATATAAAATTGTTTTAAAATAATGCTTTTAACTACTTTTTAATGAAATCATAATTAATTACTCTCCACTTAGATGCGTTGGAAGAACCACTGGGGGAGCAGGAGGAGGTGGCAGGCCAGGTCGGGGAGCAGACAGAGGGGGGCGGGAACAGTGCCACAACTGCCCACAGCAGCCTAGACCAGGGCAGGCAACAGCGGCGGGCAGCTGTGTCACCGTACCCGACCCTGTCTTCCGTGTCGCCGCCTGCACCGTACCCGAACGAGAGTCCCCTGTCGCCGCCAGATGGCCCGTGGAGGAGGACGGTGAGGAGGAGGCTGACGTTCCCCCAGAACCCACAACCCCCCAGTGAAGGGCATTCGAGGTGGTGGCGGCTGGGGTGGCCATGGAGGCGCCCTTCACGGGGACGAAGCTCCACCAGACAGCCCTGATGGATGACTTTTATTTTTTATGTTCTTTATTTATGAAGTTCTTGTTGTTTAAGTGATAAATATGATGTGTTCTTTGTTTTTGCATTTGTTTTATGAAAAGTGTGTTGTTGCATATATTATTTAGTTCTGTGTTTTCACACACTTTGCTTTTCAATTTAGTTTTGTTATTTTAGCTGTTATGTTTATTAATAAATCTATTTCATTCCAAAATCTATGTGTTCTGGCTGATGAGTAGATGTTTATTATTGGAAAACACATTTATAATACATCAAGAGTTTTAGAGTTTTATTTGTTTGCACAGTTAAAAGAATTACACAAGTAAAAGTCACAATTATAACAATTTGAAGTGCAGGAAGAGGCGAAAACTCAAATAGCTTATCACATGCCTCCACATAACAATAAAATATTATATCATAATTAAGAAAAAAAAATATACAAATGAGCAATCACAAAAATATTACACAAAAACAATACTAATCAAGATATATCAATAACAATAAGTTATGTATTTCTCCGATTTTATTTCTTTAATAACTTTGTCAAATTAAATAATAGAGATATAAATCCAATGGATATGTGTTCTCCTCGATCAGGAGATGATGGTTGATGTGTGGCAGTAAGGCAGAGTTGCGCAACGGAAACGTAAAGTATACAGACAAAGGCAAAGAGGAATCCAGAGTATGAAGACCACAAGACAAGGCCAAGCAGAGGAACCACCGGGAGAGGATTGTGAACAGTACAGTCCAGTCCACCAAGAAAGGACTGCGGAAAAGAGGAATATGGAGTATGAAGACCACAAAACAAGGCAAAGCAGTGGAGAAAAGCGAGAAACGATTGTGAACAGGACAGTCCAGTCCACCAAGAAAGGTCTGCGGAAAAGAGGAATATGGAGTATGAAGACCACAAAACAAGGCAAAGCAGTGGAGAAAAGCGACAAACGATTGTGAACAGGACAGTCCAGTCCACCAAGAAAGGTCTGCGGAAAGGATGAGGGGGGGAAAAAAAAAGATATTTTCATTTATTTTTTATTTTTTGTACAAAAACAAATTGACAGTCCAGTCAAGTCCACCAAGAAAGGACTGCGGAAAAGATTAGTGGCACGTTGTCATAAGTAACCCTGTGGCTGTTTTGGTGAATTTGCGGTCGTGTGGAGTCTGGGACTTTCATCTGTCAAGATGATCTACTACTGTTGTAGTTAGAACATCTTGACAGATGAAAGCCCTAGAATCCGTACGACCGCAAATTCACCAAACACCTTGGTGAATTTGCGGTCATGTGGACTCTGGGACTGTCATCTGTCAAGATGATCTACTACTGTTGTAGTTAGAACATCTTGACAGATGACAGCCCTAGAATCCGTACGACCGCAAATTCACCAAACACCTTTGACTCTTTCACATCGATCGAAGTACACAAGCAGGTGTGACATAAGTAACCCTGTGGCTGGTTTGGTGAATTTGCGGTCGTGTGGACTCTGGGACTTTCGTCTGGCAAGATGATCTACTACTGTTGTAGTTAGAACATCTTGCCAGATGAAAGCCGTAGAATCCATACGACCGCAAATTCACTAAACACCTTGGTTGTGTCTCAGTGCTCCTGCTGACTCTGGGCACTCTGTCTGCCTAGCTTATTTACTGCTATTGTAGTTAGATGAGCTAGGTAGATAGAGTATTTAGAGTCAACAGGAGCACTGGGGCACAACCAAACACCCCACTATGGATTTCCATCAATAAAAGAGATGAGAACCTGAAAAAAAAAAAAAAAAGACTGACAGGGAGAGACAGCCGATACCGCATCACAGGAACCAACAGAATATAATCCCCCCAAACAAATGAGTGGGTTCAAGTACCAGAGCTGCTTTATTTAATCCCACCAATATTCTAACCCTTCAAAGACCAGACCAATCGAATCGAAATCCACAAGCAGGTGTGACATAAGTAACCCTGTGGCTGTGCACAGTGGTACAGGGACACAACGATCGAGTCCCTGAGAGACAGCAGACAGATCCCGCATCACAGGAACCAACAGAACTGATTGATATAACCCCCCCAAACAAATGAGTGGGTTCAAGTACCAGAACTAATTCATATAATCCCACCAAGAACTTCATGTCTCAGCGCTGGCAGAGTCGCGCAACGGAAACGTTGGGGCAGGTGTCTCAGGCTGTGAGGAAGTGCAAAGGGCAGAACACACTGTTCTTAATGGAGATCCTGGAGAAGTGCAAAGGGCAGAACACACTGTTACTAATGGAGATCCTGGAGAGACACAGCCTTGACAGACCGCCTCACGGATGAGGAGTTTAGTTATTTAATCCCCCTAACCCAATGAGTGGGTTCAAGTACCTGAGCTAATTCATGTAACCCACCCCTAACTGTCTGGACTCCTTAGTTGTCCCCCAGTGGTCCCGCGGAGTCTAAGACTGGCGCTGCCGAGCTGGTCTACTACTCTGTAGGATGACCAACAGTTGGACCAGGTGTACTACTGTGTAGTTAGATCAGCTGGGCAGCGGCAGTCTTAGACTCCGCGGGACCACTGGGGGACAACAAAGGAGTCCAGACATGTACTCTGGGGACTTGTTGTGCCCAGCTGGTCTACTGCTGTCTGGACAGGCAGTAGTTGACCAGCTGCTGTCTGGCCAGGCAGTAGTTGACCAGCTGGGTACATCAAGTCCTTGGAGGGAAGGGAAAACCAGAGAGTCCACAACCAGAGATTCCACAGAATTTGATTTATTAATCTTAAATTGACATTTGAGGTTTGGATGGGGATTTAAAAGTCCTACATGCTCATTCCCGAGGGAGAGGTGTGTCTGAACACCAAGATCGACCGGCGCGGCTTCTGCGAGGGGGAAGACATCAACATCAACGCCAAGTTTGAGAACACTTGCTCCCGTATTGTGGTGCCAAAGGCTGCCATCATCGCCAAACTACCTTGCTGTCGCTAATAGGACTAACCCCAACCCCAACAGTTTTGGCTCTTTCGTTGTTCCCCAGTGCTCCTGCAGCCTCAATGCACACTGGTTCTGTGTAGCTGTTCTAACTACTATAGCAGTAAAAAAGCTACACAGAACCAGTACGGAGAGGAGACAGGAGCACTGGGGAACAACGAAAGAGTCAAAACTAACCCACTAGTGGAGTTGAAGACGTGACAATAGTGGGTCTACAGGGGTTTTTGTCACCATCTCACTCCTCTCACTCCTCCCTAGACATAAGTAACCGTGTGGCTGGTATTGACAGCTGGCCAAAACCACGCCGATTGAAGTCCACAAGCAGATGTGACATAAGTAACCGTGTGGCTGGTATTGACAGCTGGCGAAGACCACGCCGATAGAAGTCCACAAGCAGGTGTGACATAAGTAACCCTGTGGCTGGTATTGACAGCTGGCGAAGACAACACCAATAGAAGTCCACAAGCTGGTGTGACGTCCCCCAGTTGAAAAAACTATTTCATATTTGAACCCGTAGAAAACTAAAATGTGAGCTAGCAACAGTCTAAAAAAAAATGTTATTGTTCATATAAAAACGTGCATCATGCAATGAAAACTTTAAACACTAACCCTATTAAATTATAATATTTACAAAACATAAAGAACATGTTTTAACCAAAAATTTGCAGAATAAATACAACTATTTACAGTTAACTAGTATGGACTTGACTGTGCCAAACTTTATTTCTACCAGATGCTGGAGCTGTCCAGTATATTCATAGTAAAGGTGGTCATCTTCCACCAGCCTCACGACCCGCTGGTCCATCCAGCCCAAAGTCACTTTTTGGGAAGAGTCTTTCTCCAGAGCTCTGACCAGACTGTGGGCCGTATCGCTGGGTTGCACGTGGCTGAGCAAGCCCTTCTCCTGCTGGTAGGAGAAAATGAGGTGCGACAGCAGAGAGGATCCGGCCTCCAGGAGTGGAAGGTTTAGCACCTCAGTCCCTGTGTTTCTCATGGCCGATTCTCCCACCTGCGCACTGCGGAGGAGCTCCTCCCTCTGACTTGTAGCAGAGACCAGATCCAGCGCCGTCCGGCCGACTCCATCAGTCTGCCGAAGGAGAAGTTAGACTGCATGTTCCAGTAGCATTCTGGTGATGTCCATGTGTCCGTTGAGCAGGGCATCATGAAGTGGACTGACTCCACCCACCTGGTTATTTAACAAAGGTGCAGGGTGGTGACGTAGCAAGGCCTCCACACATGCAGTGCTGCCATGATTACATGCTTCATGCAGTGGCGTCCAGCCTGCATTCCTTCCCCAGCCAGGCATTGTCCTCTGCTATCAACAACAGCTCAGCCATGTCTGGGTGCAGGACGCCAAATGGGGAGCAGAGCAAAAAGCCGCTTGTCTCTAGCTGGTTCAGAGCCGAAATGAAAGCTGAAAGTGTATTTTCTGCTATTTTGGAAAAATAAAACAGAGAAATAAAAGTTAAATGTCTTTAAATGTGTCCGTTTAGCAGTGCATCATGAAGTGGACTGACTCCACCCACCTGGTTATTTAACAAAGGTGCAGGATGGTGACGTAGCAAGGCCTCCACACATGCAGTGTGCTGCCATGATTACATGCTTCATGCAGTGGCGTCCAGCCTGCATGGTCTTTAACGTTGACGTCCGTGCCAGGATGTGCAGCACCGTTTCAACTTGGTTTCTCTTGCACGCTCTGTGGAGGAGGGTCTCTCCTGCTGCTGTAGCCTGGACGGGTCTGCAGGGTCCCGACTACGCTGGTTCTCACATTCAACTTTATTCCTGCATGACGGTGACATGAGACACAATATGAGTGCAATGGTCATCCCCTATCCACATAACTATCTAACAAATGCTATAACTCACGCACATGGCTCTTAAAACACGCCACTACACACAGACCCCCATAAACACATCTCGAAACATTTTTACACCAACATTCTTCCGTTAATTTTGCATTTAAACTCAATGTAGCGCCCTCTAGACGTCAGGTCTATTTACTGAGGTGCGCTCCCCAAGTTCCTTTAGTTAAGAAATCGCTTTCTTTTTTAGGTTAACTAATGCAGGTAGATAACTACACTGTAATACCTTATTTATGAACTGTTCTATTTATTCTCTGACTGTAACTACTGTTATTAACCTCAAAGTGTGTTATTACTACTGTTTTTAGCTTGTATTTATCACTCCTGTAAATAAATGAACTAAAACTGAAATTTTTTTTTCTTACCCTAGGTACCCTTTAAGTTTCTGGAATGTCCCCACAAAACACTCTACAGGCTTATCCTACAGTAACCCCACACTCAGTAGTAAATATGCACAATAAACAAATAAAAAGGCTAATGATCAGTAGTAATTATTTACTTTAGTAAATATTAATAATCAATGAATAATGAAACATAAAAAATAAAAAAATAGTCACATTCTATTGCTTCAAATGTAATTTCAGTCAGTAATGTCCCAAAATAAATGTGTCTGTGACTTTCAAATAGTCTTTTCAATGTTTCAAAAATCAACAAATATCAAACAGTCACTTAATAAAACACTTCTGACCTAAAGCCGGCACTCTTTTTTAATGAATGAAAATAAAATGGGTACCCTTTAATCAGAAATCGTTGCAGGCCTGAGACGTGGCTTTAAAACATCATGGCTGCTTGGCGCAGAAATAAAACACACACTCACTGCACTGGAATCCTCCTGGTCCTCCCGGTTCACCAGCGGTCTGCTTGAACGTGGGCCTCCGACGACGATTCAGCTCCAGCTCCAGGTGTCCTGCTCCAAGTGTTGTCTGTGCTAGACACACACCCCCGCACGGCATCTCCTGCTGCTCCGTTACCACAGCGGCAAAACGTCTTCACCGATGGGATGCTGGGTTAGCTTCTCTGTGGCTACGTGCTTCAGGCTAGTTAGCATGAGCTAGGCTAACATTAGCTGTGCTGCTAGACGACGTTTCCCTCCGGCGTCCGTCTCATTTCAACTTTCGACACGGGTTAAACTCACTGCACACTCACTCCGAGATGCTCTGTCCGATATCTCTGTGTTGCTTCTTCATTAACCATAGTCGTTTTCACAGTCTTTTCTGGCCGTCGCTGCGCTCCGCCATGCAGCCTGTCCTCACCTATGCACATTGCTTCCTGGTTTTTCCTTCTCTTCCGGTCTCCACCTCTTCCGAATCCGGTTGACCTGTAACCTCGATACTGATTGGATTTCTCCCCACGGTCATTAAACTCAACAAGAAATATATTTTCACTTCGAAATATTATTATTTACATTCTTTATCACAAAAATATATCCTTATTACCTGAAATAAGAAAATAACACAGAAATAAAAAAATAAATAAAATGAGTGCTTTTTCCTTCAAATTATTTATGTCTTTCTATTTTTTTTTTTCACAGGGTTACATCAAGAAATATGATTTGTTGATCCCAGAGCAAAACAACATACCTCTCTCAGTGAGGGACAGCGCAGACTGGGGAGAAAGGAAGTTACGCACGGTCATGTCCTCAAACTTTCAAAATAAAAGCTCAGATCTTTCAAAATAAAAGAAATAAAAAAATAAGTCCACAAAAACTTGAATTATATGAGTGATAATCCATATTTAAAGTGAAAATAAACTAAAACACATCATGTCGGGGAAAAAGCCGAAAAACCACCAGAGAAATAGGTTTTTCGGCTTTAACTTGGGAGGGTTTTGGTTAGGGGAGTGTCCTAGAGACACGGCCTTTCACAGTTATATGGCTCTCGTCGAGCTGCGTCGATTGGTACCACCCACGAGGCTCTACGTCAAAAGGGGGCGGGGCAAGAGCCGAAAAACCACCAGAGAAATAGGTTTTTCGGCTTTAACTTCCGATGGGAGTGTCCTAGAGACACGGCCTTTCACAGTTATATGGCTCTCGTCGAGCTGCGTCGATTGGTACCACCCACGAGCCTCTACGTCAAAAGGGGGCGGGGCAAGAGCCGAAAAACCACCAGAGAAATAGGTTTTTCGGCTTTAACTTGGGAGGGTTTTGGTTAGGGGAGTGTCCTAGAGACACGGCCTTTCACAGTTATATGGCTCTCGTCGAGCTGCGTCGATTGGTACCACCCACGAGCCTCTACGTCAAAAGGGGGCGGGGCAAGAGCCGAAAAACCACCAGAGAAATAGGTTTTTCGGCTTTAACTTGGGAGGGTTTTGGTTAGGGGAGTGTCCTAGAGACACGGCCTTTCACAGTTATATGGCTCTCGTCGAGCTGCGTCGATTGGTACCACCCACGAGGCTCTACGTCAAAAGGGGGCGGGGCAAGAGCCGAAAAACCACCAGAGAAATAGGTTTTTCGGCTTTAAATTGGGAGGGTTTTGGTTAGGGGAGTGTCCTAGAGACACGGCCTTTCACAGTTATATGGCTCTCGTCGAGCTGCGTCGATTGGTACCACCCACGAGCCTCTACGTCAAAAGGGGGCGGGGCAAGAGCCGAAAAACCACCAGAGAAATAGGTTTTAGTTGAATAACTTCCGATGGGAGTGTCCTAGAGACACGGCCTTTCACAGTTATATGGCTCTCGTCGAGCTTCGTCGATTGGTACCACCCACGAGGCTCTACGTCAAAAGGGGGCGGGGCAAGAGCCGAAAAACCACCCGAACACAAACATAAGGTTCGCGGACCTTCCTGGGCCGACTTCTAACGCTTATATCTCCTCACAGGAATGTGCTAGAGACACGTGTGAAGACATTCCTTTTTCCTCTCGTCGAGCTGCGTCGATTGGTACCACCCACGAGGCTCTACGTCAAAAGGGGGCGGGGCAAAGGCCGAAAAACCACCAGAGAAATAGGTTTTTCGGCTTTAACTTCCGATAGGAGTGTCCTAGAGACACGGGCTTTCACAATTATATTCCCAATCGTCACAATCTCACTAGTGGGACCCCACTGGGAGTTGAAGATGTCACAATATCACTGAAGAAGAAGGTTCACGGATGAGAGTTCCCCACAGACAATGGAATAAGGACCGAGCGGTTCGTATGTAGGACTTGTTTTGTTTCGTGACAAGTGGATAACCTGTTAGACACTTTTAGTTTGATTTCCAAAATATACACCCCTTGGTAAACCTAATGAACTGAACAAGCAGGTGTGACATAAGTAACCGTGTGGCCATTTAGCATTCTGCCAGAGGGAAAACTGACCCCCAGTCATAGTCAGAACAATGTGACATAAGTAACCGTGTGGCTGGTTTTGGGACACAGGGGCACAGGGGAAAGGGACACAACAATAGAGTCAGGACTCACGGAGAGACAGCAGATCCGGCATCACAACAACCAACAGAACTGATGCATATAATACCCCATAACCAATGAGTGGGTTCAAGTACCAGAGCTGATTTATTTAAGCCCTAACCCACTCTTTGGACTACTTTGTTGTCCCCCAGTGGTCCTGTGGAGTCTGGGGACTGACTCTGGCCAGCTGGTCTACTACTCTGTAGTTAGACCAGCAGTTGGACCAGGTGTACTACTGTGTAGTTAGATCAGCTGGCCAGAGCCAGTCTTAGACTCCGCGGGACCACTGGGGGACAACAAAGTAGTCCAAAGATGGACTCTGGGGGCTGGTTCTGCCCAGGTGGTCTACTGCTGTCTGGCCAGGCAGTAGTTGACCAGCTGCTGTCTGTCCAGGCAGTAGTTGACCACCTGGGTAGATCCAGCCCTTGGAGTCAAAAAGGCTGTGAAGGGACAACCAGAGATTCCACATAATTAGATTTATTAATCTTAAATTGACATTTGAGATTTGGGATGGGGATTTTAAACTCCTTTGTTTGTGTGTTGGTGGTCCAGCTCTAGCTGGTTCAGAGCCGAAATGAGAGCTGAAAGTGTATTTTCTGCTATTTTGGAAAAATAAAACCGAGAAATAAAAGTTAAATGTCTTTAAATGTCTTTAATTATCGATTTTTTCTTTAAGCTCTTATATCTCTTCACAGGAATGTGCTTGAGACACGTGTGAAGACATTCCACGAGCCTCTACGTCAAAAGGGGGCGTGGCAAAAGCCGAAAAACCACCCGAACCAAAACATAATGGTTTTTGGGCGTTAGCTCCGCCCCCTTTTGACGTAGAATGAAAATATGCACATATATGGACTCCTGGCGAAGACTACAACATGTTTAAAAAAAAAAAAAAAATTGCTATTATCATGTGCATAGCCAATGGTTTTTTGGCCGTAGCTCCGCCCCCTTTTGACGTAGAATGAAAAACTCGTTACCAATCGACGCAGCTCGATGAGTACAACAAGTATGGTGCAAACAGTTTGTTTCTACGACCTTCCTATCAAGAGTTATTCAACAAAATAGTCTTGTCAGGGGGTGTATTTTCAAGGTTTTTCACCCATAACTCCGCCCCCTTTTCACCTACCATCACAAACTGGGTATCAATCGATGAGACCAACATGAGGATGACAACACTGTCTCTCTACCACCTTCCTATCAAAAGTTATTCACCAAAAACGTCTTGTCAGGGCCTCTTGTCAGGTAGTTTTTACCCTACTAACCTAACCCTAACCCTAACTTATTATAAAGGGAAAATAACGATTAAATAAACAATTGTCATTGAAATTGGGGTTAAAAACATAAATCTGGGTCAAAATTAGGTCAAAATTGGCATTTACAGGGTTAAAAAGCCTTTTAAACTATAATAAATAAAAAGACGAACCTAAGAAAAAAAGACGAACCTAAGAAAAAAAAGGAGCGGGTATAAAAGGAGGAGCAGGACTGAGGAGCTCATTATTCACTTGACTCTCAAACCAGCAAGATCTCTCTACTTATTCTCTATTCCTCTCATTGAAGAAGGGTTTTTGTTTGGTTGTTTGGTTTTTTTGGGAACCACCGCCTTGCAGCTTTTGGTTTCTTTTGCCATTGTCTTGGGAGAAAAGCGACAATGACGGATTTTCATGACGTCGCTGTGGAGAATGGAGATGCACTCCAGGATGCATTCTCCCCGTTCAACGGGGATGTTGAAAAATTCCTCAGGGAAGACGATGTTGTGATCCCCCTCTTTCCAACAACCCATCCAAGCCCAGAGTCCCTCAGACTGAGCTATGACCTGGATGGAGTTGTTGTGGAGGTCAGCCAGTTCTTTTCACTGAAGGCGGGGGTACATTACCTGTTCCTCAGGAAGAACAGGTGTCAGAAACAATGGCCGATCCTGAAAAAACATGTTCGACCTGAACGTTTCTCTGAGGATCAGGTCAAGGCATGGAGACAGTGTCATGGGGTCAGACTGGCGTATGTGGATGGTGGCTGGCACATGGCCATTTGTCTGGTCCCAGATGAAACTGCTCCAGTAAACATGAACATGACCTTTGACTCTGTGGCAGAGGCCAAGATGGAGGCCATTCTGGGGGAGGTGGCAGATGCCTTTGAGAAGGAGCTGAGGGAGATGAGCTCCTACCACAAAGGTAGGCCATCCATCATGAAGAACTGCCTGACAGACTTGTCGAAGTTCATGGTGTGCCATCCGGATCAGGTGTTTGTGCTCCGCATTCTGGACAGATGCATAGATCGGGTGGCACCGCCGAAAGGGATGCGCATTATGCGCTTTCTGGTCCAGCTGGGCCAGAAAGATCCAGAACCCCTGGCCCTGGGAGAGGTCTTTCATTTCAAAGACCATGTTGTGTCAGCGTCTTTCCATGTGGCCTGTTCTGTGTTCTCCAGGGACAGGGATGTCGACCTCATGTGGTCCCGCCACGCAGTTAACAGACTGTGCGGGACCCGGGGGTCGATATTCACAAACATGTCGATAAGAGAGGCTGCCAATTTCCAAAGCAACCTCGACCACAGGGGCATTGACGTGCACAGGAGCATTTGGAGGCTGTTCAGGACTGGTGGGGGGAATGCGGCAGCACTGCTCAATTTCGTGCAACTTTATTGTGATGCGCCCCACCGCCAACCACTCCAGCGTTTCAAACACCCTGTGTCTGGTGTTATTGTAACATGTGGGGTGTTTCATCACAACATGAATAAGGCCATGAATGAGCGTGCCAAGGGGTACTTAGCCCATTTCACAGACCTCAGTGAAAAGACTGGGATCCACCTGGCGGCCAGGCTCGAAGGGGTGCTGAGGCTTGAGGGCGGAGATGTCCCTGACGTGGTCCACCCAAAGGCCTTAGTCAATGAGGAGGAATTCCTCAGGCTGCTCAAGGAGGAGGCAATGTTGTTGCCGTTCCTGAGCAGGGGTGGCATCGGTCTGAGGAACGTGGTCAGGGAGGTGACTGGGTACCTCGTGGACACGTTGAACTCCCTTTATGTGGAGTCTAAGACGTTTGGGGGCTATGACAGTTCCTGGAGAGCCTTCCAGTGTGAGTTGGCACTTGAGGAATTTTTCCACGGCCAGACAAGGGCGAAGGGTCACGCTGCGTTCAGCGTCAGCCTGGGCACCTCGTCCGTGCACATTGACAGTCGGACGAGGGAACGTGGTTTCCTCGCCCTGGCCCCTTGGTCGTCGGCAAGCGTCGGGGTGGCTCCTCCTCCAACCAAGACTTGGACAAGTCTGCCCGACCACCAGTTGAGGGTGCAACGGATTTTCCCACTCTCAGAGTACTGGGAAGCCAATGATGAGGTCCTGGGGACGGAGGTTGTGAAGATCCTTATAAAGGACATCTACAATAAGGACCACGACCTCCCCATCGACAGGCTGCAGGGCAAAGAGGACAAGCTCAGGACCATTGACTCGGTCGAGTACTCTGCCCTCGCCAAAAAAATCGTGGAGAACGTCTCCTTCTTCAGGTATCCAATGGTGTTTCAGAGGGTGGAGGATATTCTGAAGAAGAAGGGCAGAGACTTGACCAAAGTCCTGGCCCTGGGCCTGTCCTCTCTGTCCCTGTGCTACTTCCCCGCCCTCCGGTACCGGGATTACCGGGGTGGTAAGAGGGTCAACTGGACCTTTGAGGACTTTGTGGAGGTCAGGGCAGACGGGGCACCTGTCTCTGCTGCTGCTGCCGCTGACTTGATGTCAGAAAGGATCATCAGTCAGCTTCTCAACCGGGGACTGACAGGCCAGGGTCATGTACAGAAGTACCAGGACTGGGGAATGCCGTGGCTTTCAAAAGTCCTGGCCAGATTCCCCCCCGAGGTGACTCCCAAGCCAGAACGGCAGATGGACCTTCTGGTCTACCTCAGTGCGATCGCACTGATGCAGGAGGGTGCCTTCGTCCACTACGGCAAAATGGCAGACCTCCACAGGAACCTCCCTGTAAGCCAGAAGAGGCTGTTGGACCTGAAGCTGAGGTCGGTCTTCACCCTAAGGACCATCTGTCGTGACTGCATCCTGTATCGCCTGCACGAGGACATCCCGACCAAGGTAGGCGATAAGAGAAAGGCAGACACACCAGAGGAAGACAAAGACGGAGGCAAGGAGTTGCCTGAAGTTGACCCTAGCCTGGGGGATGTGCAGCTGGAGAGTGGGGAGGAGGATGAAGGGGAGACACACACGACTGACAGCCTGTCTCTTCCTGCCCTGTCCACTAGGACATGGTCGGCACAGGAGATAAGCCTTGTCACAACACAGGGCTCTGTGTTGTCCGACTACAAGGTGTACGTGAAGGGTTGCCAAGTGAATGGCATCGTCTGCCGGAGCAAAAAGGCCTTCCGGTGTATGAGGAACCGCCTCTCACAAAAACAGTGAGTAGGGGTATCCTGGCCTCAATACACTGACACTTGATCAGTGAATGGTTCCCTTTTGGAGCCTGTCTTTAAGTTTTTTTTGGTTTATTTTCTTGCACCTACACTGCATCCACGCATATTACACTTTTATTGGTACATAGCACCCACACAAACACAAACACTTACATTCGCAAACACTGCACCCACTCATATTACACTTTTATTGGTACATAGCACCCACACAAACACACCCCATTCACACACAAAAAAAAAAAATTCCCCCACATGGACTCTGCCTTGTCGTGGCGTGGGGGCTTAAGTGCCCTGGTGGTCCTGTGGACTCTGGGGATTAGGTCTGGCCAGCTGGTCTACTGCTGTTTGGTAAGGCAGTAGTTGACCAGCTGGCCAGACCCAATCGCCAGAGTCCACAGGACCACAAGGGTACAACCAAAGAGTCCACTTACTTACCTGTAATACATACCACATACTTTTTACTAAAGTTAACCACTCCCAGGTCCTTGCTGGACTCTCTTTTCAGCTGCAACCTAACCCGGGAAGGACTCTCTTTTCAGCTGCAACCTAACCCGGGAAGGACTCTCTTTTCAGCTGCAACCTAACCCAGAGGGACTTTTTGCATGCATTTTCCCTCTTTTCACATGCTGGGCTTTTTTCTTGCAGACACCTGGACATGGCATTTTTACTAAACTTAACCACTCCCAGGTCCTTGCTGGACTCTCTTTTCAGCTGCAACCTAACCCAGAGGGACTTTTTGCATGCATTTTCCCTCTTTTCACATGCTGGGCTTTTTTCTTGCAGACACCTGGACATGGCATTTTTACTAAACTTAACCACTCCCAGGTCCTTGCTGGACTCTCTTTTCAGCTGCAACCTAACCCAGAGGGACTTTTTGCATGCATTTTCCCTCTTTTCACATGCTGGGCTTTTTTCTTGCAGACACCTGGACATGTCATTTTTACTAAACTTAACCACTCCCAGGTCCTTGCTGGACTCTCTTTTCAGCTGCAACCTAACCCAGAGGGACTTTTTGCATGCATTTTCCCTCTTTTCACATGCTGGGCTTTTTTCTTGCAGACACCTGGACATGTCATTTTTACTAAACTTAACCACTCCCAGGTCCTTGCTGGACTCTCTTTTCAGCTGCAACCTAACCCAGAGGGACTTTTTGCATGCATTTTCCCTCTTTTCACATGCTGGGCTTTTTTCTTGCAGACACCTGGACATGTCATTTTTACTAAACTTAACCACTCCCAGGTCCTTGCTGGACTCTCTTTTCATCTGCAACCTAACCCAGTAGGGACTCTTTTAACATCAACCTTCTTCTCGCGACCTGGGAGTGGTTAAGTTTAGGCAAGAGTCCAGTGTCCAGCATGTGACAGGGAGTGGTTAAGTTTAGTAAAAATGACATGTCCAGGTGTCTGCAAGAAAAAAGCCCAGCACGTGAAAAGAGGGAAAAGGTATAAGGGATGAGTACCAAGATTTTCACTGCTCCCACTCCGTTTAACATGGGAGTCTATGGGAGAGCCATTTCTCGCCATATCTCACCAACGGTAAGTACCACAGACTTGATTCGGGTATCTGTGGACTGGTCTCGTCCTGGCCTGTCCGTGGATACCCAACATGACCACAAGGGGGCGACATATAAAAACGACTTCCGGTCGGGGACCAATGTTGTTCAGAATTGCCTGAAACGTATAGTGGTCAACTTTCCTGGGGACCGCCCATCCCATACATATGACCATGTAACACTTAGGCCATTTTTCCACTTTTCTCAAAACACACTTCTCGCGATATCTGGCCAACGCAATGTCCCACTGACCTCACACCCCAGTCCAGGCACTTGTCTACTCGAGACCTCTCTGGAGATACCCAACATGACCCATTTCGGTCACCATCGAAATCACTTCCGGTGCTCGACCAATCATGTTCAGAATTGCCTGAAACATATAGTGGTCAAGTTTCCTGGGGACCGCCCCCCCATACATATGACCATGTGGCACTTAGGCCATTTTTCACACTTCTCCAATCACTCCTATGGGGGATTTTGATTGGCCCATAACTTTTGATAGGAATGACGTAGAGACTTGGTTCCGGTCTCTATCGAAAGCCCGCCCCCGAAAATGGGGGGGTAGCCAAAATCTCGATGACGTCACACCAATAGCCTTCCAATGAGCCACAATGCTTGTATTTTTACCCATGATCCTTTGCTCCAATCCCGGAAATGACGCCACCAGCGTGCTCAGCGCACCGAACACTCACTAGGGACATGTCTATCTCCCATCTAGCCCATCGGGAAAGTAGTTTGAGCCTAAATCTCCACTTGGTACTCATCCCTTATACCTAACCCTGTTCCTCGAGGATGATCAAAATGATCATCGTGGTTATTACCCCTATACCTAACCCTCCTGGGGACCGCCCACCCATACATAGACACTCAAACACTTAGGAAAATTTCACTATCCGACCTAAACCACGCCCACAACTTACCAACGGTACCGCCCACAAACTCCTAATTGGTGTCTACCCCCACTATATCGACCACCAGGAACACGATGACACCACCCACGTGTCTCTACCACCTTCCGTTCCTGAGATAATCATGCTACTTCCGGACCGGAAGTGGGTGGGGCCTAATGACGCACACCAATCGAAAGCCCATGCCGTGGTTGAGGGGGGTAGAGCTTAGTTTCATGTCTCTACGACCTTCCTATCAACAGTTATATCCTCGTGGTTCAACGAACCACGATCGCGAAAACCCCCTAACCTAACCCTATGCATTCCTATGGGGGATTTTAATTTGCCCATAACTTTTGATAGGAAGGTGCTAGAGACTCCATTCCAGCATTTCTGAATTCAGCGTCCCCGATAATGGGGGGGTAGGTCGTGGTCCCATCTCTCTACGACCTTCCCTCGAGGATGATCAAAATGATCATCGTGGTTATTACCCCTATACCTAACCCTAACCCTAACCCATTGTTCTTTTACTCCTTTTTTACTCTCTTTTTCCTCCTTCTTGGTGCCTAAACTTAATTTTAATTCCCTTATGGAGACACAGGACTCTACAGGTCTATTGCCCTAACCTTAACCAGTCGATTTGTAAACAAATTTGAACCTAGTGCCTAAACTTAACCACCATTTAATTTTCTTATGGAGGGATAAGACCCTACAGGTCAGTTATTCTAAACTTAACCAATTTACTCATAAACCTATTTGAACTACATTTTTTATCCACCTTATGATTTCGTTAATTTACTTTTATTATTTACCCCATTATTTTTAAATTAGACCTACTCATTACATAATTTCCAGTTTTCATCATTAGTTTTAACCCTAACTATCACACCCCTTTGGGTTCAAATAAATATAATAGTACAGGTTTATACATAACAACAGGGAGTAGAGAACCTACAGATGATATACATATATTAATAAATAAATAAATAAATAAATAAATTAAGAAATAAAGAAATAAATAAGATAAAGTGACAAACAAAAACAAATTCATTGATTGATTTATAAATCAACACATTTAGCCACAAGCATAGATTATCAGGGAATACTGAAGTGCATAGACAAGTCATGTAACTATGTTTACTAATTTGTTTACTCTGAAATGTCTGTGCTACAGCATCCCATCGTCATGGGTGAACTGGATCGGAGAGACTCAGGGCAGGCGTCCAAGTATGGAGAGTGCATTCCGTTTTGAGTGATGTCTCCGGCCTACGGCCTACGACATCACTCTTACAAATCTTCATAACCTAATCATGCTACTTCCGGACCGGAAGTGGGTGGGGCCTAATGACGCACACCAATCGAAAGCCCATGCCGTGGTTGAGGGGGGTAGAGCTTAGTTTCATGTCTCTACGACCTTCCTATCAACAGTTATATCCTCGTGGTTCAACGAACCACGATCGCGAAAACCCCCTAACCTAACCTAACCCTAACCCTAAACCCCCTAACCTAACCCTCTCCATGCATTCCTATGGGGGATTTTAATTTGCCCATAACTTTTGATAGGAAGGTGCTAGAGACTCCATTCCAGCATTTCTGAATTCAGCGTCCCCGATAATGGGGGGGTAGGTCGTGGTCCCATCTCTCTACGACCTTCCCTCGAGGATGATCAAAATGATCATCGTGGTTATTACCCCTATACCTAACCCTAACCCTAACCCATTGTTCTTTTACTCCTTTTTTACTCTCTTTTTCCTCCTTCTTGGTGCCTAAACTTAATTTTAATTCCCTTATGGAGACACAGGACTCTACAGGTCTATTGCCCTAACCTTAACCAGTCGATTTGTAAACAAATTTGAACCTAGTGCCTAAACTTAACCACCATTTAATTTTCTTATGGAGGGATAAGACCCTACAGGTCAGTTTATTCTAAACTTAACCAATTTACTCATAAACCTATTTGAACTACATTTTTTATCCACCTTATGATTTCGTTAATTTACTTTTATTATTTACCCCATTATTTTTAAATTAGACCTACTCATTACATAATTTCCAGTTTTCATCATTAGTTTTAACCCTAACTATCACACCCCTTTGGGTTCAAATAAATATAATAGTACAGGTTTATACATAACAACAGGGAGTAGAGAACCTACAGATGATATACATATATTAATAAATAAATAAATAAATAAATAAATTAAGAAATAAAGAAATAAATAAGATAAAGTGACAAACAAAAACAAATTCATTGATTGATTTATAAATCAACACATTTAGCCACAAGCATAGATTATCAGGGAATACTGAAGTGCATAGACAAGTCATGTAACTATGTTTACTAATTTGTTTACTCTGAAATGTCTGTGCTACAGCATCCCATCGTCATGGGTGAACTGGATCGGAGAGACTCAGGGCAGGCGTCCAAGTATGGAGAGTGCATTCCGTTTTGAGTGATGTCTCCGGCCTACGGCCTACGACATCACTCTTACAAATCTTCATAACCTAATCATGCTACTTCCGGACCGGAAGTGGGTGGGGCCTAATGACGCACACCAATCGAAAGCCCATGCCGTGGTTGAGGGGGGTAGAGCTTAGTTTCATGTCTCTACGACCTTCCTATCAACAGTTATATCCTCGTGGTTCAACGAACCACGATCGCGAAAACCCCCTAACCTAACCTAACCCTAACCCTAAACCCCCTAACCTAACCCTCTCCATGCATTCCTATGGGGGATTTTAATTTGCCCATAACTTTTGATAGGAAGGTGCTAGAGACTCCATTCCAGCATTTCTGAATTCAGCGTCCCCGATAATGGGGGGTAGGTCGTGGTCCCATCTCTCTACGACCTTCCCTCGAGGATGATCAAAATGATCATCGTGGTTATTACCCCTATACCTAACCCTAACCCTAACCCATTGTTCTTTTACTCCTTTTTTACTCTCTTTTTCCTCCTTCTTGGTGCCTAAACTTAATTTTAATTCCCTTATGGAGACACAGGACTCTACAGGTCTATTGCCCTAACCTTAACCAGTCGATTTGTAAACAAATTTGAACCTAGTGCCTAAACTTAACCACCATTTAATTTTCTTATGGAGGGATAAGACCCTACAGGTCAGTTATTCTAAACTTAACCAATTTACTCATAAACCTATTTGAACTACATTTTTTATCCACCTTATGATTTCGTTAATTTACTTTTATTATTTACCCCATTATTTTTAAATTAGACCTACTCATTACATAATTTCCAGTTTTCATCATTAGTTTTAACCCTAACTATCACACCCCTTTGGGTTCAAATAAATATAATAGTACAGGTTTATACATAACAACAGGGAGTAGAGAACCTACAGATGATATACATATATTAATAAATAAATAAATAAATAAATAAATTAAGAAATAAAGAAATAAATAAGATAAAGTGACAAACAAAAACAAATTCATTGATTGATTTATAAATCAACACATTTAGCCACAAGCATAGATTATCAGGGAATACTGAAGTGCATAGACAAGTCATGTAACTATGTTTACTAATTTGTTTACTCTGAAATGTCTGTGCTACAGCATCCCATCGTCATGGGTGAACTGGATCGGAGAGACTCAGGGCAGGCGTCCAAGTATGGAGAGTGCATTCCGTTTTGAGTGATGTCTCCGGCCTACGGCCTACGACATCACTCTTACAAATCTTCATAACCTAATCATGCTACTTCCGGACCGGAAGTGGGTGGGGCCTAATGACGCACACCAATCGAAAGCCCATGCCGTGGTTGAGGGGGGTAGAGCTTAGTTTCATGTCTCTACGACCTTCCTATCAACAGTTATATCCTCGTGGTTCAACGAACCACGATCGCGAAAACCCCCTAACCTAACCTAACCCTAACCCTAAACCCCCTAACCTAACCCTCTCCATGCATTCCTATGGGGGATTTTAATTTGCCCATAACTTTTGATAGGAAGGTGCTAGAGACTCCATTCCAGCATTTCTGAATTCAGCGTCCCCGATAATGGGGGGGTAGGTCGTGGTCCCATCTCTCTACGACCTTCCCTCGAGGATGATCAAAATGATCATCGTGGTTATTACCCCTATACCTAACCCTAACCCTAACCCATTGTTCTTTTACTCCTTTTTTACTCTCTTTTTCCTCCTTCTTGGTGCCTAAACTTAATTTTAATTCCCTTATGGAGACACAGGACTCTACAGGTCTATTGCCCTAACCTTAACCAGTCGATTTGTAAACAAATTTGAACCTAGTGCCTAAACTTAACCACCATTTAATTTTCTTATGGAGGGATAAGACCCTACAGGTCAGTTATTCTAAACTTAACCAATTTACTCATAAACCTATTTGAACTACATTTTTTATCCACCTTATGATTTCGTTAATTTACTTTTATTATTTACCCCATTATTTTTAAATTAGACCTACTCATTACATAATTTCCAGTTTTCATCATTAGTTTTAACCCTAACTATCACACCCCTTTGGGTTCAAATAAATATAATAGTACAGGTTTATACATAACAACAGGGAGTAGAGAACCTACAGATGATATACATATATTAATAAATAAATAAATAAATAAATAAATTAAGAAATAAAGAAATAAATAAGATAAAGTGACAAACAAAAACAAATTCATTGATTGATTTATAAATCAACACATTTAGCCACAAGCATAGATTATCAGGGAATACTGAAGTGCATAGACAAGTCATGTAACTATGTTTACTAATTTGTTTACTCTGAAATGTCTGTGCTACAGCATCCCATCGTCATGGGTGAACTGGATCGGAGAGACTCAGGGCAGGCGTCCAAGTATGGAGAGTGCATTCCGTTTTGAGTGATGTCTCCGGCCTACGGCCTACGACATCACTCTTACAAATCTTCATAACCTAATCATGCTACTTCCGGACCGGAAGTGGGTGGGGCCTAATGACGCACACCAATCGAAAGCCCATGCCGTGGTTGAGGGGGGTAGAGCTTAGTTTCATGTCTCTACGACCTTCCTATCAACAGTTATATCCTCGTGGTTCAACGAACCACGATCGCGAAAACCCCCTAACCTAACCTAACCCTAACCCTAAACCCCCTAACCTAACCCTCTCCATGCATTCCTATGGGGGATTTTAATTTGCCCATAACTTTTGATAGGAAGGTGCTAGAGACTCCATTCCAGCATTTCTGAATTCAGCGTCCCCGATAATGGGGGGGTAGGTCGTGGTCCCATCTCTCTACGACCTTCCCTCGAGGATGATCAAAATGATCATCGTGGTTATTACCCCTATACCTAACCCTAATCATGCTACTTCCGGACCGGAAGTGGGTGGGGCCTAATGACGCACACCAATCGAAAGCCCATGCCGTGGTTGAGGGGGGTAGAGCTTAGTTTCATGTCTCTACGACCTTCCTATCAACAGTTATATCCTCGTGGTTCAACGAACCACGATCGCGAAAACCCCCTAACCTAACCTAACCCTAACCCTAAACCCCCTAACCTAACCCTCTCCATGCATTCCTATGGGGGATTTTAATTTGCCCATAACTTTTGATAGGAAGGTGCTAGAGACTCCATTCCAGCATTTCTGAATTCAGCGTCCCCGATAATGGGGGGGTAGGTCGTGGTCCCATCTCTCTACGACCTTCCCTCGAGGATGATCAAAATGATCATCGTGGTTATTACCCCTATACCTAACTCCCAGCTTCTTGCTGGACTCTCTACCCATCTGCAACCTAACCCAGAGGGACTATGCATGCTTTTTCCCTCTTTTCACCTGACCTGACCTGGACATTTTCTATTCTATGCCTGGACATGTCAGTTTTACTAACCTTAACCAATCCCTGACACATGCTGGACACTGGGATATTGCCTAAACTTAACCCACAGGTCCACAGCTTTCAGGTAAACTTGGTTCCATGTCTCTAGCCCACTCCTAGCCAGAGATATCAACTTGAAACCACCCCTTCTTTAATCGTAACACGCAAATATGCGCTTTTGGCCATAACTCACCAACGGTTAAGGTTAGGGAAATGGTTGATATGTCTATGGATTCCTCTCAGCAAGACCTTCAAGGAGACACCCAACATGTGGCCCGCGGACCTTCCTGGGCCGAGATATGGACACTTCCGGTCCGACTTTTCCAAAGAAAGGAAATTGCCTGATTCGTGCTCCCAAGTGCTTTCCTCACTTTCCCATACATTAGTAACACTTAGAACAATTTTCACTCATGTATTCCTATGGGCCATTTTCATTGGCCCATAACTTTTCATAGGAATGACGTAGAGACTTGGTTCCGGTCTCTATCGAAAGCCCGCCCCCGAAAATGGGGGGGTAGCCAAAATCTCGATGACGTCACACCAATAGCCTTCCAATGAGCCACAATGCTTGTATTTTTACCCATGATCCTTTGCTCCAATCCCGGAAATGACGCCACCAGCGTGCTCAGCGCACCGAACACTCACTAGGGACATGTCTATCTCCCATCTAGCCCATCGGGAAAGTAGTTTGAGCCTAAATCTCGACTTGGTACTCATCCCTTATACCTTTTTATAGGTACCTATCGACTCCAAATGGTCTGAAACGTGCTCTAAAACACTTTCTGTGGGGTGCTTTTTGCCTTTGACACTTTGTCAAATTTTCACATTT
>NC_140910.1:104512-119580 GCF_045865225.1 Trachurus japonicus | reverse complement strand
GTCTCAAAAAATGTAGCATATTTCAGGTAAACATTCAGAGAAACCAGTTCTGCAAGGTTGGTTGGGTTGATTGGTGGGTCCATGTGGGCAGGACTTCACAAAGTCACAGTCCTAACAAACATAATTTCATAAGTAACAAACGATACTTGACAGCTAAACAAATACTTTTTAAAAATAGTCTCTTTTTTTTTATAAGCAGTGACATTAACAATTATGCCAAGCAAACATTATGGACACTTCAGAAGCAGCACAGATGAAGGAAGTGGTGGTTAGTTTTAGCAATTTTGTCTTTTCCTTCTCCTTGAAATTGGGCTGTTAATGTTGTACAAAACACACTGTTCACAAGTAATTTATTGAGGGGATCCTCAGTTTTTATTGAATGTTCTATTTAGTTATTATGTGACACACTTCACATTTAAAATGTGCAAGGTGGTACTCATGAGTGGGAACTAGTAAAGCAAGCAGACTTTCCTTTATTTTACTAGGCTACTTATCCATAATCCAGTTCAATACATATTAGTAAATGACAAGAATGAAGAGACCCAGAGGTTTTATTCTTTGTATAAAACCTGTAAGCCTAAATTAATGTGTAATTTGCATTAAATATGCAAGTTCTAATTCCAAATCATGAACTCAACGGGAAGTAGCAACTGCTGTGCAAGATCAGTGAAGATCCATGGTAGCTATAATGTCTGTTGTAACCTTTACATGATTACGGCATACATTACCCATTAAAGCCAGTTAACCCTCATCCGTGAAGTTTCTGCAAATGTCATTTATATAAATGCTACTGACAGTGTGTACAGTACAGTGTGCAAGCCGTGTAAGCCGTAAATGAAAACTGTGTATGTGTGTGTGTTTATGTATTAAGGCACAAGTTATGAAAGCACCAAGCCTTTGTGGGGTTTGTGTTCAAGCGCAAAGCTCTTAAAGAGATGTGATCTGACCTCGTGGCTCAGGATTGATCTGCGGTAAAAGGATTTTTATAGTGATCTCAAATTTGACTGAGTCAGGCCTCACCACACTCTGTATCATATTTTCAAAATGACATTGCTGTACTTCTCCACATTAATATATATTCTGTTGCCGCTTTATTTCATTATTATTTCGACATCATATTGACTGGCTGATATTTAAAGCTTGCGAGTGGCTCAGCCATCGGCATATGCCAAGAAGGGACTCAATCACAGATTTCAGGGGGATATCAGGTTTGTGTTCAATCTTTTTTCTTCTCAGTTCACCAATAATGTCATCAATCTGTCTGTCTGGAGATGTCCTCTTCTCTTCAGTTCCTATTTGATACCCAGCTCACGAAAGCTGGGGCTGAATTTGCACCGATTGTCTCGTGAATTTGTTGAAAAATGCTTTAAATTCTTCCTGAGTTCATTCACATCTATTTTTGGTGAACCCAAAACATGATTAAATATTCATGTTGTAACATTAGGCCAGTAATACCACCAGAGTATATGGAATGATGCTGCTTCCCTGCATCACATTCAGGCAGGTCTTGGGAGTATTTTATAACCATGACAGGGGAATGTAGCGCTACAATAAATCAAATGTGTTGGCCAGTAATTATTGCCTCTGCTCTCTCTCAGGGACCCTGGGATTTCACTCATGAACTTCCTCTCGTTGGGCTCTGCGGCGCTAGCTCTTGTGTGTTTTGAAAGACAAGTGAGCAGGAAGCTGAATGTCAGTTTAATTGGTGTGTTTGCAGTTCCCGTTGCACGCTCCTCACCAGCTGCAAATTAGTTCCAGGGTACAAGTCAAGGACAAAGGGCTTGACACATTGATATGTGCGCACAACCATGATCAGTTGCTGTGTGCAAACGTCTGAAAAAACGTTGAATGCTGCTGTGAAGGAGAACGCCTGTCCTGTGACACACTGTAAGCATAATACAGTATGCTTTTAATAATCCTGAGGTGCATGGTTTTGCATTGCATTGTGAGTCACATTGTACAGTTATGTAGATAATGGAGCCTCTTTTATAGCCTCTAGTTTAGTAATGATGCTTATAATACTATTTACAATAATTGTAAATCATGAGACACAGGCCAAGGGCATCAGGGCAAGTTGACATTGCTCTGGAGCAATATCTCATCTTCATTGTAGCATGTAGTCTCATAGCTCAGTCTCTTTGTTCACTGCCCTGTGGAGCAATGATGTAGGTGCGCTCTCATGCTCCAGACTTTGCCATTGAAAACCATAACTGGAAAAACCTCATTCGGATGTGCAGCATCAAGACTGCAGAACCCCCCTTCTTTGTCTATTCTCTTTGTGTTTCCTGGACCTGTGAACCTCAGCAAGGTGGAGGAGGCTGCCAATAGGACAGTGAGAGACTGTGAAACCAAGGGCAGACAACCAATGGAAATATGAGAAACATCCTCTCTCAAATGTCTTTAAACTTGATCTGATAACATCATCATTATTTTCACCATATACATAGGTGACACCAAGGACTCTATCACAAAGCATCATAATGCCAGTGTCTGTGTTGGTTCCAGATCGATGCAGTTGTCATTTACCCATCCGACACATACATATATATACTGTATGTGTATATATATATATATATATATATTATATATATATATATATATATATTATATATATATATATATATATATATATATATATATATATATATATATACACACATATAATAGATTCCCTTGCAGCCATCTGAGCACCCAAAGACACATGTGTCTTGTGTAGGTGCACTGTTGGTGGCATTGATATCCTAATGAAGCAGAGAGCCACTGTGTGATTGACCAACAAAAACCTGAGTCTGAAATCACTTCCACAATATCATTTTAAGACATTGATATTTTCCTGCATATTGTGTTCACTCTCCCTGTTACAAAAAAGCCGGCTGTGCTAAAAATTTTCAATAAGTTGGAGCATCATCATCATCATATGTATTCTATTGTATATGTATCTATTCTTTTGTCTCCAAGACAGAATGAGGCATTTCCTGTTACTCCCTGGTTCATCCACCAGTGTTAACCCTGAACTGAAAAATGTAGTGTATAGCCTGCCTTTAATATAACAAAAGATGTAGTGATTGCGCTGTTGCTTCTTTGCAGAGCAGTGTGCAAAGCATCAACTCACTCAGCCCTCTGTGTCCCCATGGGGTGCTCACAGGCATGCACAGGGACTAAGGTCCCTGGTCAGCCACGATATTTAATTAAGTCGCCAATAGACTACTTCAATGTGGAACACTGCACCATAATAACAGCATTGCACTTAGGTACAAGCATGCCTGGCTTTTAAAGGGAATGGTAGATGGCACAGTGATTGGTTTATTGTATGCCTGCCTGCCTGTGCCTGCTGCAGCAAGAGTGGCAAAATTACAAAAGTGGATATGGGCATGCCCTAAATGCAGGCGTCATTCACTTTGGACGGTTACAAAAGAGCCCTGAGAGTCAAAGAGGATTTTTCCTTTTATTTTCAAGATTATTCCAAACAGTCTAATCTGTGATTATGTGATCATCAGCAACACAACACTTCCTATGAAGAGGAGATTCACGAGGGGTTCAAGTGTTGATTACTGACTAGGAAATGCATGTGTGAGAACAGAGAGGATGTGTGACTAATGTAGGGATGGTAACAGCGATGCAGCTAATAGCTAACAAAATCCAAGGTGTGGTCAGACAATACACTGGGGCAATTTTGTAGCCTACTTTTGATATTGGAACATTATCTCTTCATTACTGTGCGTTCACACCAAAAGCTTCCAAAGCGTCAAAAACGCTCGAGGGTGCGCTTCAGACAAGACAGCTTCCAAAACTGCAAATATTTCAGCCGCTTTGGCCACTCGTCACGTGATTGACGTCAATGTTCGGTCGCGCTGGTCATTGGGGAGCCGAAGGACAAAAAAGTAGGAAAAAAAAGGGTCTCTATTCTGACAGGTTGCCGCCGAACCGCGTCATAGCTAATTACCCTAAAGTTAACCATGGCTCAGGTTCTCGTCTGGTGACGCTTTGGACGTTTTGGAAGCGCAATGCTCATATTAGCTCTGTGGTGATAGCAAAACGTAGGCTACAGATCGATCCAGATCGAAAGGATAGAAAATAGTGACAGGTGAATGTGGTTATGTTTATGACCTAATTGAACATACAAAAAGTTAGTTAACAACTTAGTAGTGCTAATGGAAACAGTAAAATTAAAGTTTAATTATCTGTGTGTTGTTCCTATAGTGACATCTTTATTCTACATAAAAATATTGAGTAGCCTAGTGCAGGGGTTGGTGTTGAATTAAACTAAGCTTTATCACAGTGACACAAAGCTTAATTATTCAAAGTCAGTTACTTCAATTATTTTCACATTACCGACACATATGAGGACCTTGATTTATATAAGTTATTTTCTCCTGGGGCTGTAACCTATTTTACAGTGTCTTTAACAACTTATTTGTTTTATTAGTTCAATTCAACTGAACTAATTTATGCATGGAGTACACAGTATAGCTATCCGTTGTGTTTGTATAATGGTTCATACAGATTTTATAGTTGAATATATGCTTGTTCATGTTATTTTATCAACTTGTTTTTATGCACCGCTCTACATCACAATGAGATTGTGGTGCTTTTTATGCATTGTGGAGTAGTCTGTGGCGAATAGTTTGCAGTAACTGCCTCTGCATGTCGCCTTGCTCTGATAATTGCGCCTTGCATCGCAATCACTTTGGCCCCACATCCCATCTGCGAGTGACACAGGTTGTTTTTCAAGCTGTTTCTTGGGACATAGCAGGGCTGTAAATAGTGTAATGTTTCTCTCTCCGGGGAGCGCTGAAGCATTGTTGTATTCACTCTTGCAATCTGGGAGCATCACAACACCATTTTTCACTTGCAGAAAAAAAAGAGAAAGAATGCCTGACTCTTGTTGTTTTACAGTACTTTTATCCTGCAACAGGTTATTCACTCATTGGGTGTATGTCTCCTCCCGAGTAAAGCTGCACTCATTTGTTTTGCTGCAGTTAAACTGAGAATATGAGGTTGGCATGGCTGATTCCAACTCATTTTATTGAAGTCTGCAATAAATAAGTACCCAAGTGCCACTTTCACCATCCCGTCTGCTCGCCTGGATATACCTCGCTCCCATTGCAGTCATTTAGGGAGGGTAGGAATGTTATTGCTCTGTCAGTTTTATCTCACATTACCTGAGCTGCAGGATGTCAACAGTGGTGCAGAATCTAAACCCAGTTGTGGGATAATGGAGCCAGGCCAGTGTTGTGCAGTAGGAGCTGCTAATGTCCACACTGCAAAAAAGGGGGGTCTAAAAACAAGATAAAAACACTAAATCTGAGGGAAAATGTACTCAAAACAAGTGAAATTATCTGTCCATGCAGCAAGATAATTTCACTTGACAAGATTTCTTAAATTAAGATTGTTAAATCTAGAAATAAGCATGTCTACAGAGGTGTTTGGAAGGCTTAAAATAAGCCAAACATGCTGGTTTTAAGATGAGATTACTTAAAAAGTAACTTTTTACAGCCTCTAAACAAGTGAAATATACTAAATTTAAGCATACAATGCTGGTTTTAAGATGAGATTACTTAAAAAGTAACTTTTACAGCCTCAAAACAAGTGAAATATAAGCATAAAATGCTGGTTTTAAGATGAGATTACTTAAAAAGTAACTTTTTACAGCCTCAAAACAAGTGAAATATACTAAATATAAGCATAAAATGCTCGTTTTTAAGATTAGATTACTTAAAAAGTAACTTTTTACAGCCTAGAAATAAGTGAAACATACTAAATTTAAGCATAAAATGCTGGTTTTAAAATGAGATTACTTAAAAAAGTAACTTTTTACAGCCTCAAAATAAGTGAAATATACTAAATATAAGCAATTACAAACAAAATCTTTCTTACTTTTAGCAAATTTAGCTGAAGATTAGTTAAGAAAAATATTAAATTTAGAGAAAAATACTATACTATTAGTGAAGAATGACTAAGCTCTGTCTTAATCCAAGCAGGTTTATCTTGAAAATTAATTAAACTAAGATAGATTTGCAAATTCAAATAACAACCAAGCAGTTCAATCAATTAATAAATCAAATGACACAAAAGATTCACACAACTTACATTTTTAATTCAAATTAAACAGATTTGCTAGTTCAGACAACTCAACTGAAACAGGGGTGCGGCCGCGACCGTAGCGTCTTTTTTTCTTTCACTTAACTTGAAATTTTAAGGCAGCCCTCATATTTTTAAGTTGAAACCATTAGTTACATTTTACAGTGCAGGCCTCGATGAGGTAAAACAATTCAAGCAAATAATTAAAGGGACAACGAGGAGTTTTGGAAAAGCGAAGCGTTTTCACACTACATTTATGAGCCTCCGTGCGCACCGTAAAATTCTTTTGACCGGCGCAAGACGGACTCATGTTTTCATTCATCAATAATTAGTCAGAGGTTCAAAGAGGTTCACATACCGTCGTAGTTCCGACCATAAACAGCGATTCAGCTACGTTATTCTCATGACTCGTTGCGAAACTGAAAGTAAAGAAACGCTGGTCGGCTCGACCAGCATCTCCGCCACCACTAATAATAACAAAATAACGATAGAGACAGAACGATATATTTATCGAAAATGGGCCCATTAACAAGTGTGTGTAGCGGAGATTCATCCACATTAACGTGAGACTTTTTTATAACCGATTAGAAACTCCTCGTTGTCCCTTCAAGTGACACTGTAATAAACTTGTGGAATACACAAAACCATTGTAAGGCATGGGTAACAATAACAAGAACAACTGACATGACAAAATACTGCTTGACATTCAGCTACTTGTCAATGAATGACAAGACAAAATACTGCTTGACATTCAGCTACTTGTCAATGAATGATTTCCAATCAGCCATTGCTTTCTTATATGCACTAGTGGCATCTTGATCGTGGATTGTGTCACCAATGACCTCTGTTTGAATAACAGAGAGGAGCGTTGCAACACATTTAGGGTATGTCAAATGCAACGTGTAGTAGTATGCCAATAGCACCAACATCCCTTCTGAGAAATCTTCCTGTGGAAGGGTCGTCACAGGTACATTACCAACAGCCACGATGGTGGTTGATCCATCAAAAAGCAGAACTGGGGAGGAGAGAGGACGCTTCTCCAGATACAGGGTGGGGTCTTCGCCTGACTGGAACAGAAAAAAAAGAACAATGCGTAGAGAGTGAGAAGACATAAAAATGTATTGAAAGTGTATGATCATTTTTAAAATGAAACTATCAGGTTGCAACCAATGACTTGAGCACTCTTAAATTTAAATTCACGTTTAAAAACTCACACTCATTATTATCAGATGAATTGCTTTACAATAGTGTAGGGGGGAACATGTTAAACTGATGTAGGAATTTAGGATTGATTAATACCTGATACAAGCTGATGCAAGGTGCTAATGTTTCATCAGTGAATGAATGAATGAATGAATGAATGAAATAATTAAAGGTTTTGCAAAACATTTTTTGTTATTTCCTTCTGTCAACACCATTTGAGGGACACTAGAGGCACTTCTGTTTTCCCCTTTTGACATAAATTAGGTCATATTTATAACTGTGAACTTAGGTGTATTGTTACTAAATGTGAACAAGCACAATAATGTGAGAAAATAAAGGCACTTCAAAGAGGACAGTAAGGAATCAACACAAACATTTCTCACCTTCAGGATATGAAGAAGTGCCTCACAGCTATTCCCAAGCTTCTTTGGTGGTGAAGTTGGTGAGGGGAAGAGGGATGGGAGTGCACTGAAGAGGGCGAGTGTGAAATCCACTAAAGAATATAAGAATGAACAGAATGGTCTGAATGTTGTACAAATATCAATACATATACATATTGTATGGAACAGCAACTTACCACTGCGGACATCCAAAGGGAAAGGGGGTTTCAGGACTTTCTTCCACACACCGTAGAACTGCACCTTGGCACAGAATCCTGCCCATCTTCCTTTTACTTCCTCAATGTATCTGCTGTTGGTGCCACCTACTATGCGCCGCAGCTCATCCATTGCCTAAAACAGCATTGTGCACAGTTCAACAGTTAACAATGCATTGAAATTCAGTACACAGATGGATACACAGTAACTCAAGTACAACAAACCAACATACATTTCGAACATCTTTGAAGCATGGATATGCCTCAAAGATTTTTGCAGGTCGGTCCTCTTCCTTTGTAACATCTGCATCAATGAAAGCCCGTCTGGCCTCAAACTCAAGGTCCAAAATTTGAGCAACATCATTTTGATTGGGTTTTGCATTGGGCTTATTGTACATGTTGCTCAATGTTCTGTAGTGCCTAGCCTGCATCTTCAGACTGTCCTGGCCCACTGAAATGACAAAAAACCAAGCCGAGACATTTCAATGTTAACACTTTAACAACAACACAGGGGAAATAAAGTGTGGTTAAAATACAATGCACTATTTTTTGGGAAACTTTAATCCAATTTCATGGATGACAGGCTGAGAGGTGTGCTGAGGTGGGCTTACCAAAAACATCCTTTGCAGGCGTGGTTGGTGATGCAGACGTGGTTGGTGATGCAGACGTGGCTGGTGACGCAGACGTGGTTGGTGAAGCAATCACTGTCGTGGGTGCGGAGCATGAGGCTGACTCGGATGGCAGCAGTGATGTTTTGGTGCCACTCTTTGGCTTCTTTCGCACAGAGGGGAGTGGTAGTGGGGATGCTTTTTTTTTAGAAATAATGAAAAAATTCTCAATACAATTATATGAAAGGGCAAAATAGGCATATATAAACACAGTGCATGTCTAGCCATGAACTCTGGTTCAACAAATGTGGACAACTATAGTTTCATTACATGATTAAACATTTTTAGTCATAAACAAATTTGTATGACAGCCACCCTTTCATTTTTTTCCCACAATTTGCATACTTGCAGAGTTGTCCTCGCTGATGTCATCATTGCTCTCAAGAAGTATGGTATTATCACTCGAGAAGCTTGTGTCTGTCCAATCTGTCTCCATGTCCTGGTTGTCTGCGCTGAAGAGAGCTGTCTTGGCCGCTCCTCTTTGTGGTACGGAGCCCTGCCTCTTCCTTGGAGATCTCATATTCTGGAGTCGCTTGTACATTTTGGTGTAGATGGTCAGCTGTGGTGAAAGAATGTTAGATAAATTGTTTGTCTTGTTGCTGACCTGTCCACAGTTTTGGTTGAGAAAAATGAAAAATATTACTTACATATGGCATATTTGTGTCAGCATCACGTAACATAGGATAATAGTCGACAATCTTCTGTGACATGGCTCTCATTTCCAGTTTGGAGGGGTATCTTGCTTGTTTACCCATGGGACTAGCACGCAGGATTGCAACCATGCTAGTGATTGTGTTCCTTACAAGTCTGCAACATAGCTCCTTTGACATCTTGTAGTTCTTTTCCTTTCCATTGCAGAGCAATGCAAAGTACTGACTACGCACCATGTCTAACTCTGAATCTGTGTACACCACATACTCTGGAGGGTCTGGCATTTTCATTGTTTTCTCAGCAGATATGGGGGCGGAGGCTTGCGGCTGGCATGGTGGCATGGAGCTAGTTGAGGGCATAATCCCGCTTCCACTGCAAGTGCTGGCATCTTGGTCCGTGGTATTTTCACACTATTAGGATTATGTAGGATGAAAACAAAATGCATTAGGACCATTAAAATATGGTACAATTTAATTTTAATAACTATTATTTATTCCAATTTGTGTTTACATTTTGATTGATGAACTCCCAAAGTTTCTTTCTTCTGAGAAAATTTCCAGGACCAGGAAAAAGATCCTTCAGGTCATCCCGGCTAAGGCCTTTCAAAGCCTCCTCATCAACACCGGCAGCTGTAATATGACAAATAAATATCTTAAGATGAAGCAATGCCAAGCTACAGTACCAAGCAACATAAAGAGGTGCCATTTATCTCTCCCTCTGAGCTCCAACACATTTGTAAACTGTTTAACTAGTTGTCTGTGCTATGAAGCCTCCTTAAAGTCAGCGAAAATAATCATAAGCCTATCTCACAAAGATGCCAGCCCCAAATAAAATCAAGGGTAAAAATGTTAAAGTCTGGACTTTTGGGCTACCTTTATGCCATAAGTTCAGTGTTGGTCATATTTTTTTTATTTACTTACATTAACTAATTTAATTAATTCATTTAAATTATTAATCAGCACATTTGAGCTGCAACTGTGGCTATTACTCAAAAAATCAGATAATGAATAGCAAATTTACTAATTTGGTTTTCTTTAGCTATCAGCTTTTATTATTATTCCTACAAACTATATGCCAAAAGCACCTATACATCAAATATAAACTTTATTTGTGACTTACCCTCCAAGACCGATACAGTGGCATCGTCAAAAATATCCATTCTGGATTCATCGGCTCCCCGACGAATTAGGCCCAACAGGTGATAGGCTACCTAGCAAAAACACAGCCAAACAGAGCTCGTTAGTTAGCATGCAAAAGTGCACATGAGCTAACACCACCTAGCTTGCTAAGCAAGTACCCCGGTGAAAAACAATTGAAACGGTAACCGTCACAGCAACAATCTGCTCTAAAATATGATTTTGGCGACTAATATTAAAAGTTCAATTAAGTTTACTGACCTTGAGCCGCTGTTCCTTCACGAATGTAACGTGCCTCCTTCCGTTACTCAAGCGGGGAAATCACTTGGACGTAACGTAAATCCTGACGTCATTGAGGTGGGACAGTTGGAGGACATGAGCCGACATGAACTGAGGATGTAAACATTAGCTTGTTAATAAAAGATTTTTAAAACAAAACATTTACCATCTTAAAATTAACGAAATAACATATACTCGGAGAAATTTTGTGTTCAAATAATAAATACAAATGATAGCATGAGTGCCCCCTCCCCCTCCCCCATCCACCTCAGGGTCATCAGCCAGCGACAACAATATCGCCGCGCAAACCTGGCGCCAACGGTGCATCACTACAGACGGTTCGGCATCATGGCAGCGTGGAGGTGTATGATTTGTTTCGTCTTTGTTGCTCTAAGTCTTAAAGTCCTACTAAGCCACATTAATGCAAGCCACAGTCGCAGCCCGGATTTTTGGGTTTACTGTGGTATTGATGGATGTGAACAGGACTTTAGAGTTTTCAACTCCTTCTTTCGCCACATTAAACGGACGCACCTTCAGTATTTTCGGACTGGAAGCCCACCAAGTGGATGGAGTACGACGCCTTCTTCTCGCTCTTTGGGACAGGAAACATTTGGTGTGTCCGTTTTTGCCAGCTGTAGCACCCCTGCAGCGGACAGCACTGTGGCTGTCCCACCTGGTGCCTCTCTACCTGAACCGTCACAGCAGCCTGACGCTGTCGGCCGCCTTGAATCCGTAAGTCTCCACCGTTCCATTCGTTTTGACCTCTGAGGGCCTATCTCGCCAATTAATTTGCTCTCTGTGTGATGCTGACTTGTGTAAAGTGTTTTGTTTTGTTTTATTTTATTTTATTTCCCACATACAATGGTGTATTCAAAGCCTGGCTTCCTTGAATCCATACCGGGAATGCACGCATTAATCAGGAGTAGGCTATATGACCTTCTTTTTACAGTCTATATGACACACTTTCTCTTTCATATACAGTAATTGTCTTCAGTGAATGCTAAGTTACCTCCGTAACACGACGTTATTCACGTGAAACGCACATAATTGAACGAACTTCACACTTACCTTGGGAAGAGACGATAGAGCTGCTCAGGTCCAAGACCAGTGAGGCAAATGTGGGATTAAAATTATTTTTTCCCCTCTCGTGCGTCCTGTTCCTCATCAATTAGTCCGTATTATGGCACGCTTTTCTCCATAAGGAGAAATGGGACAAAATGTTTTCAACTACTGTAACGTTATACAGAGGGCAATAATTGGAAACATTTTCTCATAGACTGTATTATTTACGTGCTTTAGTTCATTTAGTTTTTAGTTGTAAACAAAGTAGTACCCAGTAAAGTTAAGGTTACCTCGGTAATTAGAGCTGGGTACTTACTTGCTGAATAATAACACTGCTGTCTGAGTCAATTTTACACACTCATTGTTTGTTGTAGTCTAATTTATAATCTTGAAAAAAAAAAAAAAAAAAAACACTTCACTGTAAGAAAAACAAAAAAACAACAACAATTCAAATCAACCCTGATTGTGTCTATCTACTCTTACTTTTATCACTTTCTGAAGGAGCAGGCTGTTGCTGTGACATCCAGAGCCAGACCTGATATTGCTAGATCTGCAGCGGCATTCGCCATCAGTGTCCGGGAACAGTGCCACTTGTCACAGGTAAATTTGTCTTGATGGACAAATGCTTTAATGGTACTATTGATATCGTATAATAATTCCTTGATACAATGTTTATAAAAAAATATAATTACTGTAATAATTCCTTTCTATATTTCAATGTTAACTATGGGCCTGTTAGCAATAATTATATGAGGGGAATATATATGTATAGATATATATATATATATATATATTTTTTTTTTATATATATTTTCACAGAGAACTGTCAACAGCGTCATCTCGGGGGTGCAACAGTACCAAGCTGCTCTCCTTGACACACTAAGGGAGAGAATCAGAAGGGTGTTTGAAGAGAATCCAGAGACAACTGCTCAGCTCCAAGATGAGGCTTTGGCTACTTTTGATACATTCACGGATCCTTTCTCAACCACAGCATATGGACAGAATAAAACTATCCGGGAACTATTCAATCCAGTCAACCCAGAGGAAGTTGTGATGTCCCAGAAGATTTGTTGGGTAAAGCGTGGTCCTTCAAGGGTCATGGCCTTAAGAAACAAAAGTTTTTACTATGTGCCACTCATTCAAAGTCTCAAGCAGTTACTGACCAATTCTAGAATCTTCACAATGTTGACCACTGTACCACAAAGAAGTAGAGAGGGATTCTTGTATGATTTTACTGATGGAGCCCTTTTTACATCCCACCCCTTATATTCTCAAAGGCCAAATGCATTGCAAATACTATTGTACACCGATGAAATTGAAATATGTAACCCTTTAGGCCCCCATGCCTCTGCAAATAAATTATTGATGTTTTATTACACTTTAGGGAATATTGATCCAAAATTTAGGTCCAAGTTGGCTGCTATAAGACTCCTTGCTATTGCCAAGGCAAATGATATTTCTCAATGCGGTGTTGATGTTATACTAAAAAGAATCCTAAAAGATCTGACACTTCTTTACAATGGTGTTAGGATTGAAACCCCAAATGGTGAAATTGAGTTGTTTGGTGCGGTGATTGCCTTATGTGGAGATACACTTGCCCAACATGACCTTGCTGGGTTTAAACAAGGTGTTGGTTTTGCTTATAGCAAATGTAGACATTGTGAATGCTCCTTTGATGATATGCAAAGTATTTTTGAGGAGAATAAGTTTGCTGAAAGAACTTTGGAAAACCACATCAGGCAATGTCTTGAAATAGACAAAGCAAGCACAGAAACATTGAAAGCATCCCTCAAAACCACTTACGGGATTAACAGAAGAAGCAGGCTAGTTGATTTTCCAGCATTTGACCTGATCAAACAAACTCCACAGGATATAATGCATGTGATTTTTGAAGGTGTTGCACCAATGGAAATAAAGCTTGTGTTAAAAAACCTGATTCTGTCAGGACAGATAGAATTAGATGAGATTAACTCAGCTATTATAAATTTTCCTTACTCACCTCTAGATATACGAGATAAGCCATGTCCTATTAGTGTCAGCACTTTAGCTGCTAATGACAATAAAATAAAACAGTCATGTGGACAAATGTTAATACTTTTGAAAATACTACCTTTCATTTTGAATGATATGGACAGTGAGTATGTCAAATTTATTCTCAAATTAATTCAGATTGTTCAAATTATCCTTGCTCCTGTTATTTCATTAGAAACTGTATTGCGGCTCAGGCACATGATTGAGCAACATCTGCATCAGTTCAAAGAACTTTTTTCTGAATCCAATGTCATTCCCAAGCAGCATTACATGCTCCATCTACCTAGCCAAATCATATCTTTTGGTCCTTTAGTAAGAAGTATGTGTATGCGATTTGAAGCTAAGCATAGCTATTTTAAGCAGTGGGCTTCCAAGTTAAATTTCAAAAATGTATGTAAATCGCTTGCAAACCATAATCAGTTCCTTGAATGTTGTCAAAATGAAATAGGCACTGAGCATCCAATTTTTGCTAGTGAAAGAGAATCAGGGCCTGTCTCAGCTGTCAAAAATGTTGATTATGTTAAAAGAAAAGTCAAAGATTTTTTAGGCATAGAGGTCATGCAATCTGTTGTCTCTGTGAAATGGTACATCCTCAATGGAAATAAGTACATAAGTGGGAAATCTATGATTATTGTAGATGTAGATGGTGCTTTCCCAGTGTTCGGACTGATAAAAGATATCTTTGTGATAGATTCCTCTTTAGTTGCTTTTGAGTACCAACGTTATGAAACACTGAATCTGAATCCAGAGTTGCTGGCATATGAGGTGGCAGTTCCCAATGTTGCCCAGGCTACAGAATTTGTAAAAGAACTAATTGACTGCATTTCCTATTTTCCAGTTAGTTTCAAAGACAATACCTTTGTTCCAATAAAATACAGTCTTTGTGACATTATTGCCCACAGACAATAATCTGGAGGAACAATAAGTACTGTATGTATGGGTGTATCATACCATACACATCATGTATTGTGTTGGGTGAACCCAGTTTGCCTGTTTTCTGTTTGCTTTGCCAGTTTTGTGAACATCATCAGCTTGAAGTCAGAGAAATAAACTCTGTTTTTCAGATGCTTTTTGTGTGACTCTTGAATCAAGCAAGTTGAGTTTGTTACTGAATCTTAAAACAAGATTTATTTGAGGAGACTTTGGGTAAAAGATGTAATATATCTTATTTTAACAGTTATTTACCTCATTTTAAGATTCCCTGCCTATTTGAGACAAAAAAGACAAGGTTTGCTTGATATAAGATTGTAGTGTAAAGTTGAACACTTAAAATAAGAAATTAACTCTTAAAACAAGACAAATTATCTAACACTTCTAAATCTAAGTTTTTTTTTCTTGGTAAGAACAAAATAATTTGCAGTG
>NC_140910.1:99421-104412 GCF_045865225.1 Trachurus japonicus | reverse complement strand
CGGGAAAGTAGTTTTGAGGACCTAACATCTCCACATGGTAACCCATCCCTTATAACCTCACCCAATTTTCAACAATAAAGTACCAAATTTTTCCCGCCTTCCTCCATGGCATTCCTATGGGGGAAAAAAGCATTTTAATTTGCCCATACAACTTTTGATAAGGAAAGGTGCTAGAGACCTACCATTCCAGCATTTCTGAATACAGCGTCGCCCGATAATATGGGTGGTGATAGTCGTGGTCCCATCTCCTCCTAACTCTCTACGACCTTACCCTCGAAGTGATGAACACAAATGATCATCCCGTTGAGTATACCCCTATAGCCTACCTCCCAGCATCCATGCATGGACCTACTCTACCCAATTTGCACTGCAACCTAACCCAGAGGGGACTATGCATGCCTTACATTTCCGCTCATTATCACCTCGACCTTGAACCTGGACATTATTCTATTCTATGCCTGGACAGTCATGTTTTACTAGAACCCTAAACCAAGTCTCCTGACAACACATGCTGGGACACATGGGAAATTGCCCTAAAACATAACCCCGCAAGGTCCACAGCCTTCAGAGTAAACCTTGGGTTCGCATGTCTCTAGCCCACTCCTAGCCAGAGATATCAACCTTGAAACCACCACCCTACTTTAATCGTAACGAACGCCAATAAGGGCGCTTTTGCGGCCATAACTCACCAACGGTTAAGGTTAGGCGGAAAGGTTGAGTAAGTCCTCTGGATTCCTCTCAAAGCAAGACCTTCTAAGTGAGACACCCAACAACATGTGGCCCGCGACCTTACCTGGTCCGAGATATGGACACGTCCGGTCCGCGACTCATTTCCAAAGTAAAGGAAATTGCCTGATTCGTGCTCGCCAAGGTGCTATTCCTACACTTTTCAACCCAACAAACATAATTACCACTTAGAACAATTTACAACTCAAGGTCTTACCTATGGGCCAGATTCATTGGCCCAAAAAAACATATTGAGATAGGAATGACGTAGAAACAAGGGTTCCGCGTCTCATATCGAAAAGCCCAGCCCCCGTAACCATGGGGGTGGAAGACCAAAATCACGATGACCGACACCCCACTTGCAGCCTCTACCAATTGAGCTCCAGCAAAGCTAGAAATAAGTACCCCGAGATCCTTTGCTCACCAATCCCGGCCAATGACTCCACCAAAAGAGCGTGCACAAGCGCACACCCGAACACACACCTACGGGACATGTCTATCTCTCCCATCTAGCCCCATCGGGAAAGTACGTATGAGCGCTAAATCTCCACTTGGTACTTCATCCCTAAGATACCCTAACCCAAATTTTCCCACTAAGTACAAATTTAACACTACCCTACATCCATGCACTCCAACTCCTACTGGGGGGATTCTTCATTTGCCCCATCAACTTAAGATAGGAAGAGTGCTAGAGACACTCGCGCATTCCAGCTATTATCTGTGAATTTCAGCGTCCCCACGATAATAGGTCAGGGGTAGGAGTAGCTCCTTGGACCCATCACTCTACGACCTATACCCATCGAGGATGAACAAACTAGATCATACGTGGTGTATTCACCCCAATACCTAACTCCACAAGCTACTTGCTCGACTCTCTACCCCAATGCTGCATACCCATCTAAGCAACCTAACCCCGATGGCCAGGTGACTACAGCATGCCTTTTTCCACAGACTTGTCACCTTGAAACCTGTACCTGGACCATTTCAATTCATATGCCATGGACATGTCAGCTATTAAAACTAACCACTGAACCAATCCCCTGACACATGCTGGACACCTGGATATTGCCTAAACTTAACCCACAGTCCACAGCTTTCAGTTAAACTTGGTTCCATTCTCTAGCCCACTCCTAGCCAAGATATCAATTGAAACCCACCCCTTCTTTAAATATCAACACGCAAAATGCCGATTTTGGCCATAACTCACAACGGTTAAGGTTAGGGAAATGGTTGATATTCTATTGGATTCCCTCAGCAAGACCTTCAAGGAGACACCCACATGTGGGCCCGCGACCTTCCTGGGCACGAGATATGACACTTCCCGGTCCGACTTATCCAAAGAAAGGAAATTGCCTGATTCCGTGCTCCCAAGTGCTTTCCTCACTTTTTCCCATACATTAGTAACACTTAGAACAATTTTCACTCATGAATTCCTATGGGCATTTATCATTGGCCCATAACTTTTGATAGGACGACTAGAGACTTGGTTCCGACCCTCTATCGGAAGCCCGCCCCCGAAAATGGGGGGAAGCCAAAATCTCGATGACGTCACAACCAATAGCCTTCCAAAGGAGCCACAATGCTCTGTATTTTTACCCATATCCTTGCTCCCATCCCGGAAAATGACGCCCACCACCAGCGAGCTCAGCGCACCGAACACTCACTAGGGACATGTCTATCTCCCATCTAGCCCCATCGGAAAGTAGTTTGAGCCTAAATCTCACTTGGTACCATCCCTTATACCTAAACCCTAACCCCTAACCCACCCTAACCCTAACCCTAACCCTAACCCTAACCCAAACCCTAACCCTAACCCTAACCCCAACCCTAACCCTAACCCTAACCGCTAACCCTAACCCTAAAGACGAGAGACTTGGTTCCGGATCTCTATCGAAAAGCCCGCCCCCGAAAATGGGGGTAGCCAAAAAATCTCGATGACGTCACACCAAGAGCCTTTCCAATGAGCACCGAATGCTTGTAATTTTACCCATGATCCTTGCCTCCAATCCCGAAATGACGCCACCAGCGGCTCAGCGCACCGAACCTTCACTAGGGACATGTCCTATCTCCCATCTACCCATCGGGAAAGTAGTTTGAGCCTAAATCTCGACTTGGTACTCATCCCATATACCTAACCCAATTTTCACACTTAGTCAAATTTTCACCCTTCCTCCATGCATTCCTATGGGATATTAATTGCCCATAAACTTTTGATAGGAAGGTGTAGAGAAACACCATTCAGCAATTCTGAATTTCCAAAGCGTCCCCGATAATGGGGGGTAGGTCGTGGTCCCATCTCTCTTACGACCTTCCTAATCCCTCGAGGAGATCAAAATGAACATCGTAGGTATATTACCCCCCTATACCTAACTCCCAGCTTTTGCTGGACTCTCTAACCCTCAGCAACCTAACCCAGAGGGACTATGCAATGCATTTTCCCTCTTTTTCACCTGACCTGACCTTGACATTTTCTATTCTATGCCTGGACATGTCATTTTACTAACCTTACCAATCCCTGACACAAGCTGGACACTGGGATACTTGGCCTAAACCTTAACCCACAGTTCCACAGCTATCAGGGTAAAACATGGTTCATGTCTCTAGCCCACTCCTAGCCAGAGATATCAACTTGAAAACCACCCCTTCTTTAATCGTGAACACCAAAATATGGCGCTTTTGGCCATAACTCACCAACGGTTAAGGTTAGGAGAAATGGTTGATATGTCCTACTGGATTCCTCTCAAGCAAGACCTTCAAGGAGACACCCAACATTGTGGGCGCCGCGGACCGTCCCTGGGCCGCGATATGTGACACTAGGCATAACTCCGGTCCGACTAATTTCCCAAAGAAAGGAAATTGCCCTGAATACGTGCTCCCCAAGTGCTTTCCTCCTCCACTTTCCCCATACATTAGTCACACATAGAAACAATTTTCACATCATAGTATTCCTATGCGCCATATTCATTGGCCCAAAACTTTTTGATAGGAATGAACGAAGAGACTTGGTTCCGGTCCTCTATCGAAAGCCCGCCCCCGAAAATGGGGGGGTAAGCCAAAATCTCGATGACGTCACACCAATAGCCTTCCAATGAGCCACAATGCTTGTATTTTTACCCATGATCCTTTGCTCCAATCCCGGAAATGACGCCACCATGCGTGCTCAGCGCACCGAACACTCACTAGGGACATGTCTAATCTCCCATCTAGCCCATCGGGAAAGTAGTTTGAGCCTAAATCTCCACTTGGACTCATCCCTTAATACCTAACCCCAATTTTCACACTTAGTCAAATTTTCACCCTCTCCATGCATTCCTATGGGGGATTTTAATTTGCCCATAACTTTTGATAGGAAGGTGCTAGAGACTCCATTCCAGCATTTCTGAATTCAGCTCCCCGATAATGGGGGGGTAGGTCGTGGTCCCATCTCTCTAACGACCTTCCCTCGAGGAAATCAAAATGATCATCGTGGTTATTACCCCTATACCTAACTCCCACTTCTTTGCTGGACTCTCCTACCCCATCTGCCAACCTAACCCAGAGGGACAATGCATGCTTTTCCCTCTTTCACCTGCCCTGACCTGGACATTTTCTATTATGCCTGGGACATGTCAGTTTTACTAACCTTAACCAATCCCCTGACACATGCTGGACACTGGGATATTTGCCTAAACTTAACCCACAGGTCCACAGCATTCAGGTAAACTTGGTTCCATGTCCCTCTCTAGCCCACTCCTAGCCAAGAAATTCAACTTGAAACCACACCCTGCTTTAATCGAATCACCAAATATTGGCGCTTTTGGCCATAACTCACCAACGTTTTAAGTATGGGAAATGGTTGATATGTCTATGGATTCCTCTCAGAAAGACCTTCAAGGAGACACCCACATGTGGCCCGCGGAACCTACCCTGGCCGAATATGACACTTCCGGTCCCGACTTTCCAAAGAAGGAAATTGCCTGATTCGGTGCTCCCAAGTGCTTTCCTCACTTTCCCATACAATAGTAACACTTAGAAACAATTTTTCACTCATGTATTCCCTATGGGCCATTTATCATTGCCCATAACTTTTGATAGGAATGACGTAGAGACTTGGTGCCGGTCTCTATCGAAAGCCCGCCCTCACCGAAATGGTTGGGTAGCCAAAATCTCGATGACGTCCACAAACCAATAGCCTTCCAAATGAAGCCACAAACTTTTATTTTTACCCATGATCCTTTGCTCCACTCCCGCAATTAACGCCACCACAAGCGTGCTCAGGCGCACCA
>NC_140910.1:36921-96921 GCF_045865225.1 Trachurus japonicus | reverse complement strand
TACGACATCACTCTTACAAATCTTCATAACCTAACCCAGCCAGATTCTGCTTGCGTACAAAGCCTTCGATTTTCCCTGACCAGAACACACATGCAGATGGTTTCAAGAGGCCTATTGGTCCAGCACAGTTATATTTCTCTTTTCTCCTTATCTCTTTCATTTAACCATTTAACTTTTCATTATTATGTTTTATACAATTTTCGTTTCATTTAAGTGATCATCCTGTATAGTGGTCCATGTATAATGACTTTTGATGACCATACATATATATGTTGCCTATACAGAGATTTCTTGGTCCAGCAGGATTATAGTTTACATGATTATTTGAGACTCTGATCTGTGTTCAGTGTTTGATTACATACAGATCAGTCACATGATTGGATAAATACTCTGATTTATGTTCATTGTTGATTACAAATCAGTCACATGATTAGAATAATTCTCTGATCTATGGTCAATATTTGATTACATATAGATCAGTCACATGATTGGATAATAAATAAACAAACAACAGTTTAAAAAAATATATATTCTAAATTCCATGATTGATTACAAATATAACATTGACATGATTAATAACAAGTGGATATTTACAAGCATCTTTCAAGCACAGGATTGGATTTCTCCTCCTTTTTTTCTTTCATTTTTTGATGTGTGCTGTGTAAATACATGCTTTGACTCATATAATGTTCTTTACATGGTTGGACTTATACAATAATATGCCAAAATTGCATTGGTTCATTGCTTTGGTTTTTCTGCAGGCCTGAGGGCAAAGGTTAAATACCAGACCCCCCCTGGTGGCGTTTTCTAGCCACAGTATTTGTGTTTAAATGTACATTTTTTACAAACTCAAAAAAACTGTTGTAAAAAAATGCAATTTATAACAATGTTCTTTTTGTATTACAAGAATATATTTGTATTCAATGTAAAAAATATGTGTGTATGTATAAAATTCAAAAAAAACAGTGTTTACTGAGAGCAGTGAGATGGTCTTCCGGCCGGCAAAAATCGTGAGGCATTCTGGGCCTTAAGCACCCATTTTGTCCTTTCCATCACGAGATTTTGCCGCGGACGGACCTTCAACCCTGCCTAAAGACTTTTATCACTCAATTAGCCTGAAGAAGGCACAATTAAGTGCCGAAACGTTGCTATTTATTGAGGATAACTTGCTGCAATAAAGCATCAGCTTTTTTGGAAGTTTTCTTGTCCGTTTTATTGGATTTTTTCATCTGAAAAGCGACTTTTTGCAAGCGATTTTACGCAAGATTCTATACATACACACACACACACACACTGATTCCCACCGACAGACAATTCGGGAACATTCCTCAAAAAAAACTTTATAAACACAAGAACAACAAACAACAAAGAAAAATAAGAGGAATACGCCAGACGAAATGGAAGATTCAGACTCTGACGGCTGGACGGAGGTGAGTTATCAGAAAAGAAGAAAAAGATATGAAGCAGCAGGCCGCAACCAGGACCGCGGGCGGCCTGATCACGACCGAGGCCGGTATTATGATGACCGCCAGCGTGAAAAAACACCACCGCGGGGCTACACCTACGCTCAAGCGGCCTCTAGAAGACCGGAGCCGAGGCCGGAACCAAGAGCCGGCCACAGAACCGGTACAGACCGCTACAAATATTCTCCGGACCGCCGCCGCCGTTCTCCGTCTCCAGCATGGCGCACGGAGCGGGGACGCTTTGCGCGCAGCCAAGAACGCCGGAGACCGACTCGGGACCAAGATCAAAGACGTGACCGGGACAGGTTCCAGGACCGGAACCGTGACACCGGACCACAACAATACAGAGGTAATAAACCTTTAATCAGAGACAATCAACAAACACATAACAAACAGCAATACAAAAGAAAAAGGGAGCAGAGCAGAGACCAAGGAGAAGAAGAAAAGAGGAGTGGATATATTCAATCCACTGACCCTAATTTTGCTGTAAAGGTCAAGTACATCTACCAGATTATAAAGGCACATCATCACCTGTACAATGTGTCCACTGACTCAGCTCCACCAGTCATACACAACACGGCACGCAATTTGGCCTCACTCATTCGACCTGCAGCCATCACAAGACAAACCAAAGAATTACTAATTGGAAATGCTAAAAATTGGGAGTATACAACACTCATTATCCTGAGAGAGCACTATGAAGAGTCAATGTCACAGAGTGTTGAATACCTGGCACAGCTAACTCCAACAGGCTGGAGAGGTCCTTTTGAGATCGCTTGCAGATGGGCTAACAGGAGCTTAGGCCAAAGACTCAAACCAAAAACTCTGGAAAATGCCAGGATGTTCCTGAGAAATAACCTAGATCTTCTGGACTTTGACCTTGAAGATAATGACTTCATATTGGATGACCTCAGCCCACGGGCTCACAGAGCTACATTACCATCACTCCAAAGAGCTGTTAAGGAAACAGGGGCAATTGGCAGCACGTGCTCAGCACCAACCACTCCTCTCCTAGCTCCTCCCCCTCTCCCACAACGCACCACGTCATCTCGACCTGCACCTGACCTTTTTGCTGCTGCTATTGCTTCTTCTGCCAGAGCAATGCAGCTAGCAAAAAATAACAACAATAGCAGAACACCTGCAACATCAACCAGAAAAAACCCACAGAGGGAAATAATCCACCGGGTTCAAGTTCATCGGCCTCCACCAGCCATGCAGGGCCAAGATGAAGAAGGAGGAGCTGACCAGCTGGCTGCACCACCATCTCCCTCCCTCTCACCTCTCATCCCTCTCATCTCTCCCCCCTCTTTCTCTCTCCCTCCTCCTCCTCCTCCTCCTCCTCCTCCTCCTCCTCCTCCCTCTCCTCTCCTCCCCTCTCTCTCTCTCTTTTCTCCTGCAGGTCCCCACCCCGGTGGCGAAGGTGACCAGCGAGCGGTGGTTGCAGACCAAAAACATACAACACGCCACAACAACAATCCATGTGTGGTTGAAAAAATGGAGGCTGACATCAGGACGGACGAGGAGCCTGCCCCTCCTCCCTCTCCTGTTCCTCCTGGCCCCCGGAAGAACCGGGTCCTCACTGAGGCTGAGGCGGAGAGAGAGGAGGCGCAGCTCCTAGCCAACTTGCCCTTCAGTGAAGAAGACCTCATGTCGGTGAGCAGTGATGGAGTCAACAGCTACACATCCACACCCACATCAGATCCACACATTCACACAATCAAGCCTAACATACATGAGCGTAGCACAATGAAAATCAGGGACTGGCAGCTCTTAGTCAACCAAGATATAGCAATCATAGGTGACTCAAACTTAAACAGGATCCCAGAGTTTGAAGGTCAGGACATACAGATTGAGGGTTACCCAGGAGCTCATCTGTATCATGCATTGCATCTGATCAAAAAAGCCACTCTGGACAAACAGCCACAGACTGTAATCTTGTCATTTGGGCTGAATAACAGAAATGGAAACATCAAAAGAACAGTTATCAGAGAAGTTCACCAAATGCTAGATGCAGCAAAGGAGGTTTTCACAGAGGCTCAGGTCTACATACCTCTCATTAATTATTCAAGAGCGCTCCCTGCTGGTGAGCAAGCCAACCTACAAGAGCTAAATGAATACATAGAAAAAAACTGCAACTTCCTGCCCTTGCTACCAGTGAGACACTTTAAAGTGGGAACAGATAACATACATTGGACCACACAGACTGCTACTGCCATGGTAGATCATTGGCTGCAACTTTTAAACTAGGAACCCCTATAAGACCGGTCCAGGACCAGAGGGGTTTTAACAATGTGATGATACTTTCAGAAAAAACACAGTTTACTGAAGCACAGTTATCATTACTAAACAGAGGCTTAAGTTTTATTCCTACCAGAGGCAGTGCAACTCAAATTATTCCTCAAACCAGATGGGACCTACAAAACTATCATAGGACATTAAAACTCTGGAGTTATTACGAAAATAAAGGTGAGCACGTCAAAGTACCATTTACAGAAAAATCAAAATGGACTCCTCCGGAACTCAGCCTCCCCACACACATTAAGGACATAATCCAAAGTGATGTGGACTTCTTTTATAACAGATTTAGAGTGAAACCTATCAAGTCCAACCTTTCCCCTGACGAGAACAAAGCATTGTCTGAACTGAAAAATAATAAAAACATTGTCATAAAACCAGCAGATAAGGGGAGTATGGTGGTCATTATGGACAGAGATCAGTATATTTGGGAGGCCCAGAGACAATTGACTGACAAAAAATATTATTCCAAACTCGACCAACCAATGTACAAAGAAACATTCAAAACAGTGCAAACAATTTTTCAAAAAATATATGAAAAGAAACTAATTAACGCAAAACAAAAAAACTATTTGATAGGAAGCTCAGAGCCCAGAGCTAGGAGATTTTATCTCCTTCCAAAAATACATAAGAGCCCCCAAACTTGGAGTATGCCTGACAAAATTCCACCAGGTCGACCCATTGTGTCAGACTGTCAGAGCGAAACATACCGGGCAGCTGAGTTTATAGATTTCTATTTGAACCCCTTAGCCAAATTACACAAGAGCTACATTAAAGACACTTATGATTTCATAGAAAAAATTAAAAAATTGCACGTTCCCTCAGATGCTATCCTCTTTACAATTGATGTTGATAGCTTATATACAAACATTGATACATCACAGGGCATACAAGCAGTCAAAGAAGCTCTTCAAAAAAATTATGACAAAAGGAGGCCAGATAAGGAACTGCTCCAACTCCTTGAAATTAATCTGACAAAAAATGACTTTGAATTCGACCAAAAATTTTATCTACAAATTAAAGGAACGGCCATGGGAAAGAAATTCGCACCCGCTTATGCGGATATTTTTATGGCCTCTTGGGAAACCTCTGCACTTCAGACCTGCAGCAAACAGCCACTTCATTACTATCGTTATTTGGACGACATATGGGGGGTTTGGGAGCACACAAAAGAAGAATTTGACACATTTCTCAACACACTTAACAACCACAATCCCCACATTAAATTGAAAGCAAGTACAAACTCAAACACAGTGGATTTTCTGGACACTACAACATTTAAAGGAGTTAATTTCAACACACATAACAAATTAGATGTAAAAGTATTCTTCAAAGAGACTGACACACATGCCCTCTTACATAAATCCAGTTTCCACCCAAAACACACATTTGCAGGACTCATAAAGTCTCAATTACTCAGATTTCACAGAATATGTACACAAAAACAGGACTTCATACAAGCAACCAAGACACTCTTTGCTGCTCTCAGGTGCAGAGGTTACAAGATAACTTTCTTAAAGAAATGTTTCAAAAACTTTCTCCAGGTTAAACCCATACTGGTTTCTGTTGCACTGCCTCTGGTAACTACTTACTCTCCAAACACTCTACCATTGATTAGAGCAGTAAAAAAGAACTTAAAGGAATCATTTGATTCACACAGACCTGAAATAGATATAAGAATTATAGCTGCCTTTAGAAAAAATATGAATCTGAAAGACCATATGGTCAAGGCTAAGCTCAAACCTATTTCAGCCACAACCACAAGAGGTCAGCACAGGAGCAGTACAGACTACTTTAAACAGATCAGTTGGGTTGAAAACACCACAAAAGATAAAGTTTACAGAACAGAAAAGACAGCTTCTACACAAACTATGAACTGTGTATACTTAATTACATGTAAAACATGCTCATTGATGTATGTAGGAGAAACACAAAACACAGTTCATATCAGATTCATAGCACACAAATCTAACATACTCAGAAAAGCTCACACGGACAGACACGTGGTTCAACACTTCGTACTACATGGATGGACTGCTGTACAGGCCTCAGTCCTGGAGGCTAATCCCCACTGGACTAGAGACCAAAGACGCCGTGCCGAAAGAGACTGGGTGTCATTATTGGGCACCACACACCCACGTGGACTTAACGAAAGACTATATTTCAGATCATAAAATAAAATATGATTATGTCATACTTTGAACTCCATGTTGCCTGTACAAACTTTTTTATTTTTCATATCATCTGATTCCCATTGTTCTTTTACTCCTTTTTTACTCTCTTTTTCCTCCTTCTTGGTGCCTAAACTTAATTTTAATTCCCTTATGGAGACACAGGACTCTACAGGTCTATTGCCCTAACCTTAACCAGTCGATTTGTAAACAAATTTGAACCTAGTGCCTAAACTTAACCACCATTTAATTTTCTTATGGAGGGATAAGACCCTACAGGTCAGTTATTCTAAACTTAACCAATTTACTCATAAACCTATTTGAACTACATTTTTTATCCACCTTATGATTTCGTTAATTTACTTTTATTATTTACCCCATTATTTTTAAATTAGACCTACTCATTACATAATTTCCAGTTTTCATCATTAGTTTTAACCCTAACTATCACACCCCTTTGAGTTCAAATAAATATAATAGTACAGGTTTATACATAACAACAGGGAGTAGAGAACCTACAGATGATATACATATATTAATAAATAAATAAATAAATAAATAAATTAAGAAATAAAGAAATAAATAAGATAAAGTGACAAACAAAAACAAATTCATTGATTGATTTATAAATCAACACATTTAGCCACAAGCATAGATTATCAGGGAATACTGAAGTGCATAGACAAGTCATGTAACTATGTTTACTAATTTGTTTACTCTGAAATGTCTGTGCTACAGCATCCCATCGTCATGGGTGAACTGGATCGGAGAGACTCAGGGCAGGCGTCCAAGTATGGAGAGTGCATTCCGTTTTGAGTGATGTCTCCGGCCTACGGCCTACGACATCACTCTTACAAATCTTCATAACCTAACCCAGCCAGATTCTGCTTGCGTACAAAGCCTTCGATTTTCCCTGACCAGAACACACATGCAGATGGTTTCAAGAGGCCTATTGGTCCAGCACAGTTATATTTCTCTTTTCTCCTTATCTCTTTCATTTAACCATTTAACTTTTCATTATTATGTTTTATACAATTTTCGTTTCATTTAAGTGATCATCCTGTATAGTGGTCCATGTATAATGACTTTTGATGACCATACATATATATGTTGCCTATACAGAGATTTCTTGGTCCAGCAGGATTATAGTTTACATGATTATTTGAGACTCTGATCTGTGTTCAGTGTTTGATTACATACAGATCAGTCACATGATTGGATAAATACTCTGATTTATGTTCATTGTTGATTACAAATCAGTCACATGATTAGAATAATTCTCTGATCTATGGTCAATATTTGATTACATATAGATCAGTCACATGATTGGATAATAAATAAACAAACAACAGTTTAAAAAAATATATATTCTAAATTCCATGATTGATTACAAATATAACATTGACATGATTAATAACAAGTGGATATTTACAAGCATCTTTCAAGCACAGGATTGGATTTCTCCTCCTTTTTTTCTTTCATTTTTTGATGTGTGCTGTGTAAATACATGCTTTGACTCATATAATGTTCTTTACATGGTTGGACTTATACAATAATATGCCAAAATTGCATTGGTTCATTGCTTTGGTTTTTCTGCAGGCCTGAGGGCAAAGGTTAAATACCAGACCCCCCCTGGTGGCGTTTTCTAGCCACAGTATTTGTGTTTAAATGTACATTTTTTACAAACTCAAAAAAACTGTTGTAAAAAAATGCAATTTATAACAATGTTCTTTTTGTATTACAAGAATATATTTGTATTCAATGTAAAAAATATGTGTGTATGTATAAAATTCAAAAAAAACAGTGTTTACTGAGAGCAGTGAGATGGTCTTCCGGCCGGCAAAAATCGTGAGGCATTCTGGGCCTTAAGCACCCATTTTGTCCTTTCCATCACGAGATTTTGCCGCGGACGGACCTTCAACCCTGCCTAAAGACTTTTATCACTCAATTAGCCTGAAGAAGGCACAATTAAGTGCCGAAACGTTGCTATTTATTGAGGATAACTTGCTGCAATAAAGCATCAGCTTTTTTGGAAGTTTTCTTGTCCGTTTTATTGGATTTTTTCATCTGAAAAGCGACTTTTTGCAAGCGATTTTACGCAAGATTCTATACATACACACACACACACACACTGATTCCCACCGACAGACAATTCGGGAACATTCCTCAAAAAAAACTTTATAAACACAAGAACAACAAACAACAAAGAAAAATAAGAGGAATACGCCAGACGAAATGGAAGATTCAGACTCTGACGGCTGGACGGAGGTGAGTTATCAGAAAAGAAGAAAAAGATATGAAGCAGCAGGCCGCAACCAGGACCGCGGGCGGCCTGATCACGACCGAGGCCGGTATTATGATGACCGCCAGCGTGAAAAAACACCACCGCGGGGCTACACCTACGCTCAAGCGGCCTCTAGAAGACCGGAGCCGAGGCCGGAACCAAGAGCCGGCCACAGAACCGGTACAGACCGCTACAAATATTCTCCGGACCGCCGCCGCCGTTCTCCGTCTCCAGCATGGCGCACGGAGCGGGGACGCTTTGCGCGCAGCCAAGAACGCCGGAGACCGACTCGGGACCAAGATCAAAGACGTGACCGGGACAGGTTCCAGGACCGGAACCGTGACACCGGACCACAACAATACAGAGGTAATAAACCTTTAATCAGAGACAATCAACAAACACATAACAAACAGCAATACAAAAGAAAAAGGGAGCAGAGCAGAGACCAAGGAGAAGAAGAAAAGAGGAGTGGATATATTCAATCCACTGACCCTAATTTTGCTGTAAAGGTCAAGTACATCTACCAGATTATAAAGGCACATCATCACCTGTACAATGTGTCCACTGACTCAGCTCCACCAGTCATACACAACACGGCACGCAATTTGGCCTCACTCATTCGACCTGCAGCCATCACAAGACAAACCAAAGAATTACTAATTGGAAATGCTAAAAATTGGGAGTATACAACACTCATTATCCTGAGAGAGCACTATGAAGAGTCAATGTCACAGAGTGTTGAATACCTGGCACAGCTAACTCCAACAGGCTGGAGAGGTCCTTTTGAGATCGCTTGCAGATGGGCTAACAGGAGCTTAGGCCAAAGACTCAAACCAAAAACTCTGGAAAATGCCAGGATGTTCCTGAGAAATAACCTAGATCTTCTGGACTTTGACCTTGAAGATAATGACTTCATATTGGATGACCTCAGCCCACGGGCTCACAGAGCTACATTACCATCACTCCAAAGAGCTGTTAAGGAAACAGGGGCAATTGGCAGCACGTGCTCAGCACCAACCACTCCTCTCCTAGCTCCTCCCCCTCTCCCACAACGCACCACGTCATCTCGACCTGCACCTGACCTTTTTGCTGCTGCTATTGCTTCTTCTGCCAGAGCAATGCAGCTAGCAAAAAATAACAACAATAGCAGAACACCTGCAACATCAACCAGAAAAAACCCACAGAGGGAAATAATCCACCGGGTTCAAGTTCATCGGCCTCCACCAGCCATGCAGGGCCAAGATGAAGAAGGAGGAGCTGACCAGCTGGCTGCACCACCATCTCCCTCCCTCTCACCTCTCATCCCTCTCATCTCTCCCCCCTCTTTCTCTCTCCCTCCTCCTCCTCCTCCTCCTCCTCCTCCTCCTCCTCCTCCCTCTCCTCTCCTCCCCTCTCTCTCTCTCTTTTCTCCTGCAGGTCCCCACCCCGGTGGCGAAGGTGACCAGCGAGCGGTGGTTGCAGACCAAAAACATACAACACGCCACAACAACAATCCATGTGTGGTTGAAAAAATGGAGGCTGACATCAGGACGGACGAGGAGCCTGCCCCTCCTCCCTCTCCTGTTCCTCCTGGCCCCCGGAAGAACCGGGTCCTCACTGAGGCTGAGGCGGAGAGAGAGGAGGCGCAGCTCCTAGCCAACTTGCCCTTCAGTGAAGAAGACCTCATGTCGGTGAGCAGTGATGGAGTCAACAGCTACACATCCACACCCACATCAGATCCACACATTCACACAATCAAGCCTAACATACATGAGCGTAGCACAATGAAAATCAGGGACTGGCAGCTCTTAGTCAACCAAGATATAGCAATCATAGGTGACTCAAACTTAAACAGGATCCCAGAGTTTGAAGGTCAGGACATACAGATTGAGGGTTACCCAGGAGCTCATCTGTATCATGCATTGCATCTGATCAAAAAAGCCACTCTGGACAAACAGCCACAGACTGTAATCTTGTCATTTGGGCTGAATAACAGAAATGGAAACATCAAAAGAACAGTTATCAGAGAAGTTCACCAAATGCTAGATGCAGCAAAGGAGGTTTTCACAGAGGCTCAGGTCTACATACCTCTCATTAATTATTCAAGAGCGCTCCCTGCTGGTGAGCAAGCCAACCTACAAGAGCTAAATGAATACATAGAAAAAAACTGCAACTTCCTGCCCTTGCTACCAGTGAGACACTTTAAAGTGGGAACAGATAACATACATTGGACCACACAGACTGCTACTGCCATGGTAGATCATTGGCTGCAACTTTTAAACTAGGAACCCCTATAAGACCGGTCCAGGACCAGAGGGGTTTTAACAATGTGATGATACTTTCAGAAAAAACACAGTTTACTGAAGCACAGTTATCATTACTAAACAGAGGCTTAAGTTTTATTCCTACCAGAGGCAGTGCAACTCAAATTATTCCTCAAACCAGATGGGACCTACAAAACTATCATAGGACATTAAAACTCTGGAGTTATTACGAAAATAAAGGTGAGCACGTCAAAGTACCATTTACAGAAAAATCAAAATGGACTCCTCCGGAACTCAGCCTCCCCACACACATTAAGGACATAATCCAAAGTGATGTGGACTTCTTTTATAACAGATTTAGAGTGAAACCTATCAAGTCCAACCTTTCCCCTGACGAGAACAAAGCATTGTCTGAACTGAAAAATAATAAAAACATTGTCATAAAACCAGCAGATAAGGGGAGTATGGTGGTCATTATGGACAGAGATCAGTATATTTGGGAGGCCCAGAGACAATTGACTGACAAAAAATATTATTCCAAACTCGACCAACCAATGTACAAAGAAACATTCAAAACAGTGCAAACAATTTTTCAAAAAATATATGAAAAGAAACTAATTAACGCAAAACAAAAAAACTATTTGATAGGAAGCTCAGAGCCCAGAGCTAGGAGATTTTATCTCCTTCCAAAAATACATAAGAGCCCCCAAACTTGGAGTATGCCTGACAAAATTCCACCAGGTCGACCCATTGTGTCAGACTGTCAGAGCGAAACATACCGGGCAGCTGAGTTTATAGATTTCTATTTGAACCCCTTAGCCAAATTACACAAGAGCTACATTAAAGACACTTATGATTTCATAGAAAAAATTAAAAAATTGCACGTTCCCTCAGATGCTATCCTCTTTACAATTGATGTTGATAGCTTATATACAAACATTGATACATCACAGGGCATACAAGCAGTCAAAGAAGCTCTTCAAAAAAATTATGACAAAAGGAGGCCAGATAAGGAACTGCTCCAACTCCTTGAAATTAATCTGACAAAAAATGACTTTGAATTCGACCAAAAATTTTATCTACAAATTAAAGGAACGGCCATGGGAAAGAAATTCGCACCCGCTTATGCGGATATTTTTATGGCCTCTTGGGAAACCTCTGCACTTCAGACCTGCAGCAAACAGCCACTTCATTACTATCGTTATTTGGACGACATATGGGGGGTTTGGGAGCACACAAAAGAAGAATTTGACACATTTCTCAACACACTTAACAACCACAATCCCCACATTAAATTGAAAGCAAGTACAAACTCAAACACAGTGGATTTTCTGGACACTACAACATTTAAAGGAGTTAATTTCAACACACATAACAAATTAGATGTAAAAGTATTCTTCAAAGAGACTGACACACATGCCCTCTTACATAAATCCAGTTTCCACCCAAAACACACATTTGCAGGACTCATAAAGTCTCAATTACTCAGATTTCACAGAATATGTACACAAAAACAGGACTTCATACAAGCAACCAAGACACTCTTTGCTGCTCTCAGGTGCAGAGGTTACAAGATAACTTTCTTAAAGAAATGTTTCAAAAACTTTCTCCAGGTTAAACCCATACTGGTTTCTGTTGCACTGCCTCTGGTAACTACTTACTCTCCAAACACTCTACCATTGATTAGAGCAGTAAAAAAGAACTTAAAGGAATCATTTGATTCACACAGACCTGAAATAGATATAAGAATTATAGCTGCCTTTAGAAAAAATATGAATCTGAAAGACCATATGGTCAAGGCTAAGCTCAAACCTATTTCAGCCACAACCACAAGAGGTCAGCACAGGAGCAGTACAGACTACTTTAAACAGATCAGTTGGGTTGAAAACACCACAAAAGATAAAGTTTACAGAACAGAAAAGACAGCTTCTACACAAACTATGAACTGTGTATACTTAATTACATGTAAAACATGCTCATTGATGTATGTAGGAGAAACACAAAACACAGTTCATATCAGATTCATAGCACACAAATCTAACATACTCAGAAAAGCTCACACGGACAGACACGTGGTTCAACACTTCGTACTACATGGATGGACTGCTGTACAGGCCTCAGTCCTGGAGGCTAATCCCCACTGGACTAGAGACCAAAGACGCCGTGCCGAAAGAGACTGGGTGTCATTATTGGGCACCACACACCCACGTGGACTTAACGAAAGACTATATTTCAGATCATAAAATAAAATATGATTATGTCATACTTTGAACTCCATGTTGCCTGTACAAACTTTTTTATTTTTCATATCATCTGATTCCCATTGTTCTTTTACTCCTTTTTTACTCTCTTTTTCCTCCTTCTTGGTGCCTAAACTTAATTTTAATTCCCTTATGGAGACACAGGACTCTACAGGTCTATTGCCCTAACCTTAACCAGTCGATTTGTAAACAAATTTGAACCTAGTGCCTAAACTTAACCACCATTTAATTTTCTTATGGAGGGATAAGACCCTACAGGTCAGTTATTCTAAACTTAACCAATTTACTCATAAACCTATTTGAACTACATTTTTTATCCACCTTATGATTTCGTTAATTTACTTTTATTATTTACCCCATTATTTTTAAATTAGACCTACTCATTACATAATTTCCAGTTTTCATCATTAGTTTTAACCCTAACTATCACACCCCTTTGAGTTCAAATAAATATAATAGTACAGGTTTATACATAACAACAGGGAGTAGAGAACCTACAGATGATATACATATATTAATAAATAAATAAATAAATAAATAAATTAAGAAATAAAGAAATAAATAAGATAAAGTGACAAACAAAAACAAATTCATTGATTGATTTATAAATCAACACATTTAGCCACAAGCATAGATTATCAGGGAATACTGAAGTGCATAGACAAGTCATGTAACTATGTTTACTAATTTGTTTACTCTGAAATGTCTGTGCTACAGCATCCCATCGTCATGGGTGAACTGGATCGGAGAGACTCAGGGCAGGCGTCCAAGTATGGAGAGTGCATTCCGTTTTGAGTGATGTCTCCGGCCTACGGCCTACGACATCACTCTTACAAATCTTCATAACCTAACCCAGCCAGATTCTGCTTGCGTACAAAGCCTTCGATTTTCCCTGACCAGAACACACATGCAGATGGTTTCAAGAGGCCTATTGGTCCAGCACAGTTATATTTCTCTTTTCTCCTTATCTCTTTCATTTAACCATTTAACTTTTCATTATTATGTTTTATACAATTTTCGTTTCATTTAAGTGATCATCCTGTATAGTGGTCCATGTATAATGACTTTTGATGACCATACATATATATGTTGCCTATACAGAGATTTCTTGGTCCAGCAGGATTATAGTTTACATGATTATTTGAGACTCTGATCTGTGTTCAGTGTTTGATTACATACAGATCAGTCACATGATTGGATAAATACTCTGATTTATGTTCATTGTTGATTACAAATCAGTCACATGATTAGAATAATTCTCTGATCTATGGTCAATATTTGATTACATATAGATCAGTCACATGATTGGATAATAAATAAACAAACAACAGTTTAAAAAAATATATATTCTAAATTCCATGATTGATTACAAATATAACATTGACATGATTAATAACAAGTGGATATTTACAAGCATCTTTCAAGCACAGGATTGGATTTCTCCTCCTTTTTTTCTTTCATTTTTTGATGTGTGCTGTGTAAATACATGCTTTGACTCATATAATGTTCTTTACATGGTTGGACTTATACAATAATATGCCAAAATTGCATTGGTTCATTGCTTTGGTTTTTCTGCAGGCCTGAGGGCAAAGGTTAAATACCAGACCCCCCCTGGTGGCGTTTTCTAGCCACAGTATTTGTGTTTAAATGTACATTTTTTACAAACTCAAAAAAACTGTTGTAAAAAAATGCAATTTATAACAATGTTCTTTTTGTATTACAAGAATATATTTGTATTCAATGTAAAAAATATGTGTGTATGTATAAAATTCAAAAAAAACAGTGTTTACTGAGAGCAGTGAGATGGTCTTCCGGCCGGCAAAAATCGTGAGGCATTCTGGGCCTTAAGCACCCATTTTGTCCTTTCCATCACGAGATTTTGCCGCGGACGGACCTTCAACCCTGCCTAAAGACTTTTATCACTCAATTAGCCTGAAGAAGGCACAATTAAGTGCCGAAACGTTGCTATTTATTGAGGATAACTTGCTGCAATAAAGCATCAGCTTTTTTGGAAGTTTTCTTGTCCGTTTTATTGGATTTTTTCATCTGAAAAGCGACTTTTTGCAAGCGATTTTACGCAAGATTCTATACATACACACACACACACACACTGATTCCCACCGACAGACAATTCGGGAACATTCCTCAAAAAAAACTTTATAAACACAAGAACAACAAACAACAAAGAAAAATAAGAGGAATACGCCAGACGAAATGGAAGATTCAGACTCTGACGGCTGGACGGAGGTGAGTTATCAGAAAAGAAGAAAAAGATATGAAGCAGCAGGCCGCAACCAGGACCGCGGGCGGCCTGATCACGACCGAGGCCGGTATTATGATGACCGCCAGCGTGAAAAAACACCACCGCGGGGCTACACCTACGCTCAAGCGGCCTCTAGAAGACCGGAGCCGAGGCCGGAACCAAGAGCCGGCCACAGAACCGGTACAGACCGCTACAAATATTCTCCGGACCGCCGCCGCCGTTCTCCGTCTCCAGCATGGCGCACGGAGCGGGGACGCTTTGCGCGCAGCCAAGAACGCCGGAGACCGACTCGGGACCAAGATCAAAGACGTGACCGGGACAGGTTCCAGGACCGGAACCGTGACACCGGACCACAACAATACAGAGGTAATAAACCTTTAATCAGAGACAATCAACAAACACATAACAAACAGCAATACAAAAGAAAAAGGGAGCAGAGCAGAGACCAAGGAGAAGAAGAAAAGAGGAGTGGATATATTCAATCCACTGACCCTAATTTTGCTGTAAAGGTCAAGTACATCTACCAGATTATAAAGGCACATCATCACCTGTACAATGTGTCCACTGACTCAGCTCCACCAGTCATACACAACACGGCACGCAATTTGGCCTCACTCATTCGACCTGCAGCCATCACAAGACAAACCAAAGAATTACTAATTGGAAATGCTAAAAATTGGGAGTATACAACACTCATTATCCTGAGAGAGCACTATGAAGAGTCAATGTCACAGAGTGTTGAATACCTGGCACAGCTAACTCCAACAGGCTGGAGAGGTCCTTTTGAGATCGCTTGCAGATGGGCTAACAGGAGCTTAGGCCAAAGACTCAAACCAAAAACTCTGGAAAATGCCAGGATGTTCCTGAGAAATAACCTAGATCTTCTGGACTTTGACCTTGAAGATAATGACTTCATATTGGATGACCTCAGCCCACGGGCTCACAGAGCTACATTACCATCACTCCAAAGAGCTGTTAAGGAAACAGGGGCAATTGGCAGCACGTGCTCAGCACCAACCACTCCTCTCCTAGCTCCTCCCCCTCTCCCACAACGCACCACGTCATCTCGACCTGCACCTGACCTTTTTGCTGCTGCTATTGCTTCTTCTGCCAGAGCAATGCAGCTAGCAAAAAATAACAACAATAGCAGAACACCTGCAACATCAACCAGAAAAAACCCACAGAGGGAAATAATCCACCGGGTTCAAGTTCATCGGCCTCCACCAGCCATGCAGGGCCAAGATGAAGAAGGAGGAGCTGACCAGCTGGCTGCACCACCATCTCCCTCCCTCTCACCTCTCATCCCTCTCATCTCTCCCCCCTCTTTCTCTCTCCCTCCTCCTCCTCCTCCTCCTCCTCCTCCTCCTCCTCCTCCCTCTCCTCTCCTCCCCTCTCTCTCTCTCTTTTCTCCTGCAGGTCCCCACCCCGGTGGCGAAGGTGACCAGCGAGCGGTGGTTGCAGACCAAAAACATACAACACGCCACAACAACAATCCATGTGTGGTTGAAAAAATGGAGGCTGACATCAGGACGGACGAGGAGCCTGCCCCTCCTCCCTCTCCTGTTCCTCCTGGCCCCCGGAAGAACCGGGTCCTCACTGAGGCTGAGGCGGAGAGAGAGGAGGCGCAGCTCCTAGCCAACTTGCCCTTCAGTGAAGAAGACCTCATGTCGGTGAGCAGTGATGGAGTCAACAGCTACACATCCACACCCACATCAGATCCACACATTCACACAATCAAGCCTAACATACATGAGCGTAGCACAATGAAAATCAGGGACTGGCAGCTCTTAGTCAACCAAGATATAGCAATCATAGGTGACTCAAACTTAAACAGGATCCCAGAGTTTGAAGGTCAGGACATACAGATTGAGGGTTACCCAGGAGCTCATCTGTATCATGCATTGCATCTGATCAAAAAAGCCACTCTGGACAAACAGCCACAGACTGTAATCTTGTCATTTGGGCTGAATAACAGAAATGGAAACATCAAAAGAACAGTTATCAGAGAAGTTCACCAAATGCTAGATGCAGCAAAGGAGGTTTTCACAGAGGCTCAGGTCTACATACCTCTCATTAATTATTCAAGAGCGCTCCCTGCTGGTGAGCAAGCCAACCTACAAGAGCTAAATGAATACATAGAAAAAAACTGCAACTTCCTGCCCTTGCTACCAGTGAGACACTTTAAAGTGGGAACAGATAACATACATTGGACCACACAGACTGCTACTGCCATGGTAGATCATTGGCTGCAACTTTTAAACTAGGAACCCCTATAAGACCGGTCCAGGACCAGAGGGGTTTTAACAATGTGATGATACTTTCAGAAAAAACACAGTTTACTGAAGCACAGTTATCATTACTAAACAGAGGCTTAAGTTTTATTCCTACCAGAGGCAGTGCAACTCAAATTATTCCTCAAACCAGATGGGACCTACAAAACTATCATAGGACATTAAAACTCTGGAGTTATTACGAAAATAAAGGTGAGCACGTCAAAGTACCATTTACAGAAAAATCAAAATGGACTCCTCCGGAACTCAGCCTCCCCACACACATTAAGGACATAATCCAAAGTGATGTGGACTTCTTTTATAACAGATTTAGAGTGAAACCTATCAAGTCCAACCTTTCCCCTGACGAGAACAAAGCATTGTCTGAACTGAAAAATAATAAAAACATTGTCATAAAACCAGCAGATAAGGGGAGTATGGTGGTCATTATGGACAGAGATCAGTATATTTGGGAGGCCCAGAGACAATTGACTGACAAAAAATATTATTCCAAACTCGACCAACCAATGTACAAAGAAACATTCAAAACAGTGCAAACAATTTTTCAAAAAATATATGAAAAGAAACTAATTAACGCAAAACAAAAAAACTATTTGATAGGAAGCTCAGAGCCCAGAGCTAGGAGATTTTATCTCCTTCCAAAAATACATAAGAGCCCCCAAACTTGGAGTATGCCTGACAAAATTCCACCAGGTCGACCCATTGTGTCAGACTGTCAGAGCGAAACATACCGGGCAGCTGAGTTTATAGATTTCTATTTGAACCCCTTAGCCAAATTACACAAGAGCTACATTAAAGACACTTATGATTTCATAGAAAAAATTAAAAAATTGCACGTTCCCTCAGATGCTATCCTCTTTACAATTGATGTTGATAGCTTATATACAAACATTGATACATCACAGGGCATACAAGCAGTCAAAGAAGCTCTTCAAAAAAATTATGACAAAAGGAGGCCAGATAAGGAACTGCTCCAACTCCTTGAAATTAATCTGACAAAAAATGACTTTGAATTCGACCAAAAATTTTATCTACAAATTAAAGGAACGGCCATGGGAAAGAAATTCGCACCCGCTTATGCGGATATTTTTATGGCCTCTTGGGAAACCTCTGCACTTCAGACCTGCAGCAAACAGCCACTTCATTACTATCGTTATTTGGACGACATATGGGGGGTTTGGGAGCACACAAAAGAAGAATTTGACACATTTCTCAACACACTTAACAACCACAATCCCCACATTAAATTGAAAGCAAGTACAAACTCAAACACAGTGGATTTTCTGGACACTACAACATTTAAAGGAGTTAATTTCAACACACATAACAAATTAGATGTAAAAGTATTCTTCAAAGAGACTGACACACATGCCCTCTTACATAAATCCAGTTTCCACCCAAAACACACATTTGCAGGACTCATAAAGTCTCAATTACTCAGATTTCACAGAATATGTACACAAAAACAGGACTTCATACAAGCAACCAAGACACTCTTTGCTGCTCTCAGGTGCAGAGGTTACAAGATAACTTTCTTAAAGAAATGTTTCAAAAACTTTCTCCAGGTTAAACCCATACTGGTTTCTGTTGCACTGCCTCTGGTAACTACTTACTCTCCAAACACTCTACCATTGATTAGAGCAGTAAAAAAGAACTTAAAGGAATCATTTGATTCACACAGACCTGAAATAGATATAAGAATTATAGCTGCCTTTAGAAAAAATATGAATCTGAAAGACCATATGGTCAAGGCTAAGCTCAAACCTATTTCAGCCACAACCACAAGAGGTCAGCACAGGAGCAGTACAGACTACTTTAAACAGATCAGTTGGGTTGAAAACACCACAAAAGATAAAGTTTACAGAACAGAAAAGACAGCTTCTACACAAACTATGAACTGTGTATACTTAATTACATGTAAAACATGCTCATTGATGTATGTAGGAGAAACACAAAACACAGTTCATATCAGATTCATAGCACACAAATCTAACATACTCAGAAAAGCTCACACGGACAGACACGTGGTTCAACACTTCGTACTACATGGATGGACTGCTGTACAGGCCTCAGTCCTGGAGGCTAATCCCCACTGGACTAGAGACCAAAGACGCCGTGCCGAAAGAGACTGGGTGTCATTATTGGGCACCACACACCCACGTGGACTTAACGAAAGACTATATTTCAGATCATAAAATAAAATATGATTATGTCATACTTTGAACTCCATGTTGCCTGTACAAACTTTTTTATTTTTCATATCATCTGATTCCCATTGTTCTTTTACTCCTTTTTTACTCTCTTTTTCCTCCTTCTTGGTGCCTAAACTTAATTTTAATTCCCTTATGGAGACACAGGACTCTACAGGTCTATTGCCCTAACCTTAACCAGTCGATTTGTAAACAAATTTGAACCTAGTGCCTAAACTTAACCACCATTTAATTTTCTTATGGAGGGATAAGACCCTACAGGTCAGTTATTCTAAACTTAACCAATTTACTCATAAACCTATTTGAACTACATTTTTTATCCACCTTATGATTTCGTTAATTTACTTTTATTATTTACCCCATTATTTTTAAATTAGACCTACTCATTACATAATTTCCAGTTTTCATCATTAGTTTTAACCCTAACTATCACACCCCTTTGAGTTCAAATAAATATAATAGTACAGGTTTATACATAACAACAGGGAGTAGAGAACCTACAGATGATATACATATATTAATAAATAAATAAATAAATAAATAAATTAAGAAATAAAGAAATAAATAAGATAAAGTGACAAACAAAAACAAATTCATTGATTGATTTATAAATCAACACATTTAGCCACAAGCATAGATTATCAGGGAATACTGAAGTGCATAGACAAGTCATGTAACTATGTTTACTAATTTGTTTACTCTGAAATGTCTGTGCTACAGCATCCCATCGTCATGGGTGAACTGGATCGGAGAGACTCAGGGCAGGCGTCCAAGTATGGAGAGTGCATTCCGTTTTGAGTGATGTCTCCGGCCTACGGCCTACGACATCACTCTTACAAATCTTCATAACCTAACCCTTCTTTAATCGTAACACGCAAATATGCGCTTTTGGCCATAACTCACCAACGGTTAAGGTTAGGGAAATGGTTGATATGTCTATGGATTCCTCTCAGCAAGACCTTCAAGGAGACACCCAACATGTGGTCCGCGGACCTTCCTGGGCCGAGATATGGCCACTTCCGGTCGACATTTCCGGCCCGTCTCCAAATCACCTGATTCGTGCTCCTAAGTGGTTTCTGGACTTTCACTAACATATGTAACACTTAGGAAAATTTCACTATCCGACCTAAACCACGCCCACAACTTACCAACGGTACCGCCCACAAACTCCTAATTGGTGTCTACCCCCACTATATCGACCACCAGGAACACGATGACACCACCCACGTGTCTCTACCACCTTCCGTTCCTGAGATAATCATGCTACTTCCGGACCGGAAGTGGGTGGGGCCTAATGACGCACACCAATCGAAAGCCCATGCCGTGGTTGAGGGGGGTAGAGCTTAGTTTCATGTCTCTACGACCTTCCTATCAACAGTTATATCCTCGTGGTTCAACGAACCACGATCGCGAAAACCCCCTAACCTAACCCTAACCCTAACCCCCTAACCCTATGCATGCTTTTTCCCTCTTTTCACCTGACCTGACCTGGACATTTTCTATTCTATGCCTGGACATGTCAGTTTTACTAACCTTAACCAATCCCTGACACATGCTGGACACTGGGATATTGCCTAAACTTAACCCACAGGTCCACAGCTTTCAGGTAAACTTGGTTCCATGTCTCTAGCCCACTCCTAGCCAGAGATATCAACTTGAAACCACCCCTTCTTTAATCGTAACACGCAAATATGCGCTTTTGGCCATAACTCACCAACGGTTAAGGTTAGGGAAATGGTTGATATGTCTATGGATTCCTCTCAGCAAGACCTTCAAGGAGACACCCAACATGTGGTCCGCGGACCTTCCTGGGCCGAGATATGGCCACTTCCGGTCGACATTTCCGGCCCGTCTCCAAATCACCTGATTCGTGCTCCTAAGTGGTTTCTGGACTTTCACTAACATATGTAACACTTAGGAAAATTTCACTATCCGACCTAAACCACGCCCACAACTTACCAACGGTACCGCCCACAAACTCCTAATTGGTGTCTACCCCCACTATATCGACCACCAGGAACACGATGACACCACCCACGTGTCTCTACCACCTTCCGTTCCTGAGATAATCATGCTACTTCCGGACCGGAAGTGGGTGGGGCCTAATGACGCACACCAATCGAAAGCCCATGCCGTGGTTGAGGGGGGTAGAGCTTAGTTTCATGTCTCTACGACCTTCCTATCAACAGTTATATCCTCGTGGTTCAACGAACCACGATCGCGAAAACCCCCTAACCTAACCCTAACCCTAACCTTAACCACTCCCTGGCACATGCTGGACACTGGACTCTTGCCTAAACTTAACCACTCGGGCCATTTTTCACTATGTCGCAAAACACACTTCTCGCGATATCTGACCAGGGGAATGTCCCACTGACCCAACACCCCAGTCCAGGCACTTGTCTACTCGAGACCTCTCTGTAGATACCCAACATGACCCAATTTGACGACCATCAAAATCACTTCCGGTGCTCGACCAATCGTGTTCAGAATCGCCTGAAACGTATAGTGGTCAACTTTCCTGGGGACCACCCACCCATACATAGTACCCTGTGGCACTTAGGCGATTTTTCAAGGGCGACATCCATTTAACATTGGAGTCAATGGGAAAGCGACAACTCGCGATATCTCCCCAACGGTTAAGGTTAGGGAAATGGTTGATATGTCTATGGATTCGTCTCAGCAAGACCTTCAAGGAGACACCCAACATGTGGCTCGCGGACCTTCCTGGGCCGAGATATGGCCACTTCCGGTCGACATTTCCGGCCCGTCTCCAAATCACCTGATTCGTGCTCCTAAGTGGTTTCTGGACTTTCACTAACATATGTAACACTTAGGAAAATTTCACTATCCGACCTAAACCACGCCCACAACTTACCAACGGTACCGCCCACAAACTCCTAATTGGTGTCTACCCCCACTATATCGACCACCAGGAACACGATGACACCACCCACGTGTCTCTACCACCTTCCGTTCCTGAGATAATCATGCTACTTCCGGACCGGAAGTGGGTGGGGCCTAATGACGCACACCAATCGAAAGCCCATGCCGTGGTTGAGGGGGGTAGAGCTTAGTTTCATGTCTCTACGACCTTCCTATCAACAGTTATATCCTCGTGGTTCAACGAACCACGATCGCGAAAACCCCCTAACCTAACCCTAACCCAAAGCTTCTGGTTTCCTCTGGCCTGGACACACATGAGGATGTGTACAAGAGGCCCATTTGGTCCGGCACAGTTGTATTTCTCTTTTAACAACATATCTTTTTCTTGCCCTAATGTTAACCAATTTGGAACCAGCACCTAAATTCAACCTTTGACCTCTTACTCCAATTTGATCTTCTTCGTCTAAATTCATTTCATTCCAATTAAATCCCTATCCAAACCAAAAAATCCTACTAGTTTACCCCAATTCCCAAGCCCACGATCTGAAACTTTGATCTGCAACTCCTTATTTATTTTTATACCTCATCTCATCAGCTGAGTATACCCTAAGTCTTTAAAGTCCTTAGTACAGGGAAATAGTCTAAGTTATGACATTTACCCACATAAATAAAGCAAATAAAATCGCCTAAGACGTGTTTGGTTGGTCCACGCAGCGTGCATATCAGACGAAGGGAACGGAGACTCAAGCTCAATGGATCTAGGAATTAAAAGTCAAATAAAGGAAAAGCAGCTGAAAGAACAAGATAATAGGAAAGGGAAAAGGGAAGGAGCAAGTCAAGGATTGAAAGGAAGGAAGGAACAGGGTGGAAGAAAGAATATCATAATTTAAGACCTTTAATTCAACACAATACGGTGTGACGTACGATTAGGTACGATGTGAGGTACAATTAGGTACTGTGAGGGTATATAAGTGACTCACAAGGCATACAGCCTGTGCTCACTTCACTGTAGGATCAGCTGCCTGATGAAGGCTTGATAGAAGCCGAAACGTTGCAACGCTGATCTACATTAAAGACTTGATGTCTTAATTTTTTGAAACCCCAACCACTTTTTGTGGTGGGGAAATAAATTATTTGAAATATCTGTGCTACAACACCACATCGTCATGGGTGGTCTGGGCCTGGGGGACTTGAGGTGGGCGTCCGAGTATGGAGAGTGCACTTCGTTTGAGTGATGTCTCCGGCCTTCGGCCTACGACATCACTCGGACAAAACCTTCTTAACCTAACCCTAACCCTGGGATTTCTTGGTTTCCCTCATCAAACTCATCAAATACACAATCCAACAACTCCACAACGCTCTGGTGGACAAGTTGTGAGCTGCACATTCACCACGCTATGAGATAATAACGGAACATCATGAGATGAGTTGTTTTAGAGGTAAATCAGAGACAAGAAATCCCATAATGAGCCTCCGTAGCGTAGCTCTGAGCAGCTCACGGCTCTGCTCCGCCGTTCTAGAAATAGCTTGCACCGACAAATAAAGGTAACGAACCTACTGCTATGACTATAGGGATTATGGCGATGGGCCAGTTTGCCAAAATGTTGAACTATCCCTTTAAAGATTCACCATGATCCACTCCAATAGCAGTTACAGTCTCAAACAGCTGAGTCAGCAACACACTGACACCACTTTAACATCACGTTCAGAGTTGATGAAGGTGGTAACTACTTAGTAGTTGTCAGACTGAGTCCATGTGGTGTAGCTTACACCGTTACATACTGTGCTGGATTTAAAATCTATTCTATGCATCTTTAAAAGTCTTTAAAGAAATATATCTACCTCTCCTTGTTCAGTTCCTTTTTGTAATATTCATCCATCCCACCAAACCTGTTTAAAAACAGAAAGTTAACCCTTTATTATCGACTGATTCCAGATCTGTGGAGTAAAACTGCCATCAGCTGAAAAGGTTTCATGCTGTTATTGAACACAAACTGTTTTACAAGTGAGATTAGAAGAATACTTACCCTGCCCCTTGAAGCAGCAGTTTATAAAATTCTTCCAACTTGGACACACTGTGTTTTTAAAAACAGCACCAGAAAATGGGTTAGTTGAGTGAGAAGTGGAGCACAGATTCATTAACATCATTCACTCTGAACGTTCATGATTGTTCAGATGGTTATTTCTACATTTTCTGTCAAGTTCATTCATTTCATACTTTTACTGACTGATTTTACACATTTCTTCCTAACAAACAAAAGAAACATGTTATCAGTGTTGAGTTGCTTGAGTCAGAACTTGTTGGATCTGGTTTCATACAGTACCTGACCGTGACTGCTTCCAGATCAGATCTGTGGAGTAAAAAAAAGGGTGAAAACATATTGAACAAAGTGGTGAAGGGTCAAATACAGTAAAGACCACACACACACACACACACACACACACACACACACACTGACCTTGTCTCTTTAAGTTTCTGTCCAAAGTCATTGAACCCAGTCCCACTGTGAAACACATGATGGATGGATGGATATAACACTTAATTAAACCATTAATACTCTTAACAGTACAAAGATCTAAACCTGAACACAGTATAGTTAAGAGAACTGAGTTTCCATTTACCCAGATTTGCTTTGATGTCCACTCATTTTGCTTTGTTGCTTCGCTGTTGCTCCGTCTCTGGGTGGAATGAGGTTAAAGTGAAAGTTACACCAGTATTTATATGTGACTCCACAAACTGAGCAGGTTTGGATGGGAGTGTTCTCAGTCTGCCCCTCCCCAGGCAAAGCTGATAAATACAGTGCAACTGTTGCATTTCAGCACTCTGATCCTTCTCCTGCTGTGAAGATGGACGACTCGTACGTCATCGCAGTCGACTTCGGCACTGCCTTCAGTGGGTATGCTTTCAGTCTAACACCTAGAGGAGGAGAAGTCGATCCACAGTTAAAGCGCTGGGGTGAAGAGGTTTCAAGAGACACCCCAAAGACCCCAACCTGCATCCTTTTCAATGAACATGAAGAATTTTTAAAGTTTGGTTATGACGCCCAAATGGCTTATGGTGAAATGTGTGGTGAGGAGGCAAGAAAACACCTCTTCTTCAGTTGCTTCAAGATGTCCCTCTATGACACAGTAAGTACCAATTATGACAATGTTCTTCATGGTTTATCATAAAATGTCTAGTTTAAGTATGATATTCTATGTATTTTTGTAATATATCATCAAACAGATTTATACACTGCAAAAATTCAATATCTTACCAAGAATATTTGCCTTATTTCTAATCAAAATGTCGTTTCTAGTCAAAATAAATCTCATTTTTACTTAAAATAAGACTCATCACATTAAAAAGTAGCTTGTTTTCAGACACTTTTTACTTTTTTCAAGCAAATTTTCCACTTGAAATAAGTAGAAAAATCTGATAGTGGTCAAGTTTTTCTTTCTTATTACAAACACAAAAAACTGCTTTCACTGGCAGATTTTTCTACTGATTTCAATTGAAAATCAGAGGTGAGTAATAACGCGCTACATTTACTCCGTTACATTTACTTGAGTAACTTTTTTGATAAATTGTACTTCTAAGAGTAGTTTCAATGCAGCATACTTGTTACTTTTACTTGAGTACATTTCTTCAGAAGTAGCGGTACTTTTACTCCGTTACATTGAGCTACATTCTGGTCGCTACTCGCTACTTTTTCTTATCGATCTGTTTATGTTTTAATGGAGATACTTCTGAGCCTCTGTCACGTGACTGCGTTTCACCAATCAGATGTAGCCACTCGCGACGTTTGCCTCCGTTTAACCAATCAGACAGAGCCAGGCAGTCACATGACCGCTCACAAACTCTCTGCGGTAAACAGGACGGCCACTCTGCCTCAAATTTGAGAAACTGCGGCTAGTAAATGATCAGGATGACGTCAGCCCTGGTATGTCGTGGATAATGTCCGTCAAGGCAAAGATATTCAATATAAAGCGTCTGTGGTGAAGGTTCTCAGTCATCCAGGTCGTCTTATTCTTCTTCCTCCCCAGGAAGTTTAAACCCCATACACACCTGGAGACATGTGACTCCTAGTCACATGACCACCCCTCCAGTTTCAGGGTGTGGTCATGTGACTGAAGTCTAGGGGGTGTGGTCATGTGACTTTGGTTTTACTAGAAACCGCTAGAAACCAATCATAGGACCACACTCTGGGTTTAAATACCTGGTTCTGGCATTAGTCTCAGAACTGAAGAAGCCTCTTGGATGAGCGCACACACACACACACACACACACACACACACACACACACACACCCTCTCTCTCTGTGTCCCTGACACAAACACCATCCCTGTAATGTACACTCTAACAAATGATGTGCTGGCTCAACGTAAAAAAAAATTGAGGTAACAATTTCCATGGATATTTTTAAGTTATTTCAATTTACCTAGTATTAAGTACATGCCACAAGACTTCTCTAGTTTTGTAAAAAAAAAAAAATAAAAAAAAGAAGTCATTTAGGCTTTTGTCTTAGTTGTTAAATGTTGTTGTTTGGCAATATCTGAATTTTTTCATTGCTATTATATTTCTGTGTATTTGATGAGGCCTAACGTTACATTTACGTGCTGATCATTAAACGAACAAATCAGAGGTTACTCAGCAGTTACTCAGTACTTGAGTAGCTTTTTCACCAAGTACTTTCTACTCTTACTCAAGTAAATATTTGAATGGCTACTTTTTACCTTTACTTGAGTAACATTATTCTAAAGTAACTATACTCTTACTTGAGTACAATTTTTGGCTACTCTACCCACCTCTGTTCAAAATGAGTTTGAAACAAGTGAAAATGATCTAAAAACAAGTTAATTTTTAGGTGATGAGTCTTATTTTAAGTGGAAAGAGATTAGTTTAGACTAAAATTGAGACATTTTGACAAGAAAGAAGACAAATATTCTTGGAAAGATTTTGAGTTTTTGCAGTGTAATGTGATGTAATAATGTAATTCTACTCTTCCATATTGTTAAACTTTGTGTAGACCTTAGTAAATCCTAGGGCTGTCATGTGATCATGATTAATCTGATTAAAAGATTTAACGCAATCAGCCCATCAGCAGCGCAGAATCGCTCAACTCAAAATCCCTGAAGCGTCTCTGGCGTTGCATTTGGGGCAGTTGTCCGAGTAGACTAGGGACACACCGGCCCCGGAAGCGCTGCCAAGCGCCGAAGCCCTCCCGTCCCGTTCACACCAGATGCGCATTTCTCCGCACTGGTCCACAAGCGCTTCTGCCCCTCAGCTGTGTGTGTGTGTGTGTGTTAGAGCCCTGCAAGGGCCCAGGACTTCGGCCCCAGCCCGGCCAAATATTACATCATTAACACTAGACGGTCTGACGGGCCTTTAAAAAAAACAAAACTTTGAATGTGTTTGATGCTTTCTGAAGCCTATGAAATACACTTGATTTCAGAGTATTTATTCCTATATTAAGGGCTTCATATAACAGCTGTTAAAGACCAGTGTGGCCAGCTGTGGCACGCGAGAGAGAGAAAAAAGACACTTCACAAACTTTAAGTGAGGACAGAATAGATGTTGATTTAGTAAACACTGACATGCAGTGGTGGACAGTAACAGAGTAAAGTTACTTGAGTACTGTACTTCAGTACATATCCAGAGGATTTGTACTTTACTTGAGTATTAGATTTCTTTGGTACTTATTACTCTACTTGAATACATTTCCAAGACATATATTTTTACTTTTACTGGAGTTAATTAGTAGGAAGGCTGAAAAGTACTGGTTACTTTCAGGTCTTTGTCTAAAATCCTATTGGACACAAGCTGTGTTTGTCTGTGAAGGAAACCCTAACCCCTAAAAGCAGCACATCAGTGCAGCTGAGCAGCAAAGAGTTCATTCTCACTAACAAGAGTTAAAAGCTCCTTACATTCATTTACAAACTATTAGAGTCATTCATTGATGTGAACAATAAGACATTTACTCTGACTCTGACTTTGACTTACAGTACATTTAAAAGCATGCACTTTTGGATACTTAAGTACCTTTAAAAGCAAGTAGTTTTTTACTCTTACTGCAGTAACATGTGGACTGAGCTACTTTTACTTGTAACGGAGTACATTTTGACCAGTAGTATTTGTACTCTTACTCAAGTACTGGGGTGGAGTACTCTGTCCATCTCTGCTGACATGTTAGAGGGCCTAAACAGTAATCCCTATGCACCATACTCACCCTCGTGTTTTATTTTGAAAATTGACAATCGGTCAGACAATGTCAACAAGTTAGTTTGTCTTAGTAGCTGCTGAAAAAGGAGGAACAGGGCCACATTAATGTGGATAATGTGGAACTGTTAAGGTGTTTAATAAACATGTTAAGTGTAAATACTCTTCTTTCTTCAGTCTGTTTGCTCATGCAAAATAAAGCACAATTAATAGCCTGTAGATTAAAAATGAATGATATTTAATTGTGATAAATCCAAATGAATCCACAGCAACCCTTTGATTAATCTGATTAAAAATTCTAATCGTTTGACAGCGCTAGTAACTTCAGATTGTCACAGAGATGAGCATAAAAATTCACTGAACAACATGCAAAGTTATTGTTAAAACATGTCACAAGACAGTTGACCCTAAAAACACATGTGAATATCTCGTCACTCACCGACAGAAACTCAACAGGGATGTGACGATCGAAGCTGCAAACGGGCAGTCGATGAAGGCCCTGAAGGTTTTCACAGAAGCTTTACGCTACATGAAAGAAGACGCACTGAAAACGATCCAGACCAACACCCAGGGGAGGAAGTTCATCGCCTCCGACTTCACCTGGGTGCTGACTGTCCCCGCCATCTGGGATCCTTCAGCTAAACAGTTCATGAGAGAAGCTGCAACTGAGGTAACGCTGAAAACATCAAGTGTTGGTAAATGTGCAGTAAAAGTTTTGCTTTTGAAAGTGGCTGATGAGTTTTTCTCTTGAACATCCAGGCTGGTATTGTGACTGAAGAAACCAAAGACAAGCTGGTCATTGCACTGGAGCCAGAGGCAGCCTCAGTCTGGTGTAAGAAGCTGCCGGCTGAAGGTTTCATCACACAAAACCAGGGAGGAGACACATTAGACCAGACACCAGGAACACAATATATTGTTGTTGATTGTGGAGGTTATGTGTGTGTTTATTGTTTTTCTTTTTATGTCATATCAGAATAATTCAAATACTGACTATATTGTCCATGACAACAAACCTAATCATAATTAAAAAGTAATTTGTTTTGTTACTTGTTACTTTGCAGAAAAAGTAATTGAATTAGTAACTGTGTTACTACATTATGAAAGTAATTACAAGGAAAGCATCACTTCTCTATAAAATGCTTAACTACGTCAAACTAATTTACTCTACCTGAGCCAATCACCATCACATATTACAGTTTTTCTCCATTGCTAAGACACGTTTCTGTAAAGCTTCTCTCCTTTTCTCTAAACTGTGAACACAAACCCCAATTTTCAAGCTACGTTCACAAAACCTCAGACTCTTCTTGCAAAACCAAACTTTCACCTCAAAACAGTTCAATCTGGTGCTCAAAACTGAACTCTGTTGTCAAATCGTGCCCCGAGTCAATCAACATTAAAACCACTACTGAGCTTCACTAAACACTACATAGACAAATAGAAAACACAACGCTCAGCACATGAAGCTGTAGAAATAAATGTTTATTGTTCACTGTAGCTAAATGCATGTTGCAAAACAAAAAACCTGTGCATTTACACTGTAGCACTTCTCTCCTTCCCTTTCTTTCACCCTCCTCCCTCCCTCCCCACATCCATTTCATCCCCTTTTCCTTCCTTCTTCTTTTTTCTTCCCAGTTCATCCCTCCCTCCCTCATCCTCTCTTCCTTCACTCTGTCATCTCTCATCTTCTCCTCTTCCTCTCCCCCTCCTCTCCCTCCATAAATGCATGTTGCAAAACAAAAAAAACTGTGCATTTAGCACTTGTACATAGTACAACTGTAAAAAAAAAAAAATGAAAAAAAAAAAAAGAAAAAAGTACAAAAACCAGAAATCCTGTGCATTTTACACGTAGCACTTGTACAGTACAAAAACAAACAGAAATCTTGTGTATTTAGCACTTGTATGCAGTAAGCCTGCGTAAAAATAAAGTACAAGAATATACACATTAGAAGTGCACAACTCAGCCACAGCATCATTTCTCTGTACTGGATCAGACCACAGGACTTCATCCTGAACTAGCTACAGTATATGTTCCCTCACATCATTAGACACAAGTGTGATCAGATTGAGTTGTTGTGTTCAACCGGTGAAACTTGTGCTTTAGTTGTGTTTGACTTTTGCCACCTGTGCTCAGCATTATGCAACACAGGTGCATCACAATGAAAATGTGTTGGTGAGTTGTGTCTAAACAGGTGAAAAGTGCTGATGGTTTTACCAAAAGAGTGACTGATTCATGGGTTCAGGCAACTGAGCACTTGGTTCAGACAACAGGGTTTAGTGTTTTAGCAACTGAGAAAAATATGCGGTTGTCTCGCCTTCCTTTCCCCCTCACCCGCCCTCTCTCGTTGCTGAGAGACTGCCTGCTTTCCATTAGTTACACTGTTTATTTATGACGCCGTTATTCCCATCACTGCTTTTAAACCATGAACCAAGACTTACTCCAATGGTTCCTAACTGTGCTTCAGTTTACCGACTGAACCTAGACGTTTCGGTAACACTTTACTTGAATAGGTATTCATAAGATTGACATAACACTGTCATAACCATCAATGAATACTTCTGACAGCTGTGGATAAGTGTCATTCGGTAAGTTATGTCACTTTTGATGCAAAGTTGACATTGTTTGAGATGTTTTTGTTATGAGAACTTGACATCATTTTTAAAGTTTGGCAATTAGGTCTGCTATGACAGTTTAAATTGTCTTTATGTCAAGTTGTTGATGTTTATGACAGCTGTTATGTCATGGTTATGACAGTTTTATGTCAATCTTATGAATACCTATTCAAGTAACGTGTTGCCGAAGTTTCTATTATAATTTGTTGTCATGGGTGAAAGTGTCTGTAACATTCTTTTTGTGTTGCAGGTGGAACTATTGACATGACAGTTCATGAGGTGCTGGAAGGAGGAGCCCTGAAGGAGCTGCACAAGGCCTCAGGAAACGACATGGGAGGTCAAACTGTTGACAAGAAGTTCAAAGAGTTCCTCAGAGAAATCTTCTGTGATGGTGTCTGGGATGAATTTGAGAGAGAGTTTCCCAGTGAGGTTCAGAGAATGATGTATGATTTCACAGTTCTCAAAAAAACAGAGAGAGATGTTCAGATCACCTGCCAATATAATCTTGGAGAAACAGCTAAGAAAAAGAAAACGATGGAGCAGTTCTTTGAAACAGTGCAGGGTGCTTCCTGGAACAGCGGGTCAATCAAAATCACAGAAGAGAAGATGAGGTCCTTCTTTGATGAGTCTCTGACCAGCATCACCAACAGTCTCAGAGAAATCTTAGAGAAAGACCTGAGCATTGAGTTCATCCTGTTGGTGGGGGGCTACGCTGAAAGCGAGATCCTCCGTCAACACATCATCAGGGAGTTCAAACTAAAGTGTAGAGTGCTGTGTCCTGCTAGGCCCCAAGAGGCGATTGTGAAGGGAGCTGTGATGTTTGGAACAGAACCAGCTGTGGTGGCATCTCGCAAAAGTGCCTTCACTTATGGGGTCGCTACCAGTAAGAGGTTTGATGAGTCCAAGCACAAGGCAGAGAAGAGATTCACTACCAAGGATGGAGAAGATCGGTGTAAAGATATCTTCGAGAAACTTGTAGATATTGATGAGGATGTGGGCTGGGATGAAACCAAGTATTACACCTTTTGTCCTGTAGCGGCCGATCAGACAGGAATGAGGTTCAGTTTTTATCAGACAGCCAGAACACCAGCTCCATTCTACGTGGATGAGTGGGGAATAGAGGAAATTGGCTCCTTCTGTGTTGACATGCCAGACGTTACAGGTGGCACGGATCGTAAAGTCAAACTGGAGATCAGGTTTGGCTTCACAGAAATGATAGCAACTGCTACTGACATGAAGTCCAAGTCAACAGCATCAGTCAAGCTCGACTTCATGACTCAGGAATAAGAAATGTTTCAGCCAACACAGTTGGTGAGATTTGTGTCAGAATTGATGAGGCATTTCCTCCATAAATAGTGAAGCGGTATGTCAGGGATCTAGAACAGATTCTATGTGGGCTACATATTTAGAAGGTTTTTCATTCTGATTGTGATACAGTACTAAATATGTAAAAAATAGTTTTATGAAAATAATTCATAAGCCATTTTTTCTGGCAAAAACAACAATATGCAACATAGTAGCTAAGGCAGTGTACAACACAAAGCCTTGACTTTAACTTTTGGGTCAATTTGGGAAAATTTGTAGCTCAGACACCTGATCTTATAAACCTTTTAATATATTGGACTGATGGAATGATTATTGTTCCGTTCATGTTGCTTATGGAGCTAAATGACATTTGTTATGAATAATTATATGTGTTTTGAATATTGTGTAAAATCAATAAACTAAGAAAAAAGAGAAATGATGTTGAATTAAACACCTTTAACCCAACATGGCTCTACATGTGGGAGCGTTATGGAACCTGTAACAAGGCAGAACCTCATCACTACACAACTGAGACTGAACTTGTCCACTAACTGTTATGAATCCTGGATCATCCTCCAGAGCCTCACAGTCAATAAGGCAAGGCAAGGCATCTTTATTTATATAGCGCATTTCATACCAAGGCAACTCAATGTGCTTTACATCAATTCTTTTAAAGAACAGCATAAAACAGCATAAAAAAACACAGTTAAAAGCAGGAGCAAAGAAGAATAAAAAAGTCAAATAAAAGAAAATAGATCAAATTCAAAGTTCTTAAAAAGAGCTCAGCTATAAGGGACCGTTCGTTATTTATGGAATGGGCCACCGGAGGAAAATGGGGGGGGGTCATGTCATAATATTCTTTGTTGAGGGGTGGGTCCACTAAAAAAAAAAGGTCAGTGAGGGGGGGTCATTCAACATTTTGTCTGGAGGACACTGCAATGCCCGCAGAAAACAAAAACAAAACAAAAACGGGACATTTCAAAGCTGCAAGCACTGATGACAATGAGAGCAACGGCCCCCGAATCACAACATTATTTTATGTTGCCCTGATCTGCCCTGAGTTGGTTTCGAACCCGGGTCTCCCGCACCGCAGGCGACGATGCTAACCGCTTCGCCAAGAACTCAATAAGGATTTTGCCCGCGGCTTAGCACGTGTTTTATGGGTTTACTTCAGTACCGTACAGAGGCTACGCTGCCTGCCTCATTGCGTAACTCTACATAGTCTGAGCAGCACGTACGTTCACGTTGCTTTCGTGAATTGTAAACAAACAGACGCCCCCTCGGTTTTAGCGTCCAGCAGTTTAGCGGCTAATTCAACTGCAGTGATGGATAACTGTACCGGAGACAACTTCATGAACTACATTTGAGGAATAAACGGCAGCTTTTACCTGACGGGAGACCGACGCCTGAGCTACGGTAGCTAACAGTTAGCTGGTTTTGCGTACTTTCCCTCTCTTTCTTACACACACACGCACGCGCACACACACACACACACACACACACACAGACACACACACACACAGTTGTCTGTCATATCTGTCGTAAACCTTGTAATAATACGTTGTTGAGTGCAGTTCACATTATTGTTGCTTCGGTTTGAGTGTGGATTAATTGTTAATGGTTTGTTGTGTAATATGAGCTGGTCCAAAATCGCGATTCTGTTATTGATGAGTTGGGTTTTAATAACAGCTGATAAATGGCATGGATTGATGAGAAGGTGTTGCACACATGGTTGTCAAAATGAGTAGTGTCACGCCCTACGTGATGCGATGTCACGTGTCGATGGCTGGGGGGGGGGGTCATGTATCTTTTGATAAGGCTTAATGCAGGGTCATGTTAAAATTTACTGACTCCGACAGGGGGGTCATGTAAAAAAAAAAAAAAAGTCCTGTGAATCCCTCCGGTGGCACTGATGATAAATAACGAACAGTCCCTAAGCACATGAAAAGAGAAATGTTTTTTACAGTTGACAGTTGGGGCTGATCTCAGTTCTGCTGGTAGTTTGTTCCACTTGTGAGCAGCATCACAGCTAAATGCTGCTTCACCATGTCTGGTCTGAACTCTGAGCTCCACTATCTGACCTGAGTCAGTAGATCTCAGAGCTCTGCTGGGTTTATACTCTACTAACATGTCATTCATGTATTCTGGACCTAAACCATTCAGTGATTTGTATACCAGTAGCAAAACTTTAAAATCTATTCTGTAGCTGACTGGGAGCCAATGTAAGGTCTGAAGAACCGGGGTGATGTGATCTGATCTCTTTGTTCTGGTTAAAACTCGAGCTGCAGCGTTCTGAATGAGCTGCAGCTGTTTGATGCTTTTTTGGGGGAGACCAGTCAGAAGACCGTTACAGTAGTCTAGTCTACTGGAGATAAAAGCATGAATCAGCTTCTCCTGATCAGTTTGGGACATTGTAACTGTCTGTGAGACAGACAGAGTTCATTGTTTAAGTTTATATTTCATATAAAAAACACAAAATATATGAAAGTTCATTAAGTGTTTAAAAGGATTAATAAATAGACATATAAATTCATGATAATAAGAGTTAAAAAGAGCTTACGTTTATAAATAAATTGATAAAAATGATTTCAGTTGTGATATTTAAAAACCTTCATGTGAGGACATTTTATTTTGAAAGTGTGTGGTCACATGACCCCCTGTTGTGTTGTGAGGGTGAACTGTGGGATTGTGGGTCAGAAGTAGAAAGTGGGACCACGGACAATGGAGGGAGGAAGTCATGCCACTGGACAGAGATAATTACACAGCGTTCAAGAGGCGCAAGCGGTAATTGTGTTTTGTTTCATATGTATTTTATTTGTGGTTGTGTACAAAATGCTTTGAGCACAGTGGACACTTCATGTGTTTGTTTATGTTGAGTTAGCATTTAGCTACAATGGACTCATATGGACTCTCTGCTTCTATTTGTAGTTTTCACAGTGTTCTATGATTTTACCAACGTCGGTGGAGAAGGAGAATAAAAGAATGAAAATCAAGACATCAGTATGAAGCGTGGCCTTTTGTTGAACCGGTGTAGCTACAGACATAAAACCAGGGGTTCATTTGGTTACACCCCGCCTTTCCGAAGCCCCGCCTTTCCGACAATAGACCTCCATTCATCGCAATAGCGGGGTTTTCTATTTTTTCTAAAGACCCCGCTATTCCGAAAAGGCTATTGGGGAAACCCCTCCATTTCGACCCCCCCCCACTCCGAACGGACACAATCAGAAAGGAAACGGAGGCTGCGCATTTATCCTTTTTTCCTTTGTGGGTTCAAATAGATCATCTATAATCTTAACCGCAAAACAAGCAAATAGTCTACTTCATATAACGCTCATTATGCTTCAGCTGATCCAATGGCTGGTTATGTTGAAATTAAATTACTTTATCATGCTAAATATCCGAAATTGTATGAAAATTGCTCCAATGCGTTATACCGATCTTCGTGCATAATCACACAGCCTGATCTGAGCAAATGTGTCTCTTTTCTCCCCCGGTCTGTTGTCAGCAGGAGCGGGGGCTGCAGGCTCGCGCCTGGGTGAAGTGGGTTCAAGCCAGAGTTCAGTCGCGCTCGAGCCGAGCAGAGAGAAAAAAATGTTTTGCTCTGTGGGAGATGTCCCACAACAGAGTGGATGAGAAAGCAAGTGGGACAGATCTGCCCAGCAAACACCAGAGTGCAGAGTGCAGTCTACTTTATCTGTCACCTCAGCACCCTGGACAGCTGCCTGCGTAACTGGATGTGGGAATGTGATGCATTTGAAGCCGCAACATTTGGTCAGAAACGTCACATTGTTTCAAGTCGTAAACAGTTCTGTACTGTAAGTGGAAGAAATAAGAATCAATTAGGCTATTAGTCTTTCTTAGGTGTTGTGTTACAGTCGAGATTGTGTGTGTGTGTGTGTGTGTGTGTGTGTGCGTGTGCGTGTGCGTGTGCGTGTGCGTGTGCGTGTGCGTGTGCGTGTGTGTGTGTGTGTGTGTGTGTGTGTGTGTGTCGCTGTTCACTGGATTTTTATTTTTGCGATGACGTAGTTTACACACCCAGAGAGACCCGTTATTACTGGACTGGACAGCAGCTGAGAGTGATTTACTATCATAGGCTGGGCTACGTTATAACTTCAATAATCAATAAGGGTGACAATATGGCGCTTTATCCAACACAATCATGATCTGTCTGTCCTTAGCCTACAAAATAAAGTTTGAGAAATGTCTGCATGGAGCACACCACACCTGCTGACAGGTGCGCAGCTGACAGATGCAGCTTAATTAGTGACAGTTCTCATCGCTACTTGAGTCACCATCCTCCCTCCCTCCCTCACGCCCCGAGGAGTCCCCTGGACAGATCCTGTATTCTATGATTTTCCTCTTTTAATTTCTAACCGGCCCGTTTCAGTTTTTGCCGGTACACGCCCGGAAAAAAAAAAAAAAAATAGGCACACTGCCGTTAAGAGTCGGGAAATTATTTTTTGAACTGGGCATGACGGATATTTAATGTGAGAAAGACGTAGCTTTTCGCAGTTCGGTTAGTTTAGACACACCAGAAATATAGACACAAGACATTTCAGGCCACAATCACTGGAAGGGGCAGAACAGAATCCCAGTTTATTATTATTATTATTTATAACAATAATTACAATTAACAATAATACCAATAATAACAATTAACAATAATAACAATAATTACAATTAATAATAATAACAACAATAAATACAACAATGATAACAACAATAAATACAACAATAATAACAATACAACTACTACTAATAATAGGGTATAATATTCATATTAATAACAAGAAGAAGAAGAAGAAAGAAAAAAATAGTTCCTCCACAACAGAACAGAAGTGGTGGTGATGTTAGTGGAGAGGGAGGGAGAGAGAACTACTCAAAGTTCACAATACAGTGCTGCACAGCAGCCCAGTATTGCTCAATGGTCCTAGCTCCCCGGCGGTACTGGCGCCGGAGCCTCTGTAGCCTGTTGGAAGAAATCATTAGTTAATAGTATTAGTAATTAATATCAGCAGGTGAACAGCAGGTATTGTTGTGCACAATAAATTATGTAGGCCTAATAAAAAGCCAACTCAGGTCCACATGCATCTCAGCCTCAGATCATCACTCCCAGTGTTTTCATTTTGTCATATAGCGCCTCCTGCTGTTGGGATTTGAATAGCAGTGATTTAGATCACATGATCTGTGTCTCCAGTTAATGACACGTGTATATATCTACATAAGCCTCTGGGCAGTTCTCCACAGCAGAGAAGTTCATGCCTTTTTTTTATCAGACATCATCCAGACGTTTTGGTCTTAGAAAGCATCATCAGTAGGCCCATGTGGAATCAACCCTTTAGTTTATTGTCATGTATGTGTGTATTTTTTTAAAAAAAGCAGAAACATTTGAAAAGATAAATGTACAGACAAATTCATGTCATGTTACATGTTCTGGCTGGCATGAAGACACATTGTACTGTATGTAGTACTTACCTGTAACCTGTCTTTACATTTTAGATATGTTTTGGATTTATTTTGGTTACAGTTTTATAACATTTACATGTGTATTTGTCAGATTTGTAAAACTTGTACACCTCTTAACTGTACGTTTTTCTTTCTGTAGTTTTACCCTACTGCCAGTTACTGCATTAAAGAAGCTTAACTTGGAGCTCTTTGTAAGTGTAGTGATTGATGCATGATTCATGCAAGGTGTGTGAAGAGATCAGGACAACCCCTGCTCCGCCACAGTGCCATCTCTCCTCATTCTCCTCATTCTCCTATGGATGCTCCTCAAGTGACCAGTTTAGGCCAAAGCCTCCACCTACTCTCTGGAACAGCCTTTTATTATGTCATCATTCTGAATTTATACAGACCTCTCCTCCAGCCTTCTCCATTTCCTCCGCTGGGGGGGTGCAGGATCCCCACGATCTGCATTCCCACAGACCGTCTCCACCATCCGGTGTTCATCTTTCATGCGCCGGATAAAAACCCACAGTGATGGGTGGCGCCTGTCCATGGCCGAGTTCCATCTGTGATGGAAACCTGAGAACAACATGCAGTGCACAAGGCCCATGACATGTAATTCCTGTGTTGCTCTGTGACATTAAAGCACATTGAAAAGATTTTGAATGAGAAATTATTCATAACAATTATAATAGTAATATTTAAAGCAGAAGTAAGCAGAATATTTGTGTTAATATAAGTCTTAAATAGTTATATCTTCCGACAGCAATCAGTCTCTGTGTGTGCAGCGAAGGGATGCGTGTGAATGTGGTGACGTAGGGACGAGGGCGGGGACTGCTAACTCCATCGGCTGACAAGAAGTTAGCCAAAACCACCGGATTGCTTACTTCTGCTTTAAGTTGTTACCTTCCACCCAGTTGTTGCTCCTGTTGTCAGAGACACGACCATGGACATTCCACACTGCTGGTGGAAACGTGGAGTTGTCCCCCACGTACGTGTTATTCAAGTACTGGATGAAGTCATCCAGTGCTTGATAGTGACGGAGCAGCCGGCGGGTCTGTCTCTCTGCCTGCATGAGGCGGAAGTTTTGCCTCAACACGGCAATGGGGAGGTAGCCAATGGCCATAACCTTCCTCACCCACTCTCTCAGCCGCCTGTCCTGCCTGTATGAAGCTGCACAAGTTGAGTAAAGAGGTAAAAGTTAGCTTACTAAAAACTTGAGAAACCAGATATTAAAATACTTGAAATACACTACTGTAATACCTCTACATTTACTTTTTCTTGGAAAAATGCATTAGAATAGATTCAGGATGTATTATTGTAAGTACATTAATGTCATGAGCACTCATCCAGACCAAATGATATAAGAATACATGATCACTGACCTGCTAGGCCAAGCTCTTGCAACTTCCGCCACAGGCTTTGGCAGAAGTGGAAATAGCAGCCCGACCTGCGTGTTGCGGGAAGCTCTGCCTGGAAGGCATTCATCAACCCCATCTCAAAATCTGTGATGACTCTGTTGGGGCTCCATCTTGTAAAGATAGACAAAAAAATCAGTGTTGTACAAATAGGCTATTTGAAAACCAGACTTTAGTAAAAGTGCATTTCCATGCTCGCCACACACACACACACACACTTACCGCCGTCCTGTGACACGCTGCACCTTCCTCTTCACGTGCCTCAGCACAGCACGGTACATGGCCTCGGTTTTGCCACTCATCAGCACCATCACAAAGGGCAAAACCCTCCCCAAATAGCGCCCACTCTCCCTGCTGACGCTGACTGACAGCGTGGGAATATCTCGGCCGGCTCCTACCATACACCAGAGGCCCACCGGCCCACACGGAAAAGAGGGATTGTGACTTACCCGAGTCTCTCATCTGCAGTGGGCCTGTCTTCCAGGCCCTCGGCGGTAAGTCTCCTCTCTACTCCGGATTGATTCATAGTGCCATCTCTACGCTGTGGGCTCCTGATGGAGCCCATCTGTGTAAGTTTTCACTGAAGCTCAAACTCGGAATATCCAACTCTCTTCGCTAAAACCTCCTCCGTTCCTGTTAGCGCTTGTGCTGGCTGTTGTCCCTCCTCTGTTTTCAGACTCCCCATGGCGTCGTCTTCTCCAGTGAACCTCCCCGATACGGACCGTCGTCTTCAACGATCATATAAGAAGATCGCTGATCTCAAGGAGGATATTAAACGGCTTTCTGCAGAGCTGGAGAAAAAGGACTCGATACTGTCCAACCTTTCCATCCGCCTTCCCACACTCTCCAATCTGTTCATGTGCGATCAATTCAATAAATCAACTCTGCAAACTTCACCCATCCAGGACACTGTCGCTTGGGATCCCTCCGCCAGCCTACTCCCTCCAGCTCGACACCGAATGGAGTGTCGGCCTGGTCTGACGTGGTGGTTCGCGGCCGTGGCCGCAGACGGAACCCCCGTCGGCTCACCTCTCCTCCGAGACTGAGCCTCTCCACCCCTATGATGTCCTGGCACCTGAGGAGATCTCTGTTTCCCCACTCCACAGCTCATCCACGCAACCCGCCGCTGCTCCCTCACGGTCTTCCTCCTGGTCCGGTCCTGGTCCCAGCTCCAGCTCCTACATCTGATCCTCCTCCCGGTCCAGCCCCGGCCTCTGTCGCCGCACTCAATCCTCCGCCTGGCCCTCACACCGTAGCTGCTGTCCCCGAGGCGCTGCCTCCGCCCCCCCGCTGACGGCGCTTGCTTCGAGCCGCGTCCCCGAACCTCGACCTCCTCCTCCCGGCGCAGGATTCTGGTGGACGCTGTTCGGAAAATCACTCCAGGGGACCTCCTGCGTCGACTCCCGAAGACCCCCATCTCCAACCTAGGTACGCCAAATCACCCACCTCCCCCTCGTCCTCCTCCCAACTCTAATAGTGGGTGACAGCATCAGCAGAACATTCGCTATCCCAACGCTATCACACGTTGCTTCCCCGGAGCTGCAGTCCCAGATATTCTTCACAAAATACCTGGGCTACTGCAGTCCCTTCCTCCTCCGTTCACCGCGTTATAGTCCATGTAGGAAAGTAACGACACTGCTCACAAACAATCAGAGGTGACGAAAAAGTCTTTCACTGGCCTTTTAAACTTCCTAAAAAGCTGCGGCAAAACTGTCTTTATCAGTGGTCCTCTCCCAACGCTGTCCCGTGGCCCGGAGCGTTTCAGCAGGCTCCGCAGCCTTAACACTGGCTCCAGGCTTCCTGCAGGTCTCTTAACATCTGCTTCATTGACAGTTTTAATCTTTTTTGGAACCGTCTCCTTTTACGGGAGGGATGGTCTCCACCCCAGCAAGTTGGGCAGCTCAGTACTTTCGGAAAAACATTAATTATGCTGTCCGGGACTGCATCCATGACCACGACTGACGTTTTGTTTACATCTCACTCTGTAGCCTCCACTTCTTCTTCCGCTACCCCACTCTGTCACTTCTACTCCTCGAACCATCAGTAGCCCCCTTGGGCGGCACAGCCTCCACCTGCTCTTACCTCCATTTCCCCTAGCTCGCGCTCCCCCTACTGTCGCACCAGCGCTCCTACACTAACACCACCACTGGTTAAAACTATTCAATCCGTCATTGGACGACGCCAAGTAATACGTGTGTTACGCAACCGGCCAGACTTTCGGTATCTACGCCACCTTACAAAGACCCCTGCTGATGGGAATGACAACAATAATAAGAACAACGAATACAGCTCTTCTCTGAAAATGGCACTGCTGAACGCTCGTTTCTATCAACAATAAATCCTTCATCCTGAACGATTTATTCACCTCCAGTGACTTGGATTTCTTTTTTCTGACAGAGACTTGGCAGAGTGTCAATTTTGTATCTCTAAATGAACTGTGTCACCTGGCTGCTCCTTTTATCTGTGCCCCCAGACCCACTGGTAGGGGGAGGTGGCCTTGCTATAGTACACAAACAATGTTTTTAAAACCTGGAGGGTTAATTCCCGCTCGTTTTCTACAATTGAACTGATGGTGGCTAAAATCGGGCATTTCATCCCCTTTTATTGCATCTTAGTATACCGCCCACCTGGCACAAATAACTCATTTTTAGCTGAATTTAGTGACTTCCTAACATCTATTATTACATTTGATAGAGTTTCTTAATGGCTGGTGATTTTAATATTCATGTAAATGATCCCTCTGATAAATTTGCACTTAATTTTTTAAATATCATTAAATCATTCAACTTCTCTCAACACGTGTCAGGCCCCACTCACACCAGCGGTAACACCCTTGACCTTATCCTCTCTCATGGCTTAAACATTGACAACCTCCAATTGCATAATGTATGTGTGACAGACCATGCTTGTGTCCTTTTTAAACTACTTTCTAAAGCTGACTGCCTTTCTGACAAACGCCTGAAATCCTCACGCACATTCAACCACCTCTCTGCCGACAAATTCTCCTTTATGTTCACCAACAGGCACCCTTTCTCAGACCACCATGATATTGATGGCCTAGTCAACTCTTTTAATGCACACTGTTCGGTCATCTTGGACGAAATTGCTCCTTGAAAACCCGTCTTGTTCCTGTAGCCAATTCCTTCCCTTGGATGAATGACTCGATACGTTGTTTTAGACGGAAATGTCCGTGGGGTGGAACGCCTGTGGAAGTCCTCACAGCTCCAGGTGCACCGTCTCCATCTCAATAAAACCTCCTCACCGAGTACAACTCCCATGGTTAAGGATGTAGAGCTTCATTTATTTCCAAACCTCATCTCGTCCAGCAGACACAACTCAAAAGTCCTTTTTGACACCATAAATAATATTGTTAGTCCGGTTCCTTCTGTCTCCCCTATCTCCTCAAATGAGGACTGCACCAAATTTCTCACGTTCTTTACCGACGACAAAGTGTCCTCCATTAGGTCCAGCATCACTGTATCCCCTTTCCCTCCTCCTACCTACCCTTCCCTGCAGCCTCAATCCTGAGTCATTTCCAACCCATTTCCTTGCAGGAATTAGTCAAAATCGTCTCCTCCACCAAGCCCTCTTCCTGTCAACTAGATATTCTTCCTTCTTCCATGTTGAAAGCTGTTATCACCACAATTGGCCCCTGTCTTCTTTCAATTATCAAACTTGTCCTTGGAAACTGGCCTTGTTCCCGCCTATTTTAAACAAGCTATTGTTCAGCTCTTCTCAAAAAACCCAACCTTGATCCGTCGATCCCTAATAATTACAGGCCAATCTCCAAAGTTGTCCTTTTCTTCAAAGCTGCTGGAAAAAGTAGTTGCCAGTCAGCTTAATACTGTCCTAAACAACCACACCATACTTGATAAATTCCAGTCTGGCTTGCGCAAGGGGCACTCCACTGAAACCGCTCTCCTCAGAGTCACTAATGATATTATGATTGTCCTCCGATGCTGGCAGGTGCTCTGTCCTTCGCTACTAGACCTCACTGCAGCGTTCGATACTGTCGACCACAGCATCCTCATCAGTAGACTAAGAGACTGTGTGGGTATTTCGGGGGCGTGCCCTTGATTGGTTTGTTTCTTATTTATCAGGAAGAAGCCTCACCGTGTCTGTAGGTCCTTTCACCTCTGAATCCGCCCCCTTATCCTGTGGGGTGCCTCAGGATCGGCTCCTGGGCCCAATCCTTTTTGCCCTCTACCTGCTCCCACTAGGCAAGATCATTAGTAATTACAAGGGTATATCCTATCACTTTATGCTGATGATATTCAGTTATATCTGTCCCTCGACCCCAACTCCAATTGTAATGTTAGTAATTTATGTGATTGTTTGGCCGAAGTTCAGAATTGGATGGCCAGCAATTTCCTGCAGCTTAACACTGATAAATCAGAACTTCTTATCATTGGTACTGATGACGCTGTCTCTGGGATGAGAAATTGTATGGGTTCCTTAAAAATCATTAATACGTCCAAATCTCAAGAATTTAGGTGTCACCTTTGATCAACACATGAATTTTGACAAACATATCAATCAGTTATCCCGGATCTGCTTTTTTCATCTCGAAACATTGCTAAGCTCAGAACCATGGTCTCCCACACCCGAACTAGAAATGATCATCCACGCTTTTGTTTCATCCCGTCTGGACTACTCCAATTCACTGTTCTCCTGCCTCAGCAAATCATCCACTGACCGTCTTCAATTAATACAGAATGCCGCTTGCCAGGCTCCTTACCAGGTCTCATAAATCACATCACATCACCCCCATTCTGTTCTCTCTTCAACTGGCTTCACATTTCAGGATTCACTTCAAAATATTGGTTATTACCTATCACCATTCACGGTCAAGCTCCCACCTACATCTCTGAACTCATAAAACCCTACACCACTTCCAGACCGTTACGTTCATCACACCAAGGCCTGCTCCATGTCCCCCGCACTAGGCTCATTACTAAAGGTGACAGGGCTTTTGAATCCATTGCACCAAGGCTTTGGAATGCCCTGCCTCCAGAATTGAGAGCTGCTTCCTCAGTCATATCATTTAAAAAGCAGCTAAAAACCCACTTATTTTCTCTTGCCTTTTATTAACTCTTTTACACTGTAGCCAATGTATTGCGATTGTTCTCTGCATTGTTGTTGTTGTTGTTGTTGTTGTTGTTGTTGTTGATTGTCTCCCTGTCGGTCAAATGTTGACTGATTGTGTTCAGCACCTTGTGACTGCTGTCTGTGAAAGGTGCTATATAAATAAATTTTCCTTCCTTCCTTCCTTCCGTGAATTGTGGCAAATTGGTAGAAGGGCCTGGGGCAGGTTTTATACGTGCCATCCATATAGATCTAAAACAAAATTCAAAGTTAATTTAATTCATACATCAATTATGCCTTAATCATATTTTTTAAATATTATAGGGGAGACTGGGGACAGTTGCAACAAGGGACAGTGACATTTTGTATGAATTACAGTAATCCATACCCACCTAGTTTGAATCACTGTTTTGATGACTATCAAATGACATGGTCAGCATGTGTCACTGTCATTGTGTCTAACTAGTACATGATGTTTTGTCATGGCTGACAGGGTGGGGGCGGTTGCAACAACTTCCATTTGAATATGGAAGCACATATGTAAATACAAATGTATAAAATGGAAACTTCTTAGCTTAGAATAGGCACAATATATCTATATCTCATGATGAAAACAACAGCCATTTATATTAAACCATGACAGACTAATGCTAAAGATTTCAAAAATAATTACCCAGATAAGTTCCTATATTGAAATATGCAATTTGTATCTAGCCTAGTTATATCTTGTTCTATGGGACATAAGTAGCCACATATATTTTCCAATGAAAATTAGAGAAAAGTGAATGTACTTGATGTAATACTGTGAATAAATCATCCAAAAGCAGAGTACATGTTCATAGAAGTTAATTGCAAATAGTTCAATTTTTCTTGTCTCACACTGAGCTATTGACTTTTATTAGCACTGTTAACCTTTGCACATTGACTCAAGGTCTATGGTCTATGCAAAACAAAACTCCAACTGTTCTCTGATAAATATTACTAAATAATACAAATAGTATTATTGTAAGACAATGCACATTTTATGAATACTATGCTTATTGAAAGGAAAAAGGGAGGTTTTTTATACACACATCAGGCTGGCTTGAGGTGCAGGGAAATAAAAAGTATCAAGTGTGCTCTCTTTTTTCTACTATGCTCATTGACACAAAAATTAAAAGTTAATTAGTTAAATTTAATGAATGTTTAATATGTTGTAGCCGTCCCTTATCCGTGTTGCAACTGTCCCCACGTTTGGGGTCAGTTGCAACATCTGGATTCTTCCATTCAAATTAATATTGTGATTGATGTGTTATAACCATCTTTAAATGTTATTACCTGACACATGTAGCCTATGTTTAATCTATAAAAGTTTGAGGAGCCTAGTCCAAATAGCCTCTGAGTAACTAAGAAAAATGTAATAAGTGTTGCAACTGTCCCCAGTCTACCTGTATGATATATATTTTCATAGATATACAATATTTCAATAAATAATTAGTCTTCCTTTCATTTGACTTAGGAGGGAGAGGTTCTAACCTGTCGGCACTGGCTCAGTTTCGTAAAATTGGTGTCAGTTCCAAACACCAGGAACCGATGCACCTCATTTTTTTTCGACAAGAAAGTGTCTCCATCCCAGCTCATAGCCCACTCGCCCTCCACGGCCACCTCCTGGAAAGTGGTAGGGATGGCGGGCATGAGGCTGGCCCGCCGTCTCTCCAGCCGGGTCTTCACGGCGTTGAAGGGGGCACGTGCTGTACTTCACCTACAGCTGCCTGAGCCACCACCTGATTTAATACAATTAGATGTTTGTGTGTATTTCATATAAAGTGACCTTCAGTAGTATGAAAAGAACTATACAAATTTGATACCGTGTGAAGGTAGTTTTAAGTTGGATATTCGACAGACATTTGCTTCTTCTCAATACATTAAACATTCATAGAGAATATAACATGTGTTCAAATGCAATAAAAAGAGGTGGGTGTCATAGAGCAGGCTTCGCCCTACCATCCTGAGTTGATTTTGAGCCATCAGGTCACATGACCTAGGAATTATTGAGCTCTAACGGTCATATTTACAGTATAAAATACATTAAAAATTCACATAAAATATTACATGTGTTTAAATGCTATAAAAAGGTGTGTGTGTGTCATGGAGGAGGCCTACATCTACTGTCCTGTGTTGATTTTGAGCCATCAGGTCACATGACCTGGAGTTATTGAGCTATAATGCTCATATTTACATGAAATACATTAATAATAAATATTTAGAGATGTCAATCCAAATAGGTCATGTGACCTATTTGCTCAGAATCAACACAGGGCAGAAGATCTAAGCCTCCTCTATGACACACACCTGTTGTTATTGCATTTGAACACATCTTATATTCTCTATGAATTTTTAATGTATTGAGAAGGAGCAAATGTCTGTCAAATATCCAACTTAAAACTAACTTTACTTTGGTAAATTTGATATAGCCCATTATTACCTGGTCATAGACCCGCTTCACTGGGCGGGTTGGATCGGCCGCCACCTGCTGAAGCATCAGCTCAATTATAGCTGTGGTGGCGACCAAATCTGTCCTCTGCCTCGTGGCCATGTTGACCAGGCTGCTTCAGGATGTGGATCACTGGGTCGTCCTCTTCTTCATTGAAATGCCTTGTCTGCATGTAAACGTTGCACCCTCTGTGTGCACAACGCCAGTAGATTTTTTCTGCAGACGTTTTATTTTTTAAGTAGCGGAAATTTTGTAGAATGAGGGCTTTCCCTCCGCGGCTATTTGCAATTTGCAGGTACGCCATGTTTGCAGAGTGAAATAAATTGGAATGCAACCGATGAAGATTGGGACCAGGGCCGACATCGCCTAGGGCGCCTACTGCTGGAGTCTGCAGTACTGCAGTCAGTCTAATAGGCTAATGATTCAGGCCCGCTGGCACCCTCACTTATTTTTTTCTGTGTAGAAATAAATTAATAACAAATAAATAAACAAACAATGACAAATGCGTTCCTAAATCATGCGTGGTCAAGACGAGAGAGAGAGAGAGAGAGAGAGAGAGATTTGTAAACAGATGCACGTGGCCATAGGCTATTGATTTTTTGCGGCTTCATTGTAAACAGATGCACATGGCCAGGGACTGCAAGCAGGGTGCGAAAACATGATTTGTGAAATTTTGGGGGGGTCTCTAAAATAACAAAATGCTGTCTTTTCCCATATATTTCATCTTTGTTTTGTTTTTTTGTATTGTCAATATAATGGATCATGTGTCAAATTAGGCTATTAATGTATTTGTGCATGGGGGTGATACATCATGTATGGCAAAAGTGTAATGGAAACACTTTTTTCACTTTTCTACACATCACCGGCATCACTGGAGTTGTGTGTGTCCACACTGTGTTGGTTTATGTAACTTGAGGGGACAATAATGAACCACATGTTTTTGTCATGCATTGCTGACCTGGGCATCGTTTCTCAATAAATTAGAAAACCTTTCATGTCATTCGGGCTTCAGCACGGTACGGAACAACTGGCCAGTGCGCCTTTATTTGTGGCCGCTGCCAGCGCCACACGGGCTTTGTCTTTCAGCAATCAAGCGCTGTTTTGGTCTTTGTTAAAAACAATAACAGCAACAGCTGTAGGCAGCTGAGATCGCTGTGCCGTCACTCATAGGCGCCGATACACTGGGGGGGGCATGCCACCAGATGCGCATTTCTCCGTGCGGCGCCTCGGCTCCTCAGCTGTGTGTCTGTGGGTATGTGTAGCCTACATGAATGTGTATCCCGTATGTGTGTGTAGCCTGTGTGAATGTGTGTATTAATCTCTTGCGTGCTCTGTTAAGATGAATAAACACAAATCGCCTGGCGCAGAGGACCTCTGCACCCGGGGCCGGCTCTACGCAGGGGCAAGAGGGGGCAGTGCCCCCTCAAATAAATGTCTTGCCCCCTCAAATCCAAATTTTAGAAGTTGAGAAAGCGCATTTTAATATACTCAACAAATGTGTATATTACCAAAGAGAAAGAAGTTAAGTTGGGGGTTCAGACATCCATCTAGACATGCCGGTAGTCTGACACTTTTTGATACCGCTATTCCGCGCGTCTCTTTTTTTTTTTCTTTTACAGCTGCGATACCCAGGCGCTTCTCTCTCTCTCTTTTCTTTTCAGCATGTCTATCACTGGTTTGATGAGGGAATGATGTTCTTAATCTCAACAACTCAACTATCAAGTCACAAACAAAACGGACACACATGATAAACAAACAGAACTATGCTGCAGTTTGTTTGTCAAGTTAACCTGTGACCTTCAGCACCACGGACAGCGCCGCGGATGAGCCGCGGAGCTGCAGCTGTGAGCGTCTGGGCTCTGGGCTCAGGGCCTGGGGCCTCATTTATCAAAACTGTAAGTAAGCAGTGTAAAACTGCTGCTACTAAATGTTTTGCTTAGGCCTACGGCGAAAAGACACCCAAAATATTTACACCTTTTTCAGATCTATCAAACTGTGCGTGCACAACTCTCCCCCCGACCCGACGTAATACAACATAGGCCTTTCATCTGCTCCTCACTCACTCACCTCCACACACACACACACACACACACACACACACACACACACACACACACACACACACACACACACACACCCCAGCCCCTCAGTTTCTCATCCAACCTGCCCGTACCATAGGCTTAAACTTAAACATCATAACAAGAACATTACTGTGGGCTCGCTACTATATTTTCAGTTGTGCAGTAGGCTATTCTATTACTGTAATAATGAGCGATGAGTCCCATTGCTACGTGGCATGATGCGCACCAGTGTTTGTAGAGCCCGGTTCGTCGGCGTCCTCGGCGTCCCCCCCCCCCAAGCAAAACAACGGAAAAGCGAGCGGACTTTAGTTCCTCTTTGATTTAGGCTAACATATGAAAACTCTAGTTTAATGTTACACTGCTCTCACATTTCCATTGAAAGTAGGCTACAGCTCCCTTCCCCAAGCACAGACCCCCCCCCAGCACAAACTGATGTGCAGGCAAGTGTGTGTGTGTGTGTGTGTGTGTGTGTGTGTGTGTGTGTGTGTGTGTGTGTGTCGGCAGATCGACAGTTTATTTCAGCACAGGGATTTCAGCACCACTGATAGCGTCTGTAAAAAGATTTGACAAACGTTTAAATGTGTTTGATACAAGCGAAAATATACATAGCTAATAGGCTAAATGAAGATAGTGACATAAGCCTATTAGCAATAAAAAAAAAAAACAATGAGTTGCATGAGTGCGGCCGGTGAGCGGACTGCAGTGTTTGAAGTAATTTGAACTTGAAAATCAATTTCGGAGCAGCGGTGTTTCTGGAGAAGGGTCGGAACAGCGGTGTTTCGTAGTGGGGGTGTTTCGAAATGGAGGTGTTTCGAAATGGGGGTGTTTCAAAATGGAAGGCTGTCCCCGGTTCATTTGAGCCCCTCTTCATTTTGGCCTCCCTGTGTTCCGGTACTGATTTGGGCAGATCCGGCATCTCTCAAAAAAAAAAAAAAGTTTTAAAAATGTTTAAAATAAAATAATAATATGTATACGTATATTAATTTACAGAACAAATCCCTATAATTCCATGTTGTTTATTTGATTTAAAGGGACAACGAGGAGTTTTGGAAAAGCGAAGCGTTTTCACACCACATTTATGAGCCTCCGTTCAAAGACGATCACATACCGTCGTAGTTCCCACCATAAACGGAGATTCGGCGGCGTTATTCTCATGACTCGCCACGAAACCGAAAGTAAAGAAACGCTGGTCGGCTCGCCCAGCATTTCCACCACCACTAATAATAACAAAATAACCATAGAGACAAAACCATAGATTTATCTAAAATGGACCATTAAAGCTGCCCTGTGGAGCTTTGCTCATTACGAGCCATCAGCCGTGTTTTTTTTCGAGTAGGCTACTGCAACAGTCAGCCTGCGCCGTTCGATGACGTTGAACTCCCCCCTTCCCTCCCTCCCTCCCCGAACGGTAAGTGCAGGTAACCAGGCAACCAGGTGACTGGCGAAGTAGGAAGAGAAAAAAAAGTTGTGGTCATTCAGCTTTGGCATTTATTTAGGGGTGTGACCTTATACATGTGTAAACGTTTACACGGAATGAAACTGTAAACGTTTAGTAAAAAAAAAAAAAAAATCCCTAAACGATATCTAGGCCTACACGCAATTTATTTTCATATTTTTATACATAGGCCTACATTTTGGGGGGGGGGGCTGGGTGAAAAATAGTCCCGCACACTGTCTTAATTTAGAGAAAACTATGATTTAATAAAAAATGATGCTGTGACGCGCTTCCCTCCTCCAAAATGTGTGTAAGTGCGTTTTTTCTTTCCTTTTTTCTTATCTTTTTTTTTTTTTTTGCGAGCGAGTGTGATGGCGCCGCCACGCCGGTGTGGGTCAAACATTGCTTTTCTGGTTGCCAAAAAATATTCTAAGCAAATATAGCCTCCCTAAACACAAACAAATAACCTTAAACAGATTGAAAGGGGTCTCGGGACATTAAAGACGGCCGAGGACCGACGAGACGTCAGCTGGTTGCTCCTGCCCGGTCTGTCCTCCTCTCATCCGCACTTCAGCACCTGTCCTGGGCTGCACCGTGTCGGCTCGGCTCGCTCCTCGTTTTAAATGACTTTACTCCTTTTAAAAGTAGTGTAAACAATTTACTGTTCTGATCACTCATACGCGTGTATAGTTAGGCTATACGTTGCATTATTATTAGTTATAGCTACTTCAAAAGTAAAGGACGGTGGAGCGAGCCAAGCTGTAGCCCAGGACAGGTGCTGAAGTGTGGGAGAGGAGGGAGAGACTGGGCTCCGCGTGGCTCTGGCAACTAGCGGCGGATCAGAGAGGGTGGAGGACCGACATGACAGGGGGTCTTGGTCTCCTGGTACCTGTGCGGTCCAGGACCGCGGAGGTCAGCGAGAGGGGGGGGGGGGGGGGGGGGGGGTGGGGGGGGGGGGGGGGGGGCGGGGTTACGGTGGTCGACTCTGAACGCTCACCGGGCGGATCTCTCCAGTTTACGGTGCGGTGCGTGTCGGGGGGAGGGGGGTGGGACGAATCCGCCGTCGGGTCTCCTCCGCTCCGGTGGCTGCAGTGTCAGTGCTTCCACCGGCTGCATATCAGACTAGACAAAAATAAGATAACATGTTCTTCTTCTCTTCTGTTTACCAGCGCTCTAAACTCTACGTCAAATCCGAACGTGTTGCGTTGCATGCGTAATTCCCTGTGCGACAGCGCGGGAAAGTCGCTCCTCAGAGGCAATTGCGCTCCTGGGTAAACCAGGGACTGTTGTGTGGTGGAGATGCGTTCAATGATCATCCTAATAAGTCGTTTGGCAGTGGCTGCAATGTAACGGACATTGTTTTATAGGGTTAGGGTATGTATAAACTCCACAGGCCAGCTTTAACAAGTGGTAACGTAGATTCATCCACATTAATATGAGACTTTTTTTATACCCAAATAGAAACTCCTCGTTGTCCCTTTAACGTCATTTGAAAGAGTCGGAGATCTGTTGAAGTTGACGCACTGATCGGGCCGTATATAGTTTTGCTTTTACCGCGCGCGTGCACTCGCCCTTCTCTCTCTCTCTCCCCCTCTCTGCCTGTGTGTGTGTGTGTGTGTGTGTGTGCGTGTGTGTGCGTGCGTGTGCGTGTGTGTGTGTGCGTGCGTGCGCGCGCGCCAATAACGGCGAAAAAGCGAGATGAATGAACGGAACAATATTGCCGAGAAATCTATTTGTGGCGGACGTCATTTATTTGAAACTGTGGGAAACAGTGGCCGCAGCAACAGGCGGGACCCTGGCATCAGCCGCTTACAGCAGGAAGTTTTTCAAAGGAGGTTAAATGGAAAGCAACTGGACTTAGTTATTTGTGAGGCTTCATCAGTTCATGTAGCATCTGACCAGGCTGGGACTGGTCCAACTATCTGGTGTGGAGACTCACTATTTAACCTCTTGTGTGGGCGTTCACAAGGGTGAAGCCTCTTGGATGAGAGGTGAAACGTCTTCCTAGACAAATAACTAAGTCCAGTTGCTTTCCATTTAACCTCCTTTGAAATACTATGACCTGGGCAAATGAGAATATGCACCGGCTTACAGCAGGAAGATTCAGAAGAAGAGGAGAGCGCAGTGAGTGGAGAGTAGCCTAGTGTGTGACGTCCAGCAGCTCAGTTCAAGCTGAAGCAGACTTACTATCCCTGGCTTCTTATGGAAAACTCAGGTTTTGCTGCACAACTGAGCTGAGCATACTGTCTATTAACTCTTTGAGTGCCAGCCCTTTTATAAAATGGTCAGTGCCATGTGCCAGCGTTTCGGGGCATTTTGAGTAATATTTTAAGACCCAGAGAATATTTTGTACTATGACTCTGAAAACACAAAATAGCTCAAAGGAAAGAGGAGACTCCCTATTTAACTAGGGAAAAAAACATTTGTTTGTACCTTGTTCCATTCTTGATTTATCTTAAGTTGAATAGAGCCTGGTTGCACCAAAAAGACCACTTTTTTTCTAGAAAGCTGAGAAAAATGCATTTTTGTGAAAGAGAGTCTCTCAAGAAAAACAGTGATTTATCCGTTTTCATTTTGGCTTCAAAAACATGTAAGACATCTGAAAATTTCATTTCACATTGTTAATGATTTTCATTCAAACTCCACTTCAGTACAGCTTCCACCACCATTGCTTTATTTTCCATGACCGACCGCTGGAACACACAAGCGTCAACAACTTTTCCCGGGGTAAGCTACACACGTCACATCCGGGATCGGACAATAAACATCCTTCAAAACAAAAGCACTGTGCATTACACAATTAATAAAGGCGCTTTCTTTTACATTGCTTAACACCTCCACTCGTCTTTAACTTAATGGGTTTCCTGAGAACACAACTTTTTATGTGCTTTTATGTACCAAACATATCTTTGACAAACCTTTTCAGTTTCAGTTTAGTTGCTGGTTTTGTCATTACATCAGCAAGCATTTTCTCAGTAGGACAATACTCCTGGGCCCAGTATTTCAAAACTTGTAATCTGGATCAGAATAATCCGGATAATGAAATCCTCCTTTTCTCAGTCATGGATCACGGTGATCCTGCTGACTTTATCTGAGTATTTCAAAACACTGGCAGAGTGGATCACCTTGATCCGTACCTGGCCGGATAAGGATTTCCAAATCTCAAGTCTCCGCCTCCGGATCTGAAACATGGCGGACTACTTCACCAAAGGAGCAGCTGTGAGCACGACTTTCACGTCAAAAGTGTAAGTTTACTGCCGTCTAATGTGTAGCGGTTTTAAGACCATACGAACGCCAACCAACACATCATGCAAGCCAACTATTTGATTTGTCACCTACTTGAAACGAGAGCGTAACGATCCCTAATTGATCCACGGCCGTGCTAACGGGAGCTAACTCGGCTCCATTGACTTGTGTGTTAAGCAGCTAGCGGGCTAGCGACGTAGCTGCTGTGTTGATCAATTTTGCGGACTTTGGTTTAATTTACAAGGGAATTAATCTGACGTACATCATACCGTAACTGTTTTACACTTACACCAATCTGTTCAGAGTTTATAAACGTTATGCAGGGGCCTTTTTTTCTTTTTAAAGCAGGCTACCTGTGCTGTGTGCACTGCAGAACACACTGCTGCAGTAATTAGGAAACGTAACATTAACTTACACAACACGTGAACAATACAGTTCATTCAGAAGTGTCAGTAATGCTGGTGATATCATGTTTTTGACCATTTCCTGTGACTAATGTTATTATTTCTGACTGTGACAAAGATATACTCATACACCGGTCTCTTTTAAACTTTCATAGCCCAATCACAGCCATAGAACCACTCAGCAAATACCAACTGCTAATAGGGAAAAACAGTGCAAACTAAAGAGAGTCTCCGGAATCCTGGAAACCTTGGTGTTTGGATTTTGAATTAAGTGCTTGAAACTGTATTTGAAAATAAAGCCATTGGAAACTGCTTGAAATTGTGATTGCCATTATTTTTCATAGGCATAAGCCTTATAGCTTGGTCAGTGAACCCGATTAGAAACACTATTTCCTTCCTTTAATTAGTCTTACCTCTAATGTAAGCCTATATAGCTCTCAATAAACCAATGATTACCGTAATGTTCATTTAATTCACACAATAACTTTGATTTGATGAAGTAAAATAATCCAGTTATGTATACAAACACGTTTTTGAAATACATTACAGTTGCATGTTTTAAAATATCATTCACTTTACAACAAGCTTGGTAAAAATGCATTTTCAAAGTTTATTTTGAAGTCAAAATATTGTCTTCCCATTAAATCAGAAAGCATGAAATAGGCCTTGTAAATGCTTGGAAAGTGCCCTGAATTGTGATTTAAATTAATAAAAAATACAGCAGTTTCAGGATGTATGGAGCCAAACAATATTTTTTTTGCAATGTTTTAAATTCCTTCAAATTACTTCCAATTAATTTGATAAAACATAAACACTAACAATTTAGATTAAAGTGTAAGATGAACAAATTGGATAACAAAATCAAGGAAAGTGGACCTGAGACATTGTCAATCCAAGTCAAATCCACCTCTGAGGGGGGATCAGAATGATCCTGAAATTTTGGTATCAAGTTGATCCCTGATATCTGACTTTGACATTTTGAAATACCCAAATCAGCCTTTTAATCTGGATTCAAGGGAGATTGATTACCAGATCTGAAACCCTGATCTTCAGATCAGGATTCTCCCTGACTCTGCTTTGAAATACCCAGTTTTCAGATCAGATCTAGATTTAATCCAATCCGACCAGGATAATCCTGTCAGATCACGTTTGAAATACTGGGCCCTGATGTATCTTGCCACTGTTTACAATCTCCCTGATGAAGTGATACTTGATGTCTATGTGCTTATCTTTGCCTGTTTACAGGGTTCTTGGCAAGTGCAATAGTACCTTGGTTGTCTTCGTACACTTTTGTTTGTGTATACTGGTACATGTCCATTCCCTTTAAGTAGCTGTTTCAAATATATACATTCCAGTATAGCTAATGCTAAGTATTCTGCTTCACATGTAGAAAGTGCATTTATCACTTCTAGGCTAGACTACTGCAATCTCTCCTCCTGTCAGGAAGTCTGAAAAACTCTCTAAAGAGTCTCCAGCTGGTCCAGAATGCCGCAGAGAGGTTTTGGACAGGAGTTAGGAAAGAGAGAGCAACATCTCTCCCACCTTAGCTTCTCTCCCACTGGCTTCCTGTAGATTTAGGAATAGACTTCAAAATCCTTCTGCTGACTTATAAGGCTCTAAATGATAAAGCCCATTCCTATCTGAATAGAACTAATCAATCCTTAACTGTCCAACCTAGAGCATACTCCGCTCCCAGAAAACGCAGGTCTGCTTAGTGACTCCCCACAGTATCTCTAAAAACAGACTGGGAGGTAGAGCCTTCAGTTACCGGGCTCCCTTTACTGTGGAAACCAGCTTTCTCTCCAATGGTTCAAAGAGGCAGACCACTCTAACTACATTTAAGTCTAGACTTAAACCTTCCTTTATGAGACAGGGCTTTTAGTTAGGCTGTTCAGGTAGCTTCTGAACCATTTTAATAGCTACGCTGCTATAAGGCTTAAGACTGCGGGGACACATCTGGTTTACACGAAGCCCTCTCCTTTCATCGCCTCTCCGCTCCTCCGGGGGGGGGGGTTTTCTCGTCCTCTCCTCATCCTCTCCTCTCCTCTCCTCTCTCTCTCCGCTCGTCCTCTCTCCTTTCCTCCTCTCCTCTCCTCTCACTCCCTCTCCTCCCTCCTCTCCTCACCTCTCCTCATCCTCATCCTCTCCACTCCTCCCTCCTTCCTCCCTCTCCTCATCCTGTCTCCTCTCCGCTCTTCCTTTTCTCCTCTCCTCCTCCTCTCTCCCCTCCTCTCCTCACTTCCTGTCCGGGGGTGCCATGCTGGAGTGTGTGGTGCTGCGGAGTGAGATCCTGAGATGAGAGTGGCTGGTGGTGAGTTTTCCGGTGGTTTTCAACTGTTTCTTCTGTTTCTGACCTGGTGCTGGATGGTTGCATTGTAGGTTTTGTGAACAGTTTATTGGTGCTAGTGGGTGGGCTCGGGGCCGCCGGTGTCCCCGGCGGGGAATGGCGTCCTCAAGGAGGAACGCCGTCTTCTCTCCATCCGACACGCGGTTTCGGGTCCAGCCCGAGCTGTCGGTGCCAGGTGGAGAGAGGTTCTGCTGGCGCAGAAGCGCGCTGGGCATGAAGACCCTGAGCTAACGCCTCCAGGTCTAAACCGGAGTGTGGGTGTGGGGACAGCCCTGCACCATTCCGACACCCCTCCCACTTCGACACCCCGCTGTTCCGAAACAACCCCCACTTCGAAACACACACCGCTACTTCCGAACAACCCCCTGCTCCCCCCCGCAGCTTCCCAAGTGCTGAACCAGCGTGACGTTGGTGTTTACATTCTGCTTTGGTGGCTTGTCTGTGAAACATGCGCGTGCTCAGAGACTAGGGCAGTATCTGTCCCACTTGCTTTTCTCTCCCAGACTCCGTATGTTGGAGATCTCCTACCACAGTAATAAAATACACATTTTTTCTATTTTTCTCCGCTCGAGCGCGGCTGAAGCACTGCTTGAGCTCCACAGGGGCGCGAGGCTGCTGCAAGCCAGCCACCGCTCGTGCTGACATCCACCCCTGGACTGAGGGAGATGCTTATTGGTTGGATTTAGGCAATGAAGAAAGGAGTTGGTATAAGTTTAAGTAAAAAGACCAAGGTAAGAGGCTAGACATGCTAAGCATAATGAACATTATGTCATTAATAACAGTATGAAGTATTAGCTTGTTTTTGCAGTTTAATATGCACATGATCCGTGTTTGACCCCAAAAAGGAAAAAAGGATCACTGCGCACATGCCGTCACTTGCACAGCAGCCTCTGGTTCCTTTCTGATTAGGTCCGTCTGTCCGTTCTCGGAAGTGGGGGGTTTTCCCCCACTGGCCCTTTTCTAGTGAGCTGGGGTCTTTAGAAAAAATAGAAAACCCCCGCTATTTACGATGTAATGGAAGTCTATTGTTCCGAAAGGCGGGGCTTCGGAAAAGGCTGGGTGTAACCTGGTGGTGATTCGTGAAGGAGGAAGAGGTTTGTGGCGGAGTCCTGATAGTGAAGCTGAAGAACGCTGAACGGAAGGTTTACCTTGCAGGTCTCTCGCCGCACGCTGCGCCCTCCACCAAACCCGGGTTCATTGTGTCAGGTGTTGACCCCCGTTTATTCCCGGACGAGCTGCTGGAGGAGCAGCGCTCAGCGCTTTGGGAAGCTGGCGAGCGGTTTTAAGACGGTGGGTTTTGGGCTGTAAGGATGAGAAACTGAAGCAATGTGCAGTCCTTTAGGAGGCAGGTGTATTTATGTTCCTCACGTGTCCGTCTCAGACGCTGGAGGGTTTCATTTCAGGGTCAGACATGAGGAAGGGACATTACATGGTGTACGCCCACACTGGTCAAATGAAATGTTTTTGAGTGTGGAGATGTGGGCCACAAGCGGACTGCGTGTCCACTCGCAGGGCGCCGAGAGGCGCGCCCCCGGGCTCCGCGGCGGCAGCGGACGCCGCTGCGGATGACCGCGGCTAAGACCACCGCAGGCTCCGGGGGAGGCGAGCCCCCCCGGCCGGACGCAGCCCGATGGCACGGAGGAGCAGATCGGGCAGGAAGAGAGTCAGGCTGGGGAACAGAGGCCGAGACAAGGCGTGGGAAGCAGGGAAAGAAGACAGGGCAGCAGCTACAGCAAGCTACAGCAATTGGAGGGACAGGGACGGAGGCAAAAAGAGGAGGTGAATGGAGAGGGTTCAGGAGGCCATCAGAGTACAGACAATGCTTCATCTGAACACAAGTCCAGCTGCTGCAGACGGAGACTCACAGTGTGCAGTGGAGGGGGAGAGGATATGGACTTTGAGACCGACTCTGACTGTGTCTCTGTGGCAGAATTCCCAGTCAGGGGGTGGAGATTCTGTACAACGCTGGAGGACATTAACCCTGTTTTCCTCGATAAGACCTTTGTAAGGTCTGTGAAAGTGGCTGATGATTTCCCGATGTTCAGAAGTTCTTTAGGAGTGTGTCGAAATCTACAGAGGGTTGTTGGCTTAGTACTTGTTGGATGAAAGAAAAAACGTATTCCGGTTAAAGAAACACTTGACAGAGGCTCAGGAAAGTGATTAGGGCAAACAGAGGGAAAGGGTCAAAAAGGCGAAAAATTCGTAAGTAAAATGATGATGATTGTGTTGCACCTGGTGGTTCTTCTCTTACTGTCTCTTTTTTCTGTCTCCATCTCTCTCTCAGTTTAAGATGCACCAGGTGAGGTTAGGCTCTTTAACCAGGGCTCACACAGGCTGGACTTTTTCCAGAAAGTAAAAGATTTCTTGCAGCAGTGTGATCAGAGTGAATGTGTGGTGATGGGGGGCGACTGGAATTGTACAACAGATTTCACAGTAGACAGGACAGGGGAGGAGCCATCAACCTGCAGGCGTACAGCTTATTGTCAATGGTTGGATTCAGAGTCAGGAACTGGTGTGTGTGGAGAGGCATAAACATCCTCCAGGCGAGGCAGTATACCTGGGTACGGGTGGTATGAAAGGGAGGAGTGAGGCATCCAGTCGGACAGGCTCTACTATCAGCCATGGCTACAGCAACATGCTACTGAGCAGCCATATTCCATCTCCCAGTAGGTTTCAACTGAACCATACCATCTAGTCACTGTAGAGTTTCACAACAGCTCACCAACCACCAGAGGCAGCTCCAACTGGGCACTTCAACGTGAGGCTGATACAGGACCAAGTTTTCTGTCAGACTTTTCAAGACTTTTTGGGGAAACATGGAAGGGACAGGAAGAGGGATTTTGTGTCTCTGAGTCAATGTGGGAGGTGGGAAAGGCTCAACATTAAGGGTTTTCTGTCGCAATACACAAGTCATATCCACAGCAACAGTCCAGAGAGTCATTTAGGGACCTAAAGAAAAATAAATTGGGAATTTGGAGAACAGTGTTCTTTACTGGCAGCAGCAACAGACAGCAAGCAAAGACTTCAGCTTAAGAAGCTAGGAACTAGGTTTCTATTCATGCAGGAGAGGGTTAAAGGGGCCCCTGGTCAGGTCTCGCTTTATAAATATTAGAGACATGGATGCTCCCGACCTTCATTTTTTCTTTTTTAATGTGAGCGTCTGTGTCGCAGACCAAGCAGATGGTCTGTCTCCGCCTCCTTATTGGCTCTTTATCCACGGACCCAGTGAAATGGGGCAGCCATGCTGTGGATTTTTACAGCGCCCTCTACAAGGAGGGAGGACTTGTTCCAAGAGAGTGTGTGGACGAGCTGCTTGCAGGACCTCCCTCAGCTGACGTCAGTGGGACAGAGGCGTCTGGATGCCCTGAGGTCTCTCCTGGATACTCACCGCTGCTGTGGGCTTCAGATGGCTTTTCTGGTCGGGCTTCCTGGGCTGGAACGGACTCCCGGCGGAATTTTTTTTATAAACATTTTTGGAGGTGTCTTGGAACTGAACCTGTGTGAGTGCTGGGAAGAGGCCTCTCAACTGGATCTTACCAAGAATCATTGCAGGCTTGCAGTCCTCTCACGCTGCCTAAGAAAGGC
>NC_140910.1:0-36821 GCF_045865225.1 Trachurus japonicus | reverse complement strand
CCTTTCAGGGTAAAGGGGCGTTCACACCAAACGCGATGGAGCCCGCCCATTTACGAGCGAGCCCGCCCATTTTAACAACAAAACAACATTGGTTTCTCTCATCCTCCTCTCTCATCATCAACCATGGTCGAGATTACAACCATCGCTGCGCTGTACCTCCTCTGGAAGTACGAGACACGTCGGGCCAAACGCCGCCGTTTGTGGGTACATGGTATCCTCCGGAGGCGCACAGAGCTCGGCGAGTTCCACCGCCTCATACAGGAGCTCCGTCTGGACGATGACCGCTTCCAGCGGTACTTCAGACTGACGGTCGCCCAGTTTGAGGACCTCTTAACCAGGGTTGGTGCCAGGATCTCCAGGCAGGACACCAACTACAGGCGCTCCATTTCAGCTGCGGAGCGCCTGTCCATCTGTCTCCGGTGAGTAGCAGTTTCTATTGTCGTGTCAAAATCAATAAATAATCACTTTGTCTAGTAAGTCACTGACGGGGAGATTTAGCTGCTGCTTTGCTGAGAAATGTTGCTTCACAGCCGGTGTTTGGGTTTAACTGGTGACCGTGTTAATAGGTGACTTTCTCATAACTCTCATAAAAAAGCCATTGATTTCACATCTGCAGCCATAGAAATAAAATAGTACAACTATCATATGTGGTAGACGTGATATCATATGAGCTATCATATGTGATTATTTGTTGTGTGTCTTTGTGGTTGTTTTGTATTTCAAGTCTGAGTATGAATTTGATGATTACTGTAGGCCTATGTATGTGTGTATTTTCTGTACTGAAGTATTGTTAAATGACTTTATGTACAATAGCCAATATAGCCTAAATATACTATAAACTGCTACCTTAAGTATCACTGCATGTGCTACAACTGAGCTAAATTAAGTGTTTTTTTTCTATGATGCAGATACCTGGCCACTGGTGACTCGTACAGGACCATCGCCTGCAGCTTCCATGTTGGGGTCTCCACAGTGTCCATGATTGTGGCCCATGTGGTTTCTGCCATCTGGGACTGCCTTGTGGGAGAGTACATGGCTGTGCCCACCACGGAGGAGTGGCGGTCCATCGCAGAGGGGTTTGAGAGGCGGTGGAATTTCCCCCTGTGCTGTGGAGCCGTGGATGGGAAGCACGTGGTCATTCAAGCCCCTGCCAACTCTGGATCGCAATTCTTTAATTATAAGGGGACATTCTCACTCGTCCTCTTGGCTGTCGTGGATGCTGAATATTGTTTCAGGGTCATCGATGTCGGGGGCTATGGAAGGACGAGCGATGGTGGCATCCTGGCCAACTCAGCCTTCGGTCGAGCACTCCGCTCTGGCCAACTCCACCTGCCTGCTGACCGTCTGCTGCCCGGAGCTGACCACAGAGGACCCCAGCCTCACGTCTTCGTTGCTGATGAGGCCTTCCCACTGCGAAGAAACCTCATGAGGCCATTCCCCGGGCGCACCCTTCCCAGAGACCGGCGGATTTACAACTACCGTCTATCCCGGGCACGGCTGGTGGTGGAGAACGCCTTTGGGATCCTGGCAGCCCAGTGGAGGATGTACCGGCGTTCCCTTGAGGTCCACCCACATGTTGCAGAGAAGTGTGTGAAGGCGACATGTGTGCTGCATAACTTCCTGCGGAAGACGACGCCTGCAATCCGGTGCCAAATCCCAGGTGGTGACGTGGAGCCGCTGCCAGGTCTGGGAAGACTGGCAGCGAACAACTCTGCAAGAGAGGCCGTCAGGGTTCGCGAGACCTTCTCAGCATACTTCTCCGCAGAGGGAACGGTCCCATGGCAAGCCAGCGTTTAGTGCACAAGCATTCCCTCAACGGCTCTTTTAAGAGCCACCCACACATAGCTATTGAGCAAATATCCTGCAGTAATACTATATTGACACAGAAATAAAAAATGAAATGTATATAAGCACCAAAAATAATATGCCTGTGTTTATAAATTCAAATCATATTGTGAGATAATAAAGCTTTAATTTGGCATGTCAATAAACAATAAACATAAAAATACATACAGACATGACTGTCTGTATTTATTTTTATGTTTATTGTATTGTTGTAGACATGCCAAATTAAAGCTTTATCACACAATATGATATGAATATGGATAACAGTTTCTTTTCTAGAACTTCAATATTAAAAAAACTTTTTGTTTGTTTGCTTTATGTGAATAACCTCTGCACAGCTAGAATCAAAGTTTACAGTATACAATGTGGGTGTGCAACAAATATTTGAAGTCTGGTGAGAATTCTCACTGTAGGAAACAGTAGACGAAAGACAGGTGAGATTTTTATATTTTCTTTATAAAAAATTTTATTTAAAAAAAAATATACATAACAAAAATATATTGGAAGAGCCTCAGGGACACATATGAACAAATTAACTATTCCTCAGAAGTCTGATACGTTCCCTGCAGTGATTGTTGCCCCATTGCTAATAAGCTACTGGGCAGGTTCCAGATTGAGCACAACAGTGCTGGCTTCATAAAGAATTTTATGAATTTGGAATTTTACGTATGCCTTCTTTTGGGGCGACAATCCCTCCAGGGAAGGAACCAGGCTTCTGAGGAATAATTCATCCTCTGAGGGTGGAGGTTGGGGAGCAGGTGGAGGTTGCTGCTTCTGTGCGTTCAGGGCTTCTAGGAGGCGAGCCTCTATTTCCATCTGTCTGATGTTCCTGTCCTCCTCCACGGTTCTCTTCCTGGTCATCTTCATCCCTGTATGAAATGGAAAAAACATATTTTATGAAACTACTACCGTCCAAAAAAATGCAATAGTTTCAATCAATACAGTACTTGTCATAGTGAAAAACATGCTTCAAGCTAAAATTGTACTCATAACATAAAAAAGAGCACTCCATTTTTTGTCTTGTACGTACGTTTTGGCACAGAAGCAGCAGGGAAAACAGCAGAGACAGCAGAGGGAGAGACAGCTGGACCTTCATCAGGGGGAGCAGCAGCAGACTCTGGATCGCTGGAATCTGCTGGGTCTGTAGTAGTGACAAACATGTTTTAGTTTTTTTTTTTTTTTTGGTAGATACAGTACATTAAATGTCTAGGTTATTCTGGCTTTACACACAGCTGCACTACTTCCTGAACTTCAGCCAGCTCCTATATTTCCTGTCTTACATTATTGGACACACTGATTAATCCAGGTGTTTGACCATTGTTGTGAGGTCAGAGGTCAGAGCTGTGCATAAATCCTATTACAGCACATAAAGCATTTTACAGATACAGTTCTAGCCATAGCAATATCTATCCTCCACAACACTTGACCCTAGACTTGTTTATTCGAGCTATTGAGAATTAAAAAAAAAAAACAGTTTCAGTCAAACCTCCGATGGTAAGCCCTGATGGGCCTGCAGTCTCTCCCTCGTCTTCCATGGACCCTACACTGACCTCCGCGGCCCCATCTCCCTCGACCCCCAGCTCCATGTTCCCGCTTGTTTCACGGGGGGTGACAAAGGGGTCGAGGAAAGATAGGACCGCGAAGAACTTCCACCTCTTTGCTGTCCCTGCTGCTGCCCCACTCCGTGTCTCTGTCCCCTTCCTCTTTTCCCTCATATACGTGTCCCTGAGGCTCTTCCACTTCCTGCGACACACATCAACTGACAAAAACACACGTAAATTAAATGTTGAATCTAGTAAAACAGGAACTTTATGCTGGGAAAGACAGCTAAGCTAACTGGGGCTATGCTAATGCTAACGTTCATAGATGCTAACCAATAGCTGCAAACAAACAAGAAATACATATCACTGATTCTTGAGACTTCGGCAAAAACATGTCCCACTAAGAGTAGTGACAATATCTATGAAAATTAATCACATTTTCTGATTTAGAATACTGAAGGTTGATCATCTGATAATGTTTTGCACAAATATAACACATTTTTCCTATTTTTGTTGATATTTGTATTAATTATTTGATTATATACAAGGCCAGTACCCACAAAAGCACATGTCCTCTGACAAGTTCATCTCATTTCAATTTAATATTAAACTGTGAAAAAGTTATTTAAAATGCATAATATATATGTGAGATGAACAAGCAAATTTTAAAAAGCATTTAAAACTAAAATCAATGGATTTTCAAAAATATTTACTTAAAGTTTGTGGCTGCCAAAAATGCGTCCCAGGTTTTTGTCAACACAGTCAGATTTTTATGAATAAGCTTTTAAATCAGGCAACTACATGGTCAGCTGTATTCCTGAGGACCCCTTTCCACTCTGCTACATCCACTAAATGACATAACATCACACAGGCTCCTATAAGTTTGCTATTTTTCCAATAATCTTCACATATTTATTGATATTGCTAGTGTCACAAACATGACGTGTCAACACTGTCTCTTTCGTATATGGAAAATTCTTCTAGATTATTACACAGATGTAAGCAGTCTAAGAGTGAATCAGAGCTAGCTAGCAACAGAGAGAAAACAAAATGGCTCCTGTTTAGAGTTCATGCGTTTTATCTAAAAAACTGTGTTTTTGTCAACACTGTCAGACGTCAACACTGTCAGATTCTCTGTCTGACTGTGGTGACACATATATGACAGTGTTGACAAAAATATCCAAATCATCCACAATGGAGGCTTAAATATAATAATGAAGCCTAATAATTAATGTTTACAATAAACAGTATTAATAGTAATTTGATGTGTAATAATTCTTTATCCTCTTTATTAACAATATACATAATTTTTCTTCTACACTTAGGCCATGTTTCACATATTCACATTGGTCACATTTCATAATATAATTAAAATGTTTATTTTATTTAATTTAATTGAATGTACTTACAATTAAATATAGAATTGAATACACTTGGTGATTTACTGATGAAAATGTTGCATGCATTTTAAGGAAGTATGGTGAGGCCCGGGAGCCCAGATGACAGATATTTTGCATAAAAACACACCCACAAATGACGTCAGGATTGAAGCTGAACCAACTAGTGGTACCAAGCAGTAACAGCATGAGGCAGTAGATTTTAAAGATATGGGCTGTTTTATTTAGCAATGTTACCTGTCGCAATGATGCGACCTTGGTGTCTATAGGGTGAAGCCACTGTCACCACTGTCAGACTCCGTCACCACTGTCAGACTCCGTCACCACTGTCAGATTAAAGTTTTTTTTTTGTTGTGAAATAGTATGTTTTCAACCTGTTATTCCAAAGCAGGTGATGTACTAAAGGAACCTTTTTCTTTAAATCCAAAAATGTGTTCATTTGTGTTCAAAACGGTCATTTCCTATATTTAATTCAAATAATAAGACTCACATGATGTCAGAGTTTTCAAAGTGCACACGTAAAACAGCATAAAAAGTGATTAAAAGAGAATATAAAACATTTAGCAACAATATTGTGTACTTAAGGTAAAGGCATATTCTATAAACTGTTCTAAATCTATATCAGACCAAATAAATAGCAATAATTCCCTTTTTCTTGTGTCTGACTGTGTTGACAAAAATTAAGTAATGGCCTGAAAAACACACATTTTATGAAAAAATTACAAAGTCAGGAGGTTGCACCGAATCATTAGTTGATTGCTGAGAATTTGTTCTATAAACATATAAGTATAGATTTCTTAATGTTTGATCTTTTTTATTTTCAAAAATAAAACCTGTTTTATCCAAATTCTCAAGAATCAGTGATATTAAAAACATTTACCAGGGAATCCAGACACCTCGCTTACTCTGATCCACGCCTGCTCCTTTTTGTTTCTATCTCGGTAAAGGAGACAGGACGTGTCATAGAGCACTGGGTGAGCTGTCACAGCCACGATGAGCTTGTCCTCCATGTTTTCAGCAAGTGATCCAGAACACGGTCGCGCCGTCGCGGACGTCAGGACGTGAGGAGAATCTCAACGCTGATTGGCTGTCGCGTCACGGCGTCACGCGATGTCGCCGCAAAAGTTCAATATTTTCAACTCGCGCGTTGACGCGATTTTCGCGGCATCGCGTCCATCGCGTCGCGTGTCGCCCGGCGCGATTTCGCGTAAAATCGCGTCTGTGCATTGACTTGTAATCTAGACGCGCGACAACGCAGCATCGCGTTTGGTGTGAACACCCCTTAAAACGTCACACGACGGCCTATTCACCTTATTTTGCGCTGGATCTAGTGTGTGGAAGTGCTGTTGTTGTGAATTGTTGAACAATCCACTTCCCTATCCACTGAGCTATGTGTTAGTAGCCTACTGGCACTCTGGTTGAGAAGAACAAGTAGCCTAGTACGTTTACGTGTCTGCTCTACTCTTTCCCAGAGAAGCAGTAGCTTACGTGAATTTGCCGTCGGACCGCAGTAGCCGTCATTGTTGCCGCCAATAGCGGTGCGTAGCAGCTCCAGAGCTCGGGTGATTGGGTGGATGTAGGCTATCAACGATCGATATCAAGGGTGTCAACGTTTACAATTTTTTTCTACACGTGTAACCTGGGCTTCTAACCGACGTGTACACTGTTACACTGGAGATTATGATCTCTTTCTATCGCGGGGGAGGGGGGGGGGGTCGCTGTCTGTCTGGACTGTGTCAAAGATTGTCAGCGAGTGAGACGACATCTCACTCTGTTAGATCTCTGCTACGACCGTCACTGGATTAGCGAGGTATGTTGAGTCTAAAGCCAGGCTCTCCCGGCTAGATCACCATTATGCTTAGTTCATGGTTCAACAACAACAACAACAACAACTTTATTTATATAGCACATTTCATGCGACAAGCGCAAACTCAATGTGCTTTCACAAAAATAGAACAACATTACAGCTCGTAAAATACGTATAGAAAAAACACAATAAGAAAACAATAAGAAGAAAGTGTTGCAGATTAAAAACAATTTAAAAACTAAAAAACTTGTTAGGAAAGAGGGGAATATTGCAAATTAAAGAAAAACAACAATTAAAAACTAAAAGCTTGTGAAAAAAGAAATGTTTTTAGTCTGCTTTTAAAAGAAGATACTGTTGTAGCAGACCTGTGTTCGTGAGGTAGGGAATTCCAAAGAGTAGGACCATAATGACTGAAGGCACCATGAGCTGAGTTTGAGTGTATTCTTGGAATAGTGAGTAGACCTTTACTTGATGATCTCAGGGATCTGTCTGGTGTGTACTCAGTGAGCATGTCAGAGATGTAGGGAGGAGCTGCACCGTTCAGAGCTTTAAAAACAATAAGTAAAATTTTAAAATCAATTCTTTGCTTCACTGGAAGCCAGTGAAGAGATGCTAAAATCGGAGTGATGTGTTCACATCTTTTGGTTCTTGTTAAAACTCTGGCTGCAGCATTCTGGATAAGCTGCAGTTTATAAAGTGCTTGTTTTGTTAGTCCAGGTAAAAGTGCGTTGCAGTAGTCTAACCTACTTGAAATAAAAGCGTGAACCAACTTTTCAGAATCAGATTAAGGATAAAATGGGTCTAACTTTAGATATGTTCCTAAGATGGTAGAAAGCAGTCTTAGAAATGAAAGAGACATGCTTATGAAAGTTGAGATCAGCATCGAGAATCACACCTAGGTTTCTTACATGCTCACTAGGTTTCACAGGACAAGGAGTTAATAAGGAACAGATATGGTGCCTCAGAGTCTTCGGACCTACTACAAGAATTTCAGTTTCTTCATCGTTCAATTGTAGGAAGTTTTCAGCCATCCACTGTCTAACATCTTTAATACACTGAATGAGATCATTTACTGGGCTCAGGTGATCAGCAGAAACAGATATATGTATAGTTGTGTGTCGTCAGCATAGGAATGATATGAAATGTTGAGTTTATGGATTAAGTAACCAAGTGGGAGCATGTACAAGTTGAACAGGAGTGGGCCAAGAATAGACCCTTGGGGAACACCATAAGAAATGCTAACTTTGTCTGATTTGAAGTCAGCAATAGAAACAGAGTAGGATCTATGAGTAAGGTAGGAGGAAAGCCAGCTTAGAACAGTGCCTTTAAGGCCTACACAGTGCTCAAGGCACTGAAGCAGGATACCATGATCAACCGTGTCGAAAGCGGCACTGAGATCGAGAAGGACTAGGACTGAAACTTTATGGCTGTCAGAGTTGATTTTAAGATCGTTAACTACTCGGGTAAGGGCCGTTTCTGTACTATGGTTGACTCTAAAACCAGACTGATACATGTCAAATAGGTTATTTTCTGACAGATGTACATGTAATTGCTGATAGACTGCTTTTTCGAGAATTTTCCCCAGGAATGGAAGATTAGAAATGCTCAGGTTCAGGTTATGTTCAGAGTTTAATCATAAAATCGGCTATAAAAGCGCCGCTGTTTAACTATTTAACTCGTTTTCAGCTGGTCACACACACAGACAAAATACTGCTGCGACAGGTATCACACCGGAGCGGTTCGTCTCCCTCTTCAATCTGGGCTCTGGTGTCCGGCAGACAAAGAGACTGTTTCTGTTTACACACTTCTATACGTAGCTACACCCGGTAACGACTTAAATATTTTCATTGCAGTTCATTATATGTTTTCTTTGGGAGGTGGGTGCAGGTTGTGCTAGCCTGCTCCACAATATCCCTGCCTCTCCACTTTGTGTTCGAGACACACTGCCGTCTGCTCTTTACCCAGTTGCTGTGGCAGGGACATAATGCTAGACATAGCTAGCTGGTTAGCTACGCAGCACACATAAGCATGGATGTATTATATTAACACATAAGGCAGAGAGATGTGTAACAACAACAGAAACTAGAAAAAACGAAATATGTTTAAAACACTATTCTCCTTATTGATCAAGTTGCTGAGTAGCCGTCAACAATTAACAACAACAGCACTTCCGCATGTGATGCTTTACTCTGAAAGGGTCCAGATAACCCCGCCCCCTCATTTGAATATTGCAGCATGAAATAAAAGAGGAGATAAATAAATGTGACGTTATGAAATAAAAGTCGCCGGAAATAAATAAATGTGATGCTATGAAATAAAAGTCCCCAGAAATAAATAAATGTGACGTTATGAAATAAAAGTAACCGGAAATAAATAAATGTGACATTAGGAAATAAAAGAATCTGGAAATAAATAAATGAGGCGTTAGAAAATAAAAGTCTCCTGGAAAAATAAAAATGTTGTTTTTAAAATAAAAATATATGTATTTATATTTCATTTATATCTATTTATCATCCTATTTATTTAATTCGGGACTCATTTCATGGCTATATTTATTTATTTATGCATTTATTAATTTATTTCATTATGACTAAAACGGCTTTCCATACCTTACGGCAGTACGAGATAAGAACGCAGATGACGTCATGATGTCATGAATCGTGATTGGTTTGAGTTCGGAAAGTCGGAGGAAACCATGGAAACATGAAATGTTTGTACTGATGAAGTTCGGCTTGTGGTTAACATGGAGCTAATGCTAACATGGACACACACACACCATGGATCTTTTATAAGATAATGTAATACATCATGACACACACACGCCTTCGCGTTTTGGAACCTTTATTCATGTGTGTGTATGTCTGTGTCTTTGTGTCTTTGTCTGTGTGTGGCTGTATTAGCGTTAGCATTAGCTCCGTGTTAGCTTTAGCTCCGTGTTAGCATTAGCTCCGTTTTAGCGTTAGCTCCGTGTTAGCAGGGCTTAGCAAACACCGCTCTATACCTTCAGCAGTAAACACAAGCACGTGTAGGGGGTGGAGGGAGAGGGACCTGTATGCAGGGACATGGGCGCCGCCATTAGTCCAGCTGATCCATACCGGAAGTCACGGCCGGAAGTTGCTCTTCTTCGTCTCTCTCTGGCCTGTCTAGCCTCTACCTGCTCTTTTTACTAAACTTAACCAACTCCTTTCTTCATTGCCTAACCCTAACCAAAGCACCCACCAACGACATTTCATTTATTTTTTCTCTCTCTCTCTCCTGGTCTGCTGTCAGCAGTAGAGCATGACACGGGAGTGGATTTTCACTCCCGTCCCATCCCACTCCCAGAGAAAAAATCCCATCCCGTCCCAATCCCGGGCCAGAGTAAAAAAATAAATCCCATCCCGTCCCACTCCTGTAGAATGACTCCCAATCCCATCCCGCTCCCACTCAAAATTACTCCCACTCCCATCCCACTCCCGTTTTTATTTTTTATTCATTATTCCTGACTTTATTCTGTAGCTCACACTTAACGGCTTCATCTCCTCCATCTCCCTCCATTGTTGTCAGGGTTTATATGATATATTATGATATTATATGATATTAACTCTGATATGAATTATATCTTATTATTTAACTACTTAAATTACAGTAGTATAAACTTATTTGTTGAACTCAGCCTGATGTAAACATTAAAACTCAGTATCCAGTCACACAAGCAGCTCCATGTCCCTGTGTGATGTTCAGGGACAGTCAGGACAGTTGGTGGACAGACAGAGAGCTTTAAGGTTGAAGAAATATTAATTAAGGGTGCACTGTGAGGCTGTGACCCGACCACATGTCAGCTTTAGGAGAGAAAACTCAGCTGTTCTCAGCTCCACCGCGACCAGCGTTTTTTTTTTTTTTTTTAAATAGCCCCGCGGTATCGACCCAGCTGAAACACGGGAGGACACGCTGTATTTATCAATGCTTGGTCGCCGTGCTTAGACACCGGGAGACACAACCCGAGACCGGACACCGGAGGAGAAGCAGGTCGGATGTGCACGAAAAAACAACACCGAATGCGCGCCGCTACGGCGTCGCTTTGGGTTGTGAGCGCACATGACGCGCGTCTATATTGAAAGTAATGCTCGCAAAAGACGCTACATCTGCCTTTTAATCAAGGCGGCGCCCAAAATCACCAAGGCTGCTAAGTGAAAGAGTAGAAGAGAGAAGAGAAAAGTGCCACTGAAAGATGACTACAAACATGGACGCATCTGACCTTTTGGTTGTTTAACACGGCTGAAAATCATCATCTATTAATGGCGTTCCCGCTCCTGCCCGCTCCCGTTGATTTTTATTCCCGTCCCGTCCCAATCATGGGATCAATAAAATTTTGACTCCCATCCCGCGGGAATCCCACGGGAATCACGTGACCCGCGGGAATTCCCGACAAATGTCATCCTCTAGTCAGCAGGAGCGGCGCTAGCCGTTAGCCGTTCGGCGCTAGCTGTTAGCCGTTAGCAGCGTTTTTTATATAACTCAATAACTTAATAAACGATCCATGCAAAAAAATATTTTATAGCTCAATCATGTTGTAACTAAGATATCCGCTGGAAAACAATATTTTATTATGGACCATTGAGTTACTGAGTTATTTTTTTTTATCTACATAGAAATGATACACATCAAGAGGAGCAACTTCCGGTCGTGACTTCCGGTATGGATCTGGGCTAATGGCGGCGCCCATGTCCCTGCATACGGGTACTCTTGGGTGGAGGGGGTGGAGGAGGTGGTGGCGGCAAGTTTTTTTTTTTTTTTTTTTACGACAGTGACATGTGCCTCCCAGAACTGTGGGGGAGCTCCGGAGAGGGAAATAAAAGAGAAACCAACGAAGGAGCGAGCTATTTCCGGCCGACTTGCATAGTTCTGCTTTAAGACTTATATTAACACAAAAATATCGCTTAGACTTCTGCTTTAAAGGTAGGCTACAGTATGTAAGAAATCTAAAGCAACTAGCCATAAAATCCTCTTAATATGTCACAGAGACTCAGGAATAATGTTCATATAACATCAGGGCTCTCAAGTTTTGAAGTGAGTTCAGAGTGAGATTTTACCAGCGGCAGCGGGGATTTGGTTGAGCTGGGGATGGATGTCTGACAAATGACGCATAAATTCATTCAAACAAAAATATTTATTGACTTCAGATTAAACTTTGTGAGCATTTTACTGCATGTGTGTGTGTGTGTGTGTGTGTGTTACAGGGATGTCACGGTTATAAATTTTCTTGGCACAATTATTGTCAGAGAAATAATCACGGTGTTAAGATTATCACAATTATTATGCATTAATTAATTTCACAACAGTATGAATGCGTAAAATCAAATATAGTCAAAATATAATTACATTACTCCTTGTATATATTATCTAATATGACCAATTCTTAATCCCCAGGGGAAATGTTTGAAATATTCAGATCATAAATTGTCATCTATACCAAATGTTTGCGTTTATTTTAATCGTTTTTTGTTTTGCTTTTTTTTTTATTAATAAATGACACGTTAACATTTAAATTCCCACCAATTCAATGCTACGTTAGTTAAATGGACCAGTATTTGTGCATTTATCTTTATTTTTGCACACATCTGCCGATATGGTTCCAACATCATCTTTTTGTGAAAGTAACAGTATTTACGATTAATTAATTGTGGCGTTTAATACCACAATTAATTGTGAAGACAAGTAATTGTGACATCCCTAGTGTGTTATTTTAGTGCATGTGTGCGTGTGTGTGTTGTTTATTGTACGTGTTTGTGGCTTTCTTTGAGGCCTTCAGGACGGGGGTTGGTGGCTCCCACTTGAAACATTGTGGTTCCATACCAGCCATTTTTAATGTCATGATTGATGACAGAGTGCCATCAAGTGCCAGACTGTTCCTTGTTTTGGTCTTGTTTAGTCCAACCATGGAGAACATCCTCTCAGCGTCAACGTTTGAATGTGGGAGCACAAGCACTAATGCAGCTATCTTTGACAGCCTCCCAAACTGCCTCAAACCGGTCACCTTTGAAAAAAGAAACTGAGAGTGTCTATTACTCTAATGCTTAGCTTTTATTATTTCATATTAATTATAAATGTCATGTGGTGCAAACTATTTCTTACCTTGCTCTTTGTTGAGGACATACTCCCCCAAAACTCCTCAACATTAAAGGTGGTGGGATCTTGGGGCATGGGGATGTCCATGAGTTGGTAGTCCAGGAACCCTTCACTTACTTTATCCTGTTCCTGCGGCCCATGGAATGGAAGTAGTTCCTGAAATCTAAAAAAAAAAAAAGCACCATGTGTGAAGAACAAATTAAGGATTTGTTTTGTGACCATGATCAAAACTCAACTTAATACTTAAAGTATTAAATATGTGAAATCCTGGAAAATGTGGAAACCCTTGCCTGTCTACAAAGTATAGGGCGTCTTCCACCCCACACTCAGCCCTCTGCTGGACATCAACAAATCTAGCTGTCTCAGAAGGGCCTCATTGAAGGGGAGGGTCTTGAGCCCATACTCCACTGCCCTGACCAGAAATGCCCGTGCTGCCTGCTGGAATAGCTCCACCTCCTGAGCTGTGATGTCTCCAGCCTCAAGGAACCTGTTGAGGGTACCTCTGGTTGTGAAGCCAACATTTAGCCTTTCTCCTACCAGACAGAAAACAGAAAGAGATAAAGATAATTAAGTACATAAAACAATATCCCAGAAACAAAATCACATTTTATTCACTAAATGCATCAGGGTAGACACAAAGGAATTTGACTTTGCAATCAGCATTTTAATGCAAGACTAGACAGACATACAGTGAGGGCACAGATTCAGCAAGATATGCACAATAAGTGCAAGTGATTCCTCTGTAAGCATGCTATTTTACCCATAGACTATATACATTTTATGGCTTTTCCATCACATCAGATATATCACCCAACTCATAACAACAGTCTTCCCAAAAAGTATTTGAGGTCAATGAAACATTTATCTCCTAATTTGAGACTTAATAGTATTACCTGGTAGTTGGTTTTGTGGGTCTTGGTAGGCGATGCTGTGGACTTCTGGGCCCTGGAGTGCTGATGGCTTCAAGAACCTCGCACACAGTTTTTTGATGAACTTTGTCATCTGCAAATTTGTAGTTAATAAAATACTTACATGAATTACTGAAAAGGGGACTTATCAGCCAATCAAAAATAAGCAGACATATTTGGCAGCAGAGTATGCCAACCCTTGCATTTTACCTCTCTGTGGAGAAGGAAGATGGAAGACCTTTCTCTCTGGAGAAGGAGGTTCAGTGTGGAGAACACTGGCAGCACTGCAGGGGCGTCACTAGGTTTTAAGGACAGGGGGGGCTTAGCCCCCAGTAGATGCACAGGATGTGAGCAAATGTAGTGCGCAAGCACGAACTTTTACAATGGCCCAGAAAAAACACAATATTTAGAATTTAGAGTACATTTAGAGTATTGAATCATGGGCTAGTTGAATCTAAGAATTCAACTACTTTTGAATTTTACTGTGTAAAAGTAGATGCTAAAAAAAGTGAACCTGAGTAATTTTTCAGGTGTTTGACTATCATGGATATGTCCAGGTGGACTGGAAAACTAATTATATTTCACTAGTAGCCTGTGTCATAATGGTTATACACTCCATCCAAATACAGCTGTTTTTGGCTCATTTTGATTTTACCCAGACCTCCTCACATTTTCAAATAAGACCAGACAACAGAAATGAAGTGCGACTCCAACTGGAGCAGATATTTATGCTAAAGAGTGCACATTTCACCCTAGAAACCCCTTCATCTTCTACACAACCAGGACCTCCACAAGAAATTTCAGATTTTTTTTTTTTTCTGAGCTGAAATAGACATTGGGGGTTTGTGCAAATGACTGACCCTGAGAATCATTTTAATTTGAATATTCTGCTTTTATTAGTAGTTTTATTTGGACTAGGTTTAAAAATATTACCTAGCCTATATTGTTATCATGCTGTTTTTATATATTCCTGTGTCTTACCTGATCTTCTGCATCTTCAGGGCATGTCTCAGTCTGGCCTCTCCATACAGCATTTCTCTCCCTGTCTGTCTGTGCTGCCTGCAGTGTCACCAGATATCATTAGTATTTTAAATTAATCCATTAAATAATCTGTTTTTACTGCCAAATGTTATTTTCCTTAACACAGCCAAGCTATAAAGTACCAGATGCATGTTACAGTAACACATTACACACATACACAGCACACACACACACACACACACACACACGGCGCATGAGACAGACAGAGAGAGAGAGAGAGAGAGAGAGAGAGAGAGAGAGAGAGAGAGGAACACACACAGGAGTGTTCAGGATCCCCGTTTAAAAGTTTTCCCCACCAGAATCTAGCCGAACTTTGGAGCATTATTTAGCCCGTTTTCTGACAAGCTATCATGCCATGGTTGGTACCAAAGATATTCAATAAATGGAAAGATACTCCATGAGCGGCTGCTCCAATGATATGAAATGGTATACACTTCCTGTCTCTCTAAATGGGCGTGGCCAACCGTCACCCCACCTCGTCTGTGAACGTGTGTGTGGATTTATACAATTTTTAGGTAGATGAAAGTGAGATATTTATATTTTCTTATGATAACATTAAATATTTACACTACTAACAGTAATATTTAGCATGCCAAAAATAATTTAAATCATTTTCACGGGATTTCGCGGCCGTTTGTTTGACGTTGCCTAGGAGATCTGTGCCAAATCTCGCGAGAGTGTGTCGTAGAGACAGAGACAGGTCTTGAACAAAGTGGATTTTCTCCGGATCTCTCCGTCTGAAAATGACCATTTTGGTGTCAAACTGTTCAGAAGAGATGTGGCTTGTGAAAAATGAGTCCAAAATTTGCTTCAGTGACCGTGGGGAGAAAGGCCCGATCATAATCGGTGTTCACATTAAATTGTCCCATAGGAATCAATACACTCCAAACTGCCTCTGGTCTCTCTAAAGGGGCGTGGCCGTGCAGAAGCCCACGTGACATGCATACAGGAAGCTGACTCGTCATGAAAGGTCTTGGTTTATAAACCGTCTTTGGTTGGTACCAACAGAAGCCTAGCATCTCCTGGTTTCATATAATATCTGTATCTTCGCTCTAGCTTTAAAACTGATCCGTTTACAACGCGATTAATATTTCACATGAATTCAAATTTTATCGCGGTCATTTTTGACAACACTGCTATTTAGAGATGTAGTAGCTTACTGTCTGATGCCTGCTAGTCCTCTTTTAGCTACAGGTGGACTGACTCTCCCTCTGTTGACCTAGAGCTCCTGCAGCCCGTCACTGCAGGCTCGGAGCGGAGCTTCAAACAAGCCGCCGCTACATGGGCGCAACCAACTCACAGCTGGGAAGGGGGTGGTCACACACTCAACAAACTAATTAAATTAAACAAATCAGAAATAACAAGAGACAAATGCGGTGACAGCTGGGGTTCTTAAAAGGAGAATATATGTCACATATATATATAAAAAAAGTCACATAATAAAAGAACACCAAATTATTTGGGGGGGCTTAAGAATATTTTAGGGGGGCTTGAAAGAAGAGGAGGTAGACTTCCGTCATCGGGCTGGAAAATGCATCCACCAGTCTTCTAAACCTTGGTTGACTCTGATCTGTAAATAAAAAGAGGTTATGCTTAAAGGGATAGTTCAACATTTTGGCAAATTGGCCCATTGCCATAATTGCTATAGTCATAGCAGTAGGTTCATTACCTTTAATTGTCGGTGTAAGCTATTTTCAGTACGGCGGAGCGCAGCAGCTGGCTGCTCAGAGCTACGCTATGGAGGCTAACGGAATTTCTTGGTTTCCCTCATTAAACTCATCAAATACAAAATCCCAAAACTCCACAGCGCTTTTGTAGACAAGTTGTGAGCTGTACAACCACCACACTATGAGATAATGACGGAACGATACGCAACGGAGCCGTTTTCGAGGTAATAACATACAAAACCGCTGATGCGCGTTGCGTTCAGGGACAGTTTTTCAGCAAGCGGTCTCCGTATTTACCCTGTATTTACCTCGAAAACGGCTCCGTTTCGTATCGTTCCGTCATTATCTCATAGCGTGGTGGTTGTGCAGGTCACAACTTGTCTACAAAAGCGTTGTGGAGTTTTGGGATGTTGAATTTGATGAGTTTAATGAGGGAAACCAAGAAATTCCGTTAGCCTCCATAGCGTAGCTCTGAGCAGCCAGCTGCTGCGCTCCGCCGTACTGAAAATAGCTTACACCGACAATTAAAGGTAATGAACCTACTGCTATGACTATAGCAATTATGGCAATGGGCCAATTTGCCAAAATGTTGAACTATCCCTTTAAAATTATTTATTTAGTCTGGTGTAATGCAGCTGCACTACTGTCAATGAAATAAACAACATACTTAAAGCAGAAGTAAGTGATATATTTGTGTTAATATAAGTCTTAAATAGTTATATCTTCCGACAGCAATCACTTACATAGAGTGTTTGGTCTGAAACACGGGTCTGTCAGTCACTCTGCTCTGCTCTGAGCCAAGGAGAAAACATTTCTCGTATCCTACAGTTTTTATCCAATGAGGAGAGAGAACGGCATGAAGGGCTGTGTGTGCAGCCAAGGGACGCCGTGAATGTGGCGACGTAAGGACGAGGACATGGTTATGGTGCGTTCAAGGAAACTCGTAACTCGTGTTTTTCCGACCTGTGAAGTTGTATCATGTTTGATCTGGTACGACTTCACAGGTCGGGAGTTACGAGTGGCCGTTATAGTGACTTTCACAGGTAAAACAGGTCGGAAAAACACGAGTGGGTTGCCTGGAACGCTACAAAGTCGTAAGTTGTGACTTGAAGCTGTAATTTACGATTTCAAAAGCCTGCCTGGAACGCAGCATTAGCGAAAACGACCGGATCGCTTACTTCTGCTTTAAAGACTTAAAATAGCTGGTAAGTGGCCCAAACTGCCGCAGAATCCATGTGATGCACATCTCTAGGCTTAAAGGTTCATGAGGCAAGAAATGCACATGCGTTTTAAGTTTTTTACTGCTAATGGGCGATGAAGCGTTCAAAACCAAAAAGAATGAGCCCACCCGCGTATCTCTCCGTTGCCTTGAACAGGCTGTGTGCTGCATAAAGCCTTGGTTATACTTTCGCCTGGCTCCGTTGGCAGTTGGCGCGCGCACCTCGGCAGAGCGCACAGGCGTTTATACTTGCCGCATTCACCGTTGCAATATTCGTAGCAAAGACAGGGGGCGGTAGATAAAAAAATACAATAGGAAGTAGCAGAAGCAACTAAAAACAGAGAAGAAGTAAGCAGGATTTCTCCTATAGCTCTACTATTTACCTTAATTAAAAACCTCCGGTGTAATTATGATAGTTAACTACATGATTTGAAAACCAACCGTCCTTGCAACATCAGTGTAGTAGTTATATAACGTTATCGATCGCTCCATGTATTGATTTTTCGCCGGCTTGTTGTAAACAGATGCACATGGAGGAGAGGAGGGACCGGATTTGCATAGTTCCTCGAGTTCTGGGTCATTTGATGGTCTTTATAACTTAATAACGAGTTGTACAAATGCTAGAGCGTACCAGCTCAGCCAGTCTTCCCTCAAATTCATCCATTTTGAACCGAGCGACACTCGCGCGGCGCGCGCCAAGTTTCAAAATCCTGCGTTTACGTCATTTGTGGCGCACTCGCGACTGCCTCGAGCATAAACCAGGCTTAATGCGCTGCAATTCTGGGTCCGAATTTCCCGCGCTGTCCGCGGATGTGACGTCAAATGACGCTGCATGCGTGTCCTCGACAGCTTCGGCAACACCGCTTGCGAATAGCGGTCGGCGGATGTCTTGCAGCCTGTGAGTGAGCAGCGAGTAGAGAAATAACGTCACTTTCTTACATTTTAATATTTTTTCATGCGAGAAAGTGACAGTTTAGAGTCCCACTCTGTTGTCAGTTTATCCAAATAACGTCTGTAAGTAGGTTTGCTCCGACATTTTTCGGGGGAGTGCAGAGCCACACACGCAGCAGCAGCGGCTCGTCACAGAGGCTGCAGCCGGGGAGCTGAGCTCATCGGCCGGGCAACAGCTGTCCTCCTCCCAGGGAAGAAAACCAGCCGAGTAACTTCCCCACAGGTTTTTAGCATAGACTGTAAAAAGAGGTTCTCTTTCATAGCATTCGTTTCGTGTCTCACATTGGGAAGGCCTCCAGCGTGACCTCATCAGAAGCTCATATTCCATTCTGCCAGCCAGGATTGGCTGGAATCAGGCGCGTCAGTGTCCTAGGGGGCGGAGACCCTACCCTATATAAGGGCTTGACACGGCGCTGCCAGTCATTCAAAAACCTCTTCTCGCTACGAGCAGAAGTTCCATTGTTTGTTCCCGACTTCGATGCTAACTGCCTACTCCTAGCTTAACCGTCCACAGACCAGCGCAATCCTGGTCACCGGGCGCTGGGTTCAGGCACTGCTGGAAGCCGGTACCTGCAAAAGTAGAAATACTTTAGCCAAGCGGCAACGCTTACAAGTGATAACACTTCACGGGTAGCAATACCCCATCCCCGAAGTCGAAACACTTCCCGGGTAGCAATACCCCCTCGCCGAAGTCGAAACACTTCCCGGGTAGTAATACCCCCTCCCCGAAGTCGAAACACTTCGCAAACCGCCGGGCTAACGCCGAGTAGCAATACTCCTAGATTACACTGTATGAGCTGAGAGTCGAAACGCTCTCAGTCGAACCCCTAGCATACAGCGTAAGCTAAAGCTAAAGTTAGCGACTATGGCTGCCGCCAGTGTCCCGACTAAGGCAGAGGCGAAACAACCGGCGCGAGCCTGCCCTTGCGGTAACAATATCTCGAGCTGGGATACTCACCAGATGTGTGTGACGTGCCTCGGTTTGAAGCATGCGCAGGCCGCCTTCGAGTCGGATGAGTGCGGCGACTGCAGTCGCCTCTCCCTGAAGGTGCTCCGGCGCCGCCTGGCCCGTCAAACGAGTCTGTCCGGCGGCGATCCCGTCATGACCTCCACCGTCCCGGCAGCACAGGAGCCGATGGAGCTCGCGGAGTTCGCGGAGCTCGCGGACCTCGAGGCGGGTGAAGGGCCGAGCTGGGCCAGCCAGCTCGATCTGACGAACCTGCCCCCCCTGGACCCAGTCGGCTCCGGCCCCGGTGCCGGTCTGCTGGGATTCCAGGGGGGCGTCGGCGGGGATGAGGACTCTGACGAGTCAGAGCTTCTGATGTCCGACGAGGAGGATGATGATGGCTCTTCGCTGCTGTCAGGCCGGGTTGAAAAACCTCATCCGTCAGCGGCGGCTCAGCCGAGTAGCGGGGACTCTGTGTCACTGGATCTCGACCTGCAGGAGGTGTGCAGAAGCGCTGCAGCCAAGCTGAAAATCCAGTGGCCGGAGGTCCAGGCTGAGGCTGCGCGCTCCTGCTATGACGGCAAGAAGCTCCCAAAGGCGAAGAGGACGGGGAAGCAGCTGCTGCCCATCTTCCCGGAGCTGCTCGACGAGCTCGCGGTCTCCTGGCGGGACAAACCCTACCGGGAAAAACACCCGGTGGCGGGAGGCTCCATCTTGGACTGCGAGGGTATGGAGGTCCAGGGTCTGCGGAGCATGCCGGAGGTCGAACCAGTCGTGGCGGCTCACCTCCGCCCGAAGACGTCACTGTCCTCCATGGGAGCTGGTCTCCCATCCAAGACCGACCGCTTCCAGTCCAGCCTGACTGATAAAGCCTACAAAGCAGCTGCTCTCTCGGTCCGGGCCCTGAACGCCACCTCCCTGCTGATGGCGTACCAGGCGGAGCTGGAGGAGGAGATGACCGCTGCACCGGAGGCCGCACTCTGGGAAGAGGTGTGTGTCATCACGGATCACTGCCTCCACCTCCACAAGGTGGCGGTACAAGCCCAGGGGCGAGCCATGGGGCTGATGGTCCTCCAGGAGAGAGCCCGCTGGCTGAGCCTGACCACCCTGTCGGTGAAAGAGGATCTCCTCGACACCCCCATCACGCCCAAGGGGCTCTTCGGGACGGCTGTCTCGGCGATGCAGAAGAGGTGCGAGGAGAAAAAGAGGGAGGACGAGGCGCTGAAGCTCTGCCTGCCGGTGAGAGCATCCTCTGCCGCTCCAGCCCACCGCCACAGCTACGCTCAAGCGGCGACGCGGCCGCCTCCGCCTTTCAAGATCCCCCGGCTGCCCAGGCCTGCGTCCCAGGCCCCCCCACGGCCAGCACCGAAGGGCCCTTGGCAAAAGAAGCCCCGTGAGGGTCCCCAGCCGGATCAGCCTCCCCCAGCCTCCTCGCCGGTGGTGAGGAGGAAGAAGCGGACGGCCTGACAGCCCAGCGGGACGCAACGGACGAGGCGCCGTTCCCCTCCCCGTCTCAGTCCGCTCCAGCGGCTCTGTTCATGAGCACGGGACCTGGTTCCGTCCCGGAGATGGTCGACCCGGCCCAGCGCCCCATGAAAAGGGGCAGAAATGTTCAGTTCGAGACTCTGTGTGTTCACAAGTGTTTCACAAGCATTTCTCATGGTTTCATAAAATTAAAAATGAACAAACTGTCGCAGCCAGGCATGGTGCCGAGGGCGCAGTTGAAAACAATGAAAATCAAAATAAAACCGCTGTTGGAAAACAGCGCGGTCACACATTCCCCAGAGGTGGTGACACCTCTCGGGGCAATAGACGATCCTGCTGCGAACCGAGCAGCGCGCGCATGCGCAGTCGGGCGCGATCGGCAGTTCACGTCTATGCCTCGGGAGAGAGGTCCCACTCCGTGCGTAAATCACTGGCCCGTCAGCCCGCTCTCCCTGAAGACAGCGAGCTGGTCAAAATGCACAAACTCAGAGTGGGTAATGAGGACGTTGCGCCGGGGATACAGGCTTCAGTTCGCCGTGGTGCCTCCTCAGTTCAGAGGAGTGATTCAGTCACAGGCCAGAAGAGTGTTCTCCTTCCTTCTCAGACCATCTCCTTTATAGGTCTCTCTATAGACTCAGCCCAGGCAAAAGTGAGGCTGACGGGAGAGAGGTTAAAGGCACTCAGAGACTGTCTGGCTCTTTTTCAAAGAGGGAAGTATGTGTCTCTCAGACTCTGCCAAAGGATGTTAGGGCTCATGGCTGCAGCCCTAGTGGTGGTTCCAATGGGGCGCCTGCATATGAGGGGAATGCAGCGCTGGGTGGCTTCTCACAGACTCAACCCACACCACCATGGCTCTCGCAGGGTGAGAGTCGATGTGGTCTGCACGGCAGCACTAATCCCATGGAGAAAGGTGGATTTCCTCACTCAAGGGGTGCCTATGGGTGTTGTTTTGTGCAGGAAAGTGGTCACAACAGATGCCTCCCTTTCAGGCTGGGGGGGGGTGTTCGAAGGAAGAGCAGTGAATGGGACCTGGGGTCCTCATCTACGCGCAGCTCACATAAATTATCTAGAGTTGTTAGCTGTTCATCTGTCACTGAAACATTTCCTCCCTTTCCTGAGGGGATGTCATGTGATAGTACGGACAGACAACACAACAGTGGTGGCTTATATCAACAGGCAGGGGGGGCTGAGGTCCCTGCCGTTACACACATTGGCACACAGACTGATTGTCTGGAGCAGCAGGCATTTTCTGTCCCTGAAAGCCACCCACGTCCCAGGAATATTGAACCGGGGAGCAGACCTTCTGTCCAGGGGAAATCCCCTTTATGCAGAATGGAGACTTCACCCAGGCGTAGTGAGCATGATTTGGGAGCGCTACGGTCAGCCGTACGCGGACCTGTTTGCCACAGGGGAGAACACACAGTGTCCTCTGTTTTTCTCTCTTCACGATCTAGACGCACCTCTGGGAGTAGATGCACTGGCTCACCAGTGGCCCCAAGCCCTCCTCTATGCATTCCCGCCAATAGCTCTGATCTCCCCGACCCTGGCCAGGGTGCGGGAAGAGGGCTTGTCAATGATTCTCATTGCCCCCTACTGGCCGTCGAAACACTGGCTGGCAGAGATAACACAGCTCCTCCACCAGGAACCATGGCCCCTACCAATACGCAGGGACCTGTTGTCTCAGGGGCGCGGAGAGATCTTCCATCCCCATCCAGAGAGGCTAGCTCTGTGGGCCTGGCCCGTGAGTGGTTCAACCTAAGGACCGTGGGCCTTCCCCCAGGCGTGATTGAGACTATTCAAAATGCAAGAGCCCCTTCAACAAGGTCCCTCTATGAGAGTAAATGGTCAGTGTTTGAAAGGTGGTGTGCAGACAGGCAGGAAATTTCCTTCCAGTGCTCTGTGGGGGTGATTTTAGCTTTCTTACAGGACATGGTGGACAAAGGGAAGGCTTTCTCCACCATTAAAGTATACCTGGCAGCTATCTCCTCATGCCACATTGGCTTTGAGGGGAAGACTGTAGGGCAGCACCCTCTGGTCTGCCGTTTCATGAGGGGAGCACGCCGTAAGCTCCCAGTTTCTAAACCGATGGCTCCATCCTGGGACCTCCCCACTGTGCTGGATGCACTCTCGGTTGCACCCTTTGAGCCACTGGAACAGGTGGACCTGAAAATGATGACTTTGAAGACAGCCTTGTTGTTGTCTCTTGTGTCGGCTAAACGCGTTGGTGAGATTCATGCTCTTTCTGTGAACCAGGCATGCACAAAATTCTCTTCAGGGAACGCAAGGGTGACTCTTCAACCTAACCCGGCCTTTATGCCTAAGGTGTTGGGGTCATGCTCTTCATTTGACATGGTATCCTTCTATCCCCCGCCGTTCTCCTCAGAGGAGCATCAGCGGTTACACATGCTGTGTCCGGTGCGGGCACTGCGTATATACATGGATAGAACCAAGAGTTTTAGGAAAAGCGACCAGCTTTTCGTGTCTTGGGCCAAGAACCATGTTGGGAAGCCAGTCTCAAAGCAACGGCTCTCTCACTGGATTGTTGGGGCTATTGCTTTAGCTTATAGCTCTAGCGGTTTGCAACCACCAGACGGGCTACGCGCACATTCTACCAGGGGCCTTGCCACCTCGTGGGCCCTTTTCAGAGGGATCTCCATCCAGGAGGTTTGTGCGGCAGCAAGTTGGGCCTCTCCCCATACCTTTGCTAGGTTCTATCGGCTCGACGTCACAGCACCCCCCCTAGCCCACTCGGTTCTTGGGGTGGTGAAGGGTCAATAAAGTTCATTTGACAGTTAGCCCTCAGGTCGTATCTGCCCAGCAATCCGGGAGTCAGTATTTCCCAATGTGAGACACGAAACGAATGCTATGAAAGAGAACTTTAGGTTACTTGCGTAACCCCGGTTCTCTGAGTAGCATGAGTGAGTGTCTCACCAGACCACCCTCCTTGCTCTTCGTAGCGAGGAATAGGTGATTTGTTTTTGAATGACTGGCAGCGCCGTGTCAAGCCCTTATATAGGGTAGGGTCTCCGCCCCCTAGGACACTGACGCGCCTGATTCCAGCCAATCCTGGCTGGCAGAATGGAATATGAGCTTCAGATGAGGTCACGCTGGAGGCGTTCCCAATGTGAGACACTCACTCATGCTACTCAGAGAACCGGGGTTACGCAAGTAACCTAAAGTTTTTAGAGGTTTTCTGCCGGCTGGTTGAATTGTTTTTAGGAGATAGGATTGATGAAATCTAACAGTGGCACTGTGGCAGTCGCATTAGTTCATTTGAATGAAAAGTGAAGCAAGCAAGCAAACTTTATTTATATAGCACATTTCATTCCGAAGAAGCTTCGCAGCCTTGGGGCTCTGTACGTACAAAAATCACCATATTTAGGCTACTTCAATAAATAAATAAATAGTTTTACAATGAGCCGATTGATTAATCCGCGGTCAGTTTATCCCAACAACGCCTGTAAGGACATTCTCCGACGTGTTGGGAGGAGTGCAGAGCCACTAGAGCAGCCGAGCGGCAGCAGCGGCTCACAGAGGCGGCGGCGGCCGGTGCTGACCTGATGCCCGGGCGGTCAACCTCCCGGTGTCGCGGTAAATTGAGCACTGTACAATGAGCACGGCACGGCGCATTACTGTTTATTAACAGCCAAGCGCGGTGTGTGTGTGTGTGTGTGTGTGTGTGTGTGTGTGTGTGTGTGTGCGCGCGCGCGTGTGTGCGGTGTGTGTGTGTCGTGAGAGAGACAGCAGGTAGAGGGGCTGACTGGCAGAGATGAGGGATAGTGAAAGCTGTTCTTTTTTTCTGTGAGAGACTGCTGCGGCGGACCCAAACCAAACTGTGGCGGCTGATTAATGGAAAACACTGGTATAGTAACGTTATGCTGTTTCCAATTCAGCCACAGTGTCACTGTCACAGCATCAGCTGCTGCTGTGGAGAGTTGATGCGCGCTCCCGCACCAGCTTGGCTGATGGCTGCCGTAACCCTGACGGCCGCTACGGCCGTTGTATCGCTAGTGAGTTTTATTCCTTGATCTTGCCTCAAGCTCCTTTAACCATCGCACTGAAATGTGCAGCAGAATCTCCATATACTCGCTCCCATTGAAGTCACAAAATTCTGGAATAGATAAGATATATATATACATAACATCAATAGCAAGGCAAGGCAAGGCAATTTTATTTGTATAGCCAGTTTTTACAAACAGTTTGTCTCAAGTCTCTGCAATTGAATTTTTTGCACCTGTATTTACAGGAGCATTGTTGATGGAGAGACCTACACAATTTATCCAAGGGATATTATTTTCCTGCAAGGTGTCATTGATTTTTTTATAAATCACTTCTGCAGTGCCACAGCTCTTTCCACTGGTGGTGCACATATCCAGGAATCTGTGCACAACGTTGTTGTTGTCGAATATTCTCACTGTGAGGGGATTCATCTTCTCTAGACCTGTAACAATAACGTGCATAACTAAACTTACATCTTGTTCGAAACTTGTATGAGTGTGCATGAAGAAATGGATACAAACTTAAAGGTACAGTATGTAAGAAATCTAAAGCAACTAGCTGTAAAATTGTCCTAATATGTAACAGAGACTCAGGAATAATGTTCATATAACATACTGAACTCACCAACAACAATCCTATAGCCAAGATATTTGCATTAACCTGTTGCCATTCCGACGGCCCGGGGTTTTAAACAGGGAGGTGTCATAGAGGATGTCACCAGTCACTTGAAATAGTCATGCCACATATCGTTGGAAAGCTAAAACTCTTGTGATTAAAGATATGCCGACCATTCCTAAATATAATCATCACAGCAACACTCGAATCAGACTATAAACATGCTAACAAAGTTCGTAAAAAGCCGATATAACTCACGATTTGTGTCAGGGCAGGCTCAGGATCACAGGGTTTCCCCACAAACTTGGTGTCGTTACATTCAGAAAAGTCCAGTAAATCCAATCCAGTAAAGTATTTAGTCCAAAACACACGGTTGTACCGGTAGATAACCTCATCCCGCTGCTGCATCTTATGAAATTACGCATTGTATATCCAGTAAATCCGTTTATTTCTCCTCATAAGTCCGGCGTTTACATGAAAACAATGTTTATTTCACTTTACAAAATGGCGCTGCCCTCTGACCTTTCGATTGACAGCTCACTCGACCAATCACAAGCTCCCTCTCCCCGGCTGCTGCCTGCAATAGCGAATGAGTGGCTGTGTCTGTATGAGGAACATCCCCTCCGACAGCGCTGAATGGCTTCAGCCAATAGAAACGGATCCCGATGACAACTGTAGCATTGAATAGCCAATGAAATTACGAAACGAACGATGTGCTGCATTCACGGTCCCTGGGAAAAGGCAGCACCGCCATTTTCATGCGTAACTTTGCAAAAGCTGCACTTTGGCGCATGTATTGTTTGTCAATGGCAACTTTAGGAAAACGCCTAGATATACACTTAGAAAAACATGTGTAAAATACTAATTTTTAGCAGGATTGTTATCAAATTTGAACTGGGGCCAGGTAAGGCTTCATGCTGTAGTCCCATTGTGTTTTCCAGCTAAAATTCTCAGCTACACTCATCTTCAGGCATCTGATTGCAACAAAAAAATTCAGGCGAGAATAAAAACATTCTAATTCAGTGTGCTCCCACTTAGATTACTCAATGATAGTAGCACTTATAGTGATTATTTCAGTTTGGGGAAAAACTTCAGAGTGATATCTTTCAAAAGAGACCAAGCCCATCCATATTCTCCAAACAGTTCAAGAACAGCATTCAATTTACTTTGGGTACGCCTTGGATAGGCGAATATTACAGAATTTATAGGAGTGACAAGTTAAAAAACTTTGTTTTGCAGACCGCAAATCATGTTTATGTTTTGAATTTCTATGGTTGGTATGTGTCACCACCCAGCGCTTTCTCCCTGTCACAGCGTCTGTGGCATTTCAGACTCTGGGTTGCCAGTTAGCTTCCACTGAGCTGCAAATACGGCTGGGAGATAAAACAAGATCATGAAAAAAAAAGATTGTTTTCTATTATCGGTTATTATGGTCATATTTGCTTGATATCACACGGTAGAAATAAGTGGCTTGTCGCTCTGCCGTTTAATAGGCTACACAGCTTGCTGTTGTGAGCATAGCCTAGTTAGTTTGAGCTGCTGCTAAAGTTAAAGCTAAAGGGAAAAATTACAAAGTTACAGTGTGTGTGTCTGTGTCTGTGTGCGTGTCTGTCTGTGTGTGTGTGTGTCAGCGCTGCACACACAGACACAGCGTCGGAGCGGTGAATGTAACAATAACTTGCTGATCACCTGAGTGACATGAACTCCGCTCGTAGTTACTGTGAGTCAGAGCAATAATAATAATGTTGATGAATATTTAGCTTTTTACTATAACTTTGAGACTGACTGAGTGAGCAGAGCAGGTTAGCGCGTCGCTGTCTGGCAACCTGGAGTCTGGTGGGTAGGGGAGGGGGGACAACGCACTGCTGTGTTTTGAATTTGACTGCAGCAACAATTTTGGCCACATTCTTACATATCGTACCTTTAAATTACTGCTAGTTGTTAAACTCTTACCAGTATCGTTTGAGCCATCTGTGACAAGTGTGAAAGGATTCTCTCTCATCTTCATCACCAGTTCCTTCTTGAAATGTGGTGCCACTGCTTCATTTATGATGCACGTTGTTTTGGTACTTGTGCTCTTAAAGCTCTGAGCCGTGGGGGAGTCTCCAAAACATTCCTTGTACAAGGGGCTAAAATGGTCAGCAACAGAAAATGGAATATTGTGCTGCACCATTGCAACAGCAACCTTCACCTCAGCTCTCCTTGTCTGCAATAGAAACAACTGATTAATAATCATAAACATTAGATAAGTTTTTATGGAAATACAACAATTTGATGGACACTGCAATTAATCAAACATCAGCCATTTGGTTTTCCTGTGCTATGTACCTTGGCCTCTTGTACACTCATGCCTCCAACAGAAGTTGCAGTGTGTAGAACTGTGTAACACTGCTGGCTGAGTTTAGAGCCTGTTTTTTGGCACGATGTCCCTTGCCTTCTACATGCCTGCTTATGTTCCTCACGCCTTGATGGGCACAGGAGTTTTCTTGTCTGCAGACTGAGCACCAGTAGAAGGAGCTAGTGGTTCCCATTAAAGGTACACCTATAGGTGGCTGCTCCACTTAATCCTCTGTTCTTTCTTGTTTCCAGTGGCTTTTCCACTGTCTCATCTATGGTGTCCTCCACAGTTTCTTCTAAAATACAATGAAATATTTGTCAGACACACACACACACACACACACACACACACACACACACACACACACACACACACACACCAGAGATGGAAATTAACTTTTTTGTAAATTTAAAAATCTACCTTCCACTACCAGCCACTTTTATACTCAAGGATTGATGTGTGCATAACAACCTAGAAACTTTTTTTTTTGTGCAAGACATGAACATAGTATTCCCCCATCAGTACTTGTTACCATAACGTTAGCTCATTATTATGCCATACCAATAAGGCTAGGGGGGATCTTAATCTTGCCTTGACTTTAGTTCATGTAAACTCCAACAAAAAACTAGCTCCTGCCTACCTTTCTTCTTGCACCAGAAAAATACTTTGACTGGATCTAAAATTTCTAAATAGATTTGTAGAACCCAGATCTGACTGGAATAAGTTAACCTAATCTGCTGCTAGCTGCTAACTGCTAACTTCCATCCCTGACACACACACACACACACACACACACACACACACACACACACACACACACACACACACACACACACACTCGCTCCCACTGCTCTGCCTGGACAAAATATTCATAGACAGTATAAAAGAGACTATTCCACAGCAACAAATAAATGATGACGTGACTTACTGTAATCATTGGGTCTTCCTGTCCTTATGAAACCACCTGCTTCATTTCGGTGAGTGTCTGGATGTGTTTAGTCCGTCTCTCTTTTTTTTTTTTTACCGCGGAATATCAAAATACAGCAGTGCTACTTTCTGATCTCTCGGGGGAACCATAGACTGTGGGGGGAGCTTGGTTCCTACCTGTTCCACTGTTAAAGCGGTGCAACTTGGTGGACGTCACCGTGGTAGGCTAATTTAAATGCGTGAGAAATACAATGTGTGGCCAGGGCCGTAGCCAGGATTTTTGAAATACCGAGGTCATAGTCGTGGTGCGCGGGGGGGTGGCGTCAGAAATTTGGGGCAATTTTATATTAAAAGGCTTCAATCTGGTGCACTTTGACAGATAAAAACTACACACATCATATTAGATTAATGCCATTTTTATGATATTATCATCACTAGTGATCATCCAGAGAAGACCCAACTTCACTGAATTCTGATGAGAACACACCATCCATTACAAACAGTAGACTAGCTCCTCACATTCGTAGCAGCCACAGAGTAGCAAAAATATTATATTATAAAGTTTAATTCCAGCTCGAAAAAAAAAAGAGTCTGAAATGCAATGTGAAGGTCCTGGTTGTTAACATAAAGATGAACAGGTTTCTAGGGTGAAGTGTGCACTCTTTTTTACCATAGCTATAGCCTACTATTTTTGGGTGACTTCCTTCTGGAGCGTCAGCTGTGTTCCTCACTTTGAAACAGGCCCAGGAAGTTTGTTTGCTTTTCCTTATAGTTACCACAAACATACATCTGACTGCTCCTTGTTGCAGCAAATTTTGGTTGTTGGTTTGTGTAGTATTTCACATTTCTATGCATATTTTTTATGAGTTAAATATTGGTGTCAAACTTCATTTCGGTTGTATGGTCTTCTTTGAATGGGAAAATATGAAGAGGTCTAGGTGAAATCAAAATGAGCCAAAAACAGTTGTATTTGGATGGAGTGAATATTATGACACCGGCTATTAGTGAAATATAGCCTAATTAGTTTTCCAAAGGTCAAATTCCACCTGGACATACGTATCTCTGATAATAAAACAGCTGCAAAATTGTTCAGGTTCATTTTTTTTAGCATCTACTTTTACACAGTTAGCCTACACATTACTTATTCATTTGCCTGATATCCCATGATTCAAAGGTAGATTTTACTCTAATGTGATTTTTGTTAGTATTCTTACTAGGCAGAGATGAAAAATTTACATTTTCTACTGTAGCCTACTCCAGACATGTCTGTAATAATCTCACAGGTCTTAGCTTTCTTTAAATAGGCTAAATAAAAAAGACTGAAATAAAACTAATGGTTGCCTAAACTTTACACCGTATGCTCTTTGTTAAATCTGTCCAAAATGTTTTAGAAAAAATTTCACAGTCTTTGTTTGTGAAATATTTGTGCTCGTGCACCACATATGCTCACATCTTGTGCATCTCCTGGGGGCTAAGCCCCCCCTGTCCTTAAAACTTAGTGACGCCCCTGTCTGTAAACATAAAATGTATCATGTCACTGTGCTTTTCACATAAAGTTGATGGAAGAATGGACAGTGCAGTAGATGCCCCCTCAGTATAGTATCTGCAGGAAAGAGGTCTCTGCTCTCCCCCACTTACTGTAGCTCAACTAGTGCATAGTGCAGGACACAGACAGTAAACGGCGCTGAATTGACCCTATTAAACAGCTGTTTTCTCCGCATACATGAGGTTCCGTCCCGAAATAATACAGCGCTTCAAGTGCACGTATGTACGAAACCTTCACAGTGTAACAACTGGTTGGAAAGAGCAGTTTATCTAGAGCCAACCAACTCACTCAGTAGCCTTCTCCTCCATGCACACAGGCTCCGCGACGCACTGTATCACTCGCTTTTTCCGAATGAATCGCCTTTTTTCCCGCGACCAGTAAACAAACACCAGCGTACGTGAGGGCGTCAATAAACAAGAGCATTATGCCTACCGGAATTGTTTGGACAAGAGAGGAGAGTCACTCAGTCACCTTCCATCTGTCCTCCCTAATACTTTGCACTTTTTTTTTTTTTTTTTCATTCATTAGGCCGAAAAAAAATACCGAGGTCATGACCTCGGTGTCCTCAATGGTAGCTACGGCCTTGTGTGTGGCGTGTGAGCGTGTGAACGGGTGGGAATGCGCAGGGCTGGATTAGCACCCCAAGGGCCCCTGGGCACCAGGTCCCAGAGGGCCCTTGTCGCACACATCACCTCCACCCATTACAAACCAGGAAAGTCATTAAACTCCACCTTAATTAGACCTATTCACAATTGTGTATATGAAGTACATATGAAAACCAGACCATAATCACAAACTATTATGTCAAGACTTTCTAGTACAACTAAGGCTGACACAAACAGCAGATCAAATAAACACAACACAACACAACCCACAACATCCACACAATGACCACTAGGGAGTTTACAAGAATGCCATCCTTATAGCCACACAGTAGGCTACAGCTAAATGCAGCCAACATATGAAATTGACAAACCAACTACAAAATAGCAACATACACACACTGAGTCTTAAGAACTTTGCAAACAATTCTGTGAACTGAAAAGAAGCCTGTACAAAAGATAAGATGATCCCTCTGTGCATGCTTCTTTCATTGTTTATAATGGCAGCCCTTGTGAATTCCCACACTGCCCAGGTCATTGAACGCACCATTGGCTCAGCGCAAGCACAGAGCGCAAGTGGCTGAACCTGTGTGTGTGTGTGTGTGTGTGTGTGTGTGTGTGTGTGTGTGTGTGTGTGTGTGTGTGTGTGTGTGTGTGTGTGTGTGTGTGTGTGTGTGTGTGTACACACCAGTTTCAGCAAAACCTATACATACACAAGACATAGCCCCTCTCGCTATAATATATTCCCGCCCCGCCGCTATTAAACGTCAGACAGCGGCCTTTTTTACTTTGAAAGGGCAGACAGAGGTGCTGTGTTGCAGGTAGCTTGTCAGTGTGGACTGTGGAGCTCGTGAGGAGTGGGAGAGTCACGGTGCAGCGTGCAGCAGCCGCGGCGGCCGCCGCCTCTCGTCCTCCCCAGTCCCTGCTCTCTGTGAAACCAACCCCGCTCTGCTGATGCGCCCAGCCGCCGTCTCATCCGGTTCCCTCACACCTCCGCCGGCTTTCCCGTCAACATCAGCGCGGCCCTGATAACACACTCTGGACTTCATCGTCAGTTTTTTTTAATGACCCGCCCCGACCCGCACCGCAAATAAAGTAAAGATTTCTTGACCCGCACCGCCCCGCCCCGCGGGCTGACCGCGGGACCCGCGAGCTACGGGTCAGCCCGCGCATCACTAGCTCTCACTTAACATGCCCTATAAAGCGGGGTCCTTCGACGGCTCACCTGCTCTCATCACCGCGGCGCTAGTGCGAGGGGGAGCCGGGCCTGGTTCGGCATCCTCCTCCGGTTGCTCCGGGACTTCTGTGATGTTGGCCGAGGCCGGACTAACAGCGAATGTTTTGTAAAATGATGTGATTCGCGGGACATCTTCAATCACCGCCGCTTCTCTGTCTTGCTTTTCCTCTTTGCTCCACCGCTCAAATACTTTTTTTTATCCATAATTGTCTTGCTTACTTTTACTCACGGTCTACTACTGACCTCCCGCTCACACACTCTGACCTCTCGCTCGGCAGGGGGCGGGGCCCTTGGCAGGTTGGCAACCAAGGGCTTGGTTGCCATGGGCCCTTGGTTGCCATGGGCCCCTGGGCACGTGCCCAGTGTGCCCCAATTATAATCCGGCCTTGGGAATGCGTGTGTCACACGCCAAATGCGTGAGACTTGAGAGCCCTGTAACATGATGAACTCACCAACAATTTTGTACAGCCAGAGTATTTTTTTGCAGACTGCAAATCATGTTTATGTTTTGAATTTACGTGTTTACATGTTGCGCCACCTAGCCCTCTCTCCCAGTCACGGCGGCATCAGTGGCGTTTCAGCCTCCTTCCCCTTAATTAACATTTCTTTTCTGAACCAAATCAATCTTTCCTTAGCCACAGGCTACGTGCCACAGGCCTTCAAGGTGGCTGTCATTAACCCTTTACTTAAAAAACCTTCTCTTGACCCAGATGTCCTTGCCAACTATCGGCCTATATCCAACCTTCCTTACATCTCTAAGATCCTTGAGAAGATTGTCCTGGAGCAGCTACATGAACATCTGCACAGCAACGAGCTCTTTGAAGCTTTCCAATCTGGATTCAGAGAACACCATAGCACTGAAACAGCACTTGTCAAAGTCTCTAATGATCTTCTTATAGCTTCAGACAGAGGTCTCGTCTCTGTTCTTGTACTTTTGGACCTCAGTGCTGCATTCGACACCATCGACCACAGCATCCTGCTGCAGAGACTAGATCATGAAATAGGGATTAAAGGAACTGCCCTAAAATGGTTTAAGTCATACTTATCTGACAGGTTTCAATTTGTTAATGTTAATAACGACCACTCAGAGTATAGCAGAGTTACGTATGGTGTACCGCAGGGTTCAGTCTTAGGGCCAATCCTCTTCATTCTTTACATGCTCCCATTAGGTGGCATCATCCGGAAGCACTCAATCAATTTTCACTGTTATGCTGATGATACGCAACTCTACTTGTCCATGGAGCCAGATGACAGAAGCCGCCTCATCAATCTGCAAGACTGTCTGAAAGACATTAGATCCTGGATGTCCTCTAACTTCTTGCTACTGAATTCAGATAAAACTGAGGTTATTGTGTTTGGACCTAAACATCTCAGGGACACGTTCTCCAATCAGATCGCTACTCTAGATGGCATCACCCTGACCCCGAGTACTACCGCGAGGAACCTTGGAGTCATTTTTGACCAGGACCTTTCCTTTAGCTCCCACATAAAGCACGTGACTAGGACCGCCTTCTTCCATCTGCGCAGTATCACTAAGATTAGGAATATCCTCTCCCAGAGTGATGCTGAGAAACTAGTACATGCATTTATCACTTCTAGGCTAGACTACTGCAACTCTCTCCTGTCAGGATGTCCGAAAAACTCTCTAAAGAGTCTCCAGCTGGTCCAGAATGCCGCAGCAAGGGTTTTGACAGGAGTTAGGAAGAGAGAGCACATCTCTCCCACCTTAGCTTCTCTCCACTGGCTTCCTGTGGGATTTAGAATAGACTTCAAAATCCTTCTGCTGACTTATAAGGCTCTTAATGATAAAGCTCCAACCTATCTGAAAGAACTAATCATTCCTTACTGTCCTACCAGAGCACTCCGCTCCCAGAATGCAGGTCTGTTAGTGACTCCCAGTATCTCTAAAAACAGACTGGGAGGTAGAGCCTTCAGTTACCGGGCTCCTTTACTGTGGAACCAGCTCTCTCCATGGGTCAAAGAGGCAGACACTCTAACTACATTTAAGTCTAGACTTAAGACCTTCCTTTATGACAGGGCTTTTAGTTAGGGCTGGTTCAGGTAGCTCTGAACCATTTTATAGCTACGCTGCTATAGGCTTAGACTGCTGGGGACACATCTGGTTACACAGAGCCCTCTCCTCCTCTTCTCTTCTCTTCTCTTCTCTTCTCTTCTCTTCTCTTCTCTTCTCTTCTCTCCTCTCCTCTCCTCTCCTCTCCTCTCCTCTCCTCTCCTCTCCTCCCCTCCCCTCCCCTCCCCTCTCCTCCCCTCCCCTCCCCTCTCCTCTCCTCTCTTCTCCTCAGTATATTTTTGAACTGTCATTTTCTGCTGTACTTTGTAGTTTGGCCTTGGTGTCTCGCACTCTCTCTGTGTTTCCGCAGATCCACCGGAGCTCCATCTCTCTGCACCAGCCACCGCCTGCATCGCCCCCCCCTCCCACCCCTTCCCCTGCTGTTAGACCGGCCTCCCCTTCCTTCCCATGGACCAGTCTGCCACCCAGCCCTCCCATCGAGCTGGCCAGCTCTCCCTGCCCCCCCCCCCTCACCAGAGACTGCCTTCATCAACTCCTGCTAACATTTCCATATTTCGCACATTCTGTGACAAACTGTAAACTGTTTTCTTGTCTGTAACAACGTCTATTGCACGTCTGTCCGTCCTGGGTGAGGGATCCCTCCTCTGTTGCTCACCCTGAGGTTTCTCCGACTTTTCCTTGTTAAAAGGGTTTCCATGGAGTTTTTCCTCAGTCGATGTGAGGGTCTAAGGACAGAGGATGTTGTTACGATGCCATGTAAAGCCCTTTGAGACAAACTGTTTGTAAAAACGGGCTATACAAATAAAATTGCCTTGCCTTGCCTTGCCTTGCCTCCGGTCTGGTCCACTGAGCTGCCGCTACGGCTGGGAGTAAAACCAGATCACTGTGTTTTGAATTTGACTGCAGTAACCGTTTTTGGCCACATTCTTACACATGGCACCTTTAATGTTTCAACAGTTATATTTGACATTATCTTTACCTTTCAGATGGTGCACTGCTTTACACCAACTGTGACTTTACCTTGTTTCTATCCACACGGTGCCAAAAATCTGTGTTGGTACAAGCAGGTTGCAGGAGAGCAGCCTCAAATCATTTCCTTGGTCTACGCACATTCCAGTTCGTACAGTGAACTCCACGGCCATTTTAAAAATGACCCACAACTTTCATCTGATATTGAAGCAGGACCTTATAAACTGAATATTTGTGTGTGTCTGGGGCTCAGAGTCAGCCATGTACTTCTGTGGAGAAACCACTGTCAAAGTTACTAAATTTAGCAATGGAATAGTAAAAAAAAAAAAAAAGCAAAGGAATAGTTCAACATTTTGGCAAATTCACCCATTGCCATAATTCCTATAGTCGTAGGAGTAGGTTCATTACCTTAAATTATAGGTGCATGTTGTTCAGTGGGGCAGAGACACGAGCTGCTCAGTGAAAACAGTTGAGGTAATGGTACATTGACCCTTGTCCCTCAAAACTCATCAAATCCACAATCCAACAACTCCAAAACACTCTTAAGGACAAGTTATAACCTGCACATTCACCACGCTATGAAATAATAATCTAACATTAGGAGACTGTGTTGTTTTTGAGGCAAATGCACAGCTGACACTACACTCCAGACATGGCAGCTGGGTGGAGTGATTTCAAAAGTGCAAGTAGTTCCAAGTATTTGCTTTATGTGTCATAATGTTAATTTAATTTAATTTATTGGTTTATTTGACAGGGACAGTGCAACACTGATCGACAGAATATAAAAGAAACTGCATTATTTCATAGCATGGTGAATGTTCAGGTGCACCTTCTCACCGAGAGCGTTTTGGAGTTGTTGGATTGTGTCTTTAATGAGTTTTGAGGGACAGGGGACCTGTACCATTCACCTCCATTGTGATCAATGAGCAGCTCACGTCTCTGCCCCGTGGATCTCAAAACAACATGCACCAAAACTTAAAAGTAATGAACCTACCCCATGACTTTAGGGATTATGGCAATAGGTGGATTTGCCAAAATGTTGAACTATCCCTTTAATGTCACAAATCCTTTTTAAATCAAATTTTCCTGTTTTCTTCATTTGATTGTATGGTTTGTCTTTCATAGAGACAGACACTCTTCCTGTCTTGGTGTGTGTGGTCGCAGCTCTGCTTCTGTCTGAAGAGCAAGAGACAGAGGAGCAAAGATGAGACGGTTTACTCTGAGTCAGACTGATGGAGAGGGAGTGAGAAATATCAAATTCTTCTTCTATTTCTCCTGCCACTTCACTTACTCTTAATATCAGAGACTAGATCAATGGAAAAAAAAACATGTTACTGTCTTTAATCTTATATTCTGAGACTGATATTCTACATTTATGCAACCTTTGTGTACTATTGTAATTTCTTCAGAGATTCTGGTTTATACAGCAAGATCAAAGACATACTTGTACTTTAGTTTAGTTAGTTCTAAAATACATTCTATACTGTAAAGACAAACATGAGAAGTAAAACAACTTTCTTGAGCAAACATGTGATGTTGCAAGTGTGATTGTTGTGGTGAGTCAACTGATCCACATCTCAAACCAGAAACTGGCCCAGTCCAGGTTGATATGAGGACTTTAAATACAACCAGTGAGGTTTC